>NC_091469.1:154979108-155282233 GCF_036971445.1 Narcine bancroftii
TGATTGGGCAGTACAGGCTCGTGATAAGGAAGGGGCTAATAATTGTGGGTGAATGCGTGTGGTTGGGCAGCACAGACCCGAGGAAAGGAAGGGCCTATTAATGGTGGATTAGTAGGTGTGATTGGGCAACACAGGCTCATGGAAAGGAAGGCCCTATTAATTGTGGGTGAATGTGGGTAAGTGGGCAGCACAGACTCGTGAAAGTAAGGGCCTATTAATTGTGGGTGAATGGGTGTGATTGGGCAGCACAGACTCGTGGAGAGTAAGGGCCTATTAATTGTGGGTGAATGTATGTGACTACGCAACACACGATCTTGGAAAGGAAGGGCCTATTAATTGTGGGAGAATGTTTGTGACTGGGCCGCACAGACTCGTGGAAAAGAAGAGCCTATTAATTGTGGGTGAATGTGTGTGACTGGGCAGCACAGACTAGTGGAAAGGAAGGGCCTATTAATTGTGGGTGAATGTGTGTGACTGGGCAGCACAGACTCGTGGAAAGGAAGGGCCTATTAATTGTGTGGTAATGTGTGTGACTGGGCAGCACAGACTCGAAAAATATAAGAGCCTATTAATTGTAGGTGAATGAGAGTGATTGGGCAGCACAGACTCATGGAATGGAAGGGCCTATTAATTGTGGGTAAATGGGTGTGATTGGGCAGCACAGGCTCGTGGAAAGGAAGGGCCTATTAACTGTGGGTGAATTAGTGTAACTGGGCAGCACAGACTCGTGGAAACGAAGGGCCTATTAATTGTTGGTGAATGGGTGTGACTGGGCAACACAGGCTCGTGGAATGGAACGGCCAATTAATTGTGGGTGAATGAGTGTGATTGGGCAGTACAGGCTCGTGATAAGGAAGGGGCTATTAATTGTGGGTGAATGCGTGTGGTTGGGCAGCACAGACTCGTGGAAAGGAAGGGCCTATTAATGGTGGGTGAATAAGTGTGATTGGGCAACACAGACGACTGGAATGGAAGGGCCTATTAATTGTGCGTTAATGGTTGTGACTGGGCAATACAGAGCTCGTGGAATGGATGGGCCTATTGATTGTGGGTGAATGTGTGTGATTGGGCAACACAGACTCGTGGAATGGAAGGGCCTATTAAATGTGGGTGAATGGGTGTGATTGGGTAAAACAGACTCGTGGAAAGGAAGGGCCTATTAATTGTGGATTAGTCGGTGTGATTGGGCAACACAGGCTCATGGAAAGGAAGGCCCTATTAATTGTGGGTGAATGTGGGTAAGTGGGCAGCACAGACTCGTGAAAGTAAGGGCCTATTAATTGTGGGTGAATGGGTGTGATTGGGCAGCACAGACTCGTGGAGAGAAAGGGCCTATTAATTGTGGGTGAACGTGTGTGACTACGCAACACACGATCTTGGAAAGGAAGGGCCTATTAATTGTAAGAGAATGTTTGTGACTGGGCCGCACAGACTCGTGGAAAGGAAGAGCCTATTAATTGTGGGTGAATGTGGGTGACTGGGCATCACAGACTAGTGGAAAGGAAGGGCCTATTAATTGTGGGGTAATGTGTGTGACTGGGCAGCACAGACTCGAAAAATATAAGAGCCTATTAATTGTAGGTGAATGAGAGTGATTGGGCAGCACAGACTCATGGAATGGAAGGACCTATTAATTGTGGGTAAATGGGTGTGATTGGGCAGCACAGGCTCGTGGAAAGGAAGGTCCTATTAACTGTGGGTGAATTAGTGTAACTGGGCAGCACAGACTCGTGGAAAGGAAGGAACTATTAATTGTGGGTGAATGGGTGTGATTGGGCAAAACAGACTCGTGGAAAGGAAGGGCCTATTAATTGTGGATTAGTAGTTGTGATTGGGCAGCACAGACTCGTGGAATGGAAGGGCCTATTAATTGTGGGTTAAAGGGTGTGATTGGGCACACAGGCTCGTGAAATGGAAGGGCCTATTAATTGTGGGTGAATGAGTGTGATTGCGCAACATTGGCTCGTGGAAAGGAAGGGCCTATTAATTGTGGTTGAATGGGTGTGATTGGACAACACAGACTCGTGGAAAGCAAGGGCCTATTAATTGTGTGTCAATGAGTGTGATGGGCAGCACAAACTCATGGAATGGAAAGGATTATTAATTGTGGGTAAATGGGTGTGATTGGGCAGCACAGGCTCGTGGAAAGGAATTGCCGATTAACTGTGGGTGAATGAGTGTGATTGGGCAACACAGGCTCGTGGAAAGGAAGGGCCTTTTAATTGTGGGTGAATGAGTGTAACTGGGCAGCACAGACTCGTCGAACGGAAGGGCATAAAAATTGTGGGTGAATAAGTGTGATTGGGCAACACAGACGTCTGGAATGGAAGGGCCTATTAATTGTGGGTAAATGGGTGTGATTGGGCAACACAGGCTCGTGGAATGGAACGGCCTATGAATTGTGGGTGAATGAGTGTGATTGGGCAGCACAGACACATGGAAAGGAAGGCGCTATTCATTGTGGGTGAATGTGTGTATATGGGCAACACAGACTCGTGGAATGGATAGGCCTATTAATTGTGTGTGAATGGGTGTGATTGGGCAACACAGACTCGTGGAATGGAAGGGCCTATTAATTGAGGGAGAATGGGTGTGATTGGGCAAAACAGACTCGTGGAAAGGAAGGGCCTATTAATTGTGTATTAATAGGTGTGATTGGGCAGCACAGGCTCGTGGAATGGAACGGCCTATTAATTGTGGGTGAATGAGTGTGACTGGGCAGCACAGACTCGTGGAAAGGAAGGACCTATTAATTGTGGGTGAATGGTTGTGATTGGGCATCACAGACCCGTGGAAAGGATGGGCCTATTAATTGTGGGTGAATGTGTGTGACTGGGCACCACAGACTCGTGAAATGGAATGGCCTATTAATTGTTGGTGAATGCTTGTGACTGGGCAACACAGCCTCGTGGAAACGAAGGGCCTATTAATTGTTGGTGAATGGGTGTGACTGGCCAACACAGGCTCGTGGAATGGAACAGCCTATTAATTGTGGGTGAATGAGTGTGATTGGGCAGTACAGGCTCGTGATAAGGAAGGGGCTATTAATTGTGGGTGAATGCGTGGGGTTGGGCAGCACAGACGACTGGAATGGAAGGGCCTATTAATTGTGCGTTAATGGTTGTGACTGGGCAATACAGAGCTCGTGGAATGGAAGGGCCTATTGATTGTGGGTGAATGTGTGTGATTGGGCAACACAGACTCGTGGAATGGAAGGGCCTATTAATTTTGGGTGAATGGGTGTGATTGGGCAAAACAGACTCGTGGAAAGGAAGGGCCTATTAATTGTGGATTAGTAGGTGTGATTGGGCAACACAGGCTCATGGAAAGGAAGGCCCTATTAATTGTGGGTGAATGTGGGTAAGTGGGCAGCACAGACTCGTGAAAGTAAGGGCCTATTAATTGTGGGTGAATGGGTGTGATTGGGCAGCACAGACTCGTGGAGAGTAAGGGCCTATTAATTGTGGGTGAATGTGTGTGACTACGCAACACACGATCTTGGAAAGGAAGGGCCTATTAATTGTGGGAGAATGTTTGTGACTGGGCCGCACAGACTCGTGGAAAGGAAGAGCCTATTAATTGTGGGTGAATGTGTGTGACTCGGCATCACAGACTAGTGGAAAGGAAGGGCCTATTAATTGTGGGGTAATGTGTGTGACTGGGCAGCACAGACTCGTGGAATGGAAGTGCCTATTAATTGTGGGTGAATGGGTGTGATTGGGCAAAACAGACTCGTGGAAAGGAAGGGCCTATTAATTGTGGATTAGTAGTTGTGATTGGGCAGCACAGACTCGTGGAATGGAAGGGCCTATTAATTGTGGGTAAATGGGTGTGATTGGGCTGCACAGGCTCGTGGAAAGGAAGGGCCTATTAACTGTGGGTGAATTAGTGTAACTGGGCAGCACAGACTCGTGGAAAGGAAGGAACTATTAATTGTGGGTGAATGAGTGTGACTGGGCAGCACAGACTCGTGGAAAGGAAGGACCTATTAATTGTGGGTGAATGGTTGTGATTGGGCAGCACAGACCCGTGGAAAGGATGGGCCTATGAATTGTGGGTGAATGTGTGTGATTGGGCAGCACAGACTCGTGAAAAGGAATGGCCTATTAATTGTTGGTGAATGCGTGTGACTGGGCAACACAGCCTCGTGGAAACGAAGGGCCTATTAATTGTTGGTGAATGGGTGTGACGGGGCAACACAGACTCGTGTAATGGAACGGCCTATTAATTGTGGGTGAATGAGTGTGATTGGGCAGTACAGGCTCGTGATAAGGAATGGGCTATTAATTGTGGGTGAATGCGTGTGGTTGGGCAGCACAGACTCGTGGAAAGGAAGGGCCTATTAATGGTGGGTGAATAAGAGTGATTGGGCAACACAAACGTCTGGAATGGAAGGGCCTATTAGTTGTGCGTTAGTGGTTGTGACTGGGCAATACAGAGCTCGTGGAATGGAAGGGCCTATTGATTGTGGGTGAATGTGTGTGATTGGGCAAGACAGACTCGTGGAATGGAAGGGCCTATTAATTGTGGGTGAATGGGTGTGATTGGGCAAAACAGACTCGTGGAAAGGAAGGGCCTATTAATTGTGGATTAGTAGTTGTGATTGGGCAGCACAGACTCGTGGAATGGAAGGGCCTATTAATTGTGGGTTAAAGGGTGTGATTGGGCACACAGGCTCGTGAAATGGAAGGGCCTATTAATTGTGGGTGAATGAGTGTGATTGGGCAACACTGGCTTGTGGAAAGGAAGGGCCTATTAATTGTGGTTGAATGGGTGTGATTGGAAAAAACAGACTCGTGGAAAGCAAGGGCCTATTAATTGTGTGTCAATGAGTGTGATGGGCAGCACAAACTCATGGAATGGAAAGGATTATTAATTGTGGGTAAATGGGTGTGATTGGGCAGCACAGGCTCGTGGAAAGGAATTGCCGATTAACTGTGGGTGAATGAGTGTGATTGGGCAACACAGGCTCGTGGAAAGGAAGGGCCTTTTAATTGTGGGTGAATGAGTGTAACTGGGCAGCACAGACTCGTCGAACGGAAGGGCATAAAAATTGTGGGTGAATAAGTGTGATTGGGCAACACAGACGTCTGGAATGGAAGGGCCTATTAATTGTGGGTAAATGGGTGTGATTGGGCAACACAGGCTCGTGGAATGGAACGGCCTATTAATTGTGGGTGAATGAGTGTGATTGGGCAGCACAGACTCATGGAAAGGAAGGCGCTATTCATTGTGGGTGAATGTGTGTATATGGGCAACACAGACTCGTGGAATGGATAGGCCTATTAATTGTGTGTGAATGGGTGTGATTGGGCAACACAGACTCGTGGAATGGAAGGGCCTATTAATTGAGGGAGAATGGGTGTGATTGGGCAAAACAGACTCTTGGAAAGGAAGGGCCTATTAATTGTGGATTAATAGGTGTGATTGGGCAGCACAGGCTCGTGGAATGGAACGGCCTATTAATTGTGGGTGAATGAGTGTGACTGGGCAGCACAGACTCGTGGAAAGGAAGGACCTATTAATTGTGGGTGAATGGTTGTGATTGGGCATCACAGACCCGTGGAAAGGATGGGCCTATTAATTGTGGGTGAATGTGTGTGACTGGGCAGCACAGACTCGTGAAATGGAATGGCCTATTAATTGTTGGTGAATGGTTGTGACTGGGCAACACAGCCTCGTGGAAACGAAGGGCCTATTAATTGTTGTTGAATGGGTGTGACTGGGCAACACAGGCTCGTGGAATGGAACGGCCTATTAATTGTGGGTGAATGAGTGTGATTGGGCAGTACAGGCTCGTGGAAAGGAAGGGCCTATTAATGGTGGGTGAATAAGTGTGATTGGGCAACACAGACGAGTGGAATGGAAGGGCCTATTAATTGTGCGTTAATGGTTGTCACTGGGCAATACAGAGCTCGTGGAATGGAAGGGCCTATTGATTGTGGGTGAATGTGTGTGATTGGGCAACACAGACTCGTGGAATGGAAGGGCCTATTAATTGTGGGTGAATGGGTGTGATTGGGCAAAACAGACTCGTGGAATGGAAGGGCCTATTAATTGTGGATTAGTAGGTGTGATTGGGCAACACAGGCTCATGGAAAGGAAGGCCCTATTAATTGTGGGTGAATGTGGGTAAGTGGGCAGCACAGACTCGTGAAAGTAAGGGCCTATTAATTGTGGGTGAATGGGTGTGATTGGGCAGCACAGACTCGTGGAGAGTAAGGGCCTATTAATTGTGGGTGAATGTGTGTGACTACGCAACACACGATCTTGGAAAGGAAGGGCCTATTAATTGTGGGAGAATGTTTGTGACTGGGCCGCACAGACTCGTGGAAAGGAAGAGCCTATTAATTGTGGGTGAATGTGTGTGACTGGGCATCACAGACTAGTGGAAAGGAAGGGCCAATTAATTGTGGGGTAATGTGTGTGACTGTGCAGCACAGACTCGAAAAATATAATAGCCTATTAATTGTAGGTGAATGAGAGTGATTGGGCAGCACAGACTCGTGGAAAGGAAGGAACAATTAATTGTGGGTGAATGAGTGTGACTGGGCAGCACAGACTTGTGGAAAGGAAGGACCTATTAATTGTGGGTGAATGGTTGTGATTGGGCAGCACAGACCCGTGGAAAGGATGGGCCTATTAATTGTGGGTGAATGTGTGTGACTGGGCAGCACAGACTCGTGAAAAGGAATGGCCTATTAATTGTTGGTGAATGCGTGTGACTGGGCAACACAGCCTCGTGGAAACGAAGGGCCTATTAATTGTTGGTGAATGGGTGTGACGGCGCAACAAAGACTCGTGTAATGGAACGGCCTATTAATTGTTGGTGAATGAGTGTGATTGGGCAGTACAGGCTCGTGATAAGGAAGGGGCTAATAATTGTGGGTGAATGCGTGTGGTTGGGCAGCACAGACTCGAGGAAAGGAAGGGCCTATTAATGGTGGGTGAATAAGAGTGATTGTGCAACACAGACGACTGGAATGGAAGGGCCTATTAATTGTGCGTTAATGGTTGTGACTGGGCAATACAGAGCTCGTGGAATGGAAGGGCCTATTGATTGTGGGTGAATGTGTGTGATTGGGCAACACAGACTCGTGGAATGGAAGGGCCTATTAATTGTGGGTGAATGGGTGTGATTGGGCAAAACAGACTCGTGGAAAGGAAGGGCCTATTAATTGTGGATTAGTAGTTGTGATTGGGCAGCACAGACTCGTAGAATGGAAATGCCTATTAATTGTGGGTTAAAGGGTGTGATTGGGCACACAGGCTCGTGAAATGGAATGTCCTATTAATTGTGGGTGAATGAGTGTGATTGGGCAACACTGGCTCGTGGAAAGGAAGGGCCTATTAATTGTGGTTGAATGGGTATGATTGGACAACACAGACTCGTGGAAAGGAAGGGCCTATTAATTGTGTGTCAATGAGTGTAACTGGGCAGCACAGACTCGTCGAACGGAAGGGCATAAAAATTGTGGGTGAATAAGTGTGATTGGGCAACACAGACGTCTGGAATGGAAGGGCCTATTAATTGTGGGTAAATGGGTGTGATTGGGCAACACAGGCTCGTGGAATGGAACGGCCTATTAATTGTGGGTGAATGAGTGTGATTGGGCAGCACAGACTCGTGGAAAGGAAGGCGCTATTCAATGTGGGTGAATGTGTGTATATGGGCAACACAGACTCGTGGAATGGATAGGCCTATTAATTGTGTGTGAATGGGTGTGATTGGGCAACACAGACTCGTGGAATGGAAGGGCCTATTAATTGAGGGAGAATGGGTGTGATTGGGCAAAACAGACTCGTGGAAAGGAAGGGCCTATTAATTGTGGGTGAATAAGAGTGATTGGGCAACACAAACGTCTGGAATGGAAGGGCCTATTAATTGTGCGTTAGTGGTTGTGACTGGGCAATACAGAGCTCGTGGAATGGAAGGGCCTATTGATTGTGGGTGAATGTGTGTGATTGGGCAACACAGACTCGTGGAATGGAAGGGCCTATTAATTGTGGGTGAATGGGTGTGATTGGGCAAAACAGACTCGTGGAAAGGAAGGGCCTATTAATTGTGGATTAGTAGTTGTGATTGGGCAGCACAGACTCGTGGAATGGAAGGGCCTATTAATTGTGGGTTAAAGGGTGTGATTGGGCACACAGGCTCGTTAAATGGAAGGGCCTATTAATTGTGGGTGAATGAGTGTGATTGGGCAACACTGGCTCGTGGAAAGGAAGGGCCTATTAATTGTGGTTGAATGGGTGTGATTGGACAACACAGACTCGTGGAAAGCAAGGGCCTATTAATTGTGTGTCAATGAGTGTGATGGGCAGCACAAACTCATGGAATGGAAAGGATTATTAATTGTGGGTAAATGGGTGTGATTGGGCAGCACAGGCTCGTGGAAAGGAATTGCCGATTAACTGTGGGTGAATGAGTGTGATTGGGCAACACAGGCTCGTGGAAAGGAAGGGCCTATTAATTGTGGGTGAATGAGTGTTACTGGGCAGCACAGACTCGTCGAACGGAAGGGCATAAAAATTGTGGGTGAATAAGTGTGATTGGGCAACACAGACGTCTGGAATGGAAGGGCCTATTAATTGTGGGTAAATGGGTGTGATTGGGCAACACAGGCTCATGGAATGGAACGGCCTATTAATTGTGGGTGAATGAGTGTGATTGGGCAGCACAGACTCATGGAAAGGAAGGCGCTATTCATTGTGGGTGAATGTGTGTATATGGGCAACACAGACTCGTGGAATGGATAGGCCTATTAATTGTGTGTGAATGGGTGTGATTGGGCAACACAGACTCGTGGAATGGAAGGGCCTATTAATTGAGGGAGAATGGGTGTGATTGGGCAAAACAGACTCGTGGAAAGGAAGGGCCTATTAATTGTGGATTAATAGGTGTGATTGGGCAGCACAGGCTCATGTAATGGAACGGCCTATTAATTGTGGGTGAATGAGTGTGACTGGGCAGCACAGACTCGTGGAAAGGAAGGACCTATTAATTGTGGGTGAATGGTTGTGATTGGGCATTACAGACCCGTGGAAAGGATGGGCCTATTAATTGTGGGTGAATGTGTGTGACTGGTCAGCACAGACTCGTGAAATGGAATGGCCTATTAATTGTTGGTGAATGGTTGTGACTGGGCAACACAGCCTCGTGGAAACGAAGGGCCTATTAATTGTTGTTGAATGGGTGTGACTGGGCAACACAGGCTCGTGGAATGGAACTGCCTATTAATTGTGGGTGAATGAGTGTGATTGGGCAGTACAGGCTCGTGGAAAGGAATGGCCTATTAATGGTGGGTGAATAAGTGTGATTGGGCAACACAGACGACTGGAATGGAAGGGCCTATGAATTGTGCGTTAATGGTTGTGACTGGGCAATACAGAGCTCGTGGAATGGAAGCACCTATTAATTGTGGGTGAATGGGTGTGATTGGGCAAAACAGACTCGTGGAATGGAAGGGCCTATTAATTGTGGATTAGTAGGTGTGATTGGGCAACACAGGCTCATGGAAAGGAAGGCCCTATTAATTGTGGGTGAATGTGGGTAAGTGGGCAGCACAGACTCGTGAAAGTAAGGGCCTATTAATTGTGGGTGAATGGGTGTGATTGGGCAGCACAGACTCGTGGAGAGTAAGGGCCTATTAATTGTGGGTGAATGTGTGTGACTAGGCAACACACGATCTTGGAAATGAAGGGCCTATTAATTGTGGGAGAATGTTTGTGACTGGGCCGCACAGACTCGTGGAAAGGAAGAGCCTATTAATTGTGGGTGAATGTGTGTGACTGGGCATCACAGACTAGTGGAAAGGAAGGGCCCATTAACTGTTGGTGAATGAGTGTAACTGGGCAGCACAGACTCGTGGAAAGGAAGGAACTATTAATTGTGGGTGAATGCGTGTGACTGGGCAACACAGCCTCGTGGAAACGAAGGGCCTATTAATTGTTGGTGAATGGGTGTGACGGCGCAACACAGACTCGTGTAATGGAACGGCATATTAATTGTTGGTGAATGAGTGTGATTGGGCAGCACAGGCTCGTGATAAGGAAGGGGCTAATAATTGTGGGTGAATGCGTGTGGTTGGGCAGCACAGACTCGAGGAAAGGAAGGGCCTATTAATGGTGGGTGAATAAGAGTGATTGTGCAACACAGACGTCTGGAATGGAAGAGCCTATTAATTGTGCGTTAATGGTTGTGACTGGGCAATACAGAGCTCGTGGAATGGAAGGGCCTATTGATTGTGGGTGAATGTGTGTGATTGGGCAACACAGATTCGTGGAATGGAAGGGCCTATTAATTGTGGGTGAATGGGTGTGATTGGGCAAAACAGACTCGTGGAAAGGAAGGGCCTATTAATTGTGGATAGTAGTTGTGATTGGGCAGCACAGACTCGTAGAATGGAAATGCCTATTAATTGTGGGTTAAAGGGTGTGATTGGGCACACAGGCTCGTGAAATGGAACGGCCTATTAATTGTGGGTGAATGAGTTTGATTGGGCAACACTGGCTCGTGGAAAGGAAGGGCCTATTAATTGTGGTTGAATGGGTATGATTGGACAACACAGACTCGTGGAAAGGAAGGGCCTATTAATTGTGTGTCAATGAGTGTGATGGGCAGCACAAACTCATGGAATGGAAAGGATTATTAATTGTGGGTAAATGGGTGTGATTGGGCAGCACAGGCTCGTGGAAAGGAATTGCCGATTAACTGTGGGTGAATGAGTGTGATTGGGCAACACAGGCTCGTGGAAAGGAAGGGCCTATTAATTGTGGGTGAATGAGTGTAACTGGGCAGCACAGACTCGTCGAACGGAAGGGCATAAAAATTGTGGGTGAATAAGTGTGATTGGGCAACACAGACGTCTGGAATGGAAGGGCCTATTAATTGTGGGTAAATGGGTGTGATTGGGCAACACAGGCTCGTGGAATGGAACGGCCTATTAATTGTGGGTGAATGAGTGTGATTGGGCAGCACAGACTCGTGGAAAGGAAGGCACTATTCAATGTGGGTGAATGTGTGTATATGGGCAACACAGACTCGTGGAATGGATAGGCCTATTAATTGTGTGTGAATGGGTGTGATTGGGCAACACAGACTCGTTGAATGGAAGGGCCTATTAATTGAGGGAGAATGGGTGTGATTGGGCAAAACAGACTCGTGGAAAGGAAGGGCCTATTAATTGTGGATTAATAGGTGTGATTGGGCAGCACAGGCTCGTGGAATGGAATGGCCTATTAATTGTGGGTGAATGAGTGTGATTGAGCAGTACAGGCTCGTGATAAGGAAGGGGCTATTAATTGTGGGTGAATGCGTGTGGTTGGGCAGCACAGACTCGTGGATAGGAAGGGCCTATTAATGGTGGGTGAATAAGTGTGATTGGGCAACACTGACGTCTGGAATGGAAGGGCCTATTTATTGTTCGTTAATGGTTGTTACTGGGCAATACAGAGCTCGTGGAATGGAAGGGCCTATTGATTGTGGGTGAATGTGTGTGATTGGGCAACACAGACTCGTGGAATAGAAGGGCCTATTAATTGTGGGTGAATGGGTGTGATTGGGAAAACAGACTCGTGGAAAGGAAGGGCCTATTAATTGTGGATTAGTAGGTGTGATTGGGCAACACAGGCTCATGGAAAGGAAGGGCCTATTAATTGTGGGTGAATGTGGGTAAGTAGGCAGCACAGCCTTGTGAAAGTAAGGGCCTATTAATTGTGGGGTAATGTGTGTGACTGGGCAGCACAGACTCGAAAAATATAAGAGCCTATTAATTGTGGGTGAATGAGTTTGATTGGGCAACACTGGCTCGTGGAAAGGAAGGGCCTTTTAATTGTGGTTGAATGGGTATGATTGGACAACACAGACTCGTGGAAAGGAAGGGCCTATTAATTGTGTGTCAATGAGTGTGATGGGCAGCACAAACTCATGGAATGGAAAGGATTATTAATTGTGGGTAAATGGGTGTGATTGGGCAGCACAGGCTCGTGGAAAGGAATTGCCGATTAACTGTGGGTGAATGAGTGTGATTGGGCAACACATGCTCGTGGAAAGGAAGGGCCTATTAATTGTGGGTGAATGAGTGTAACTGGGCAGCACAGACTCGTCGAACGGAAGGGCATAAAAATTGTGGGTGAATAAGTGTGATTGGGCAAGACAGACGTCTGGAATGGAAGGGCCTATTAATTGTGGGTAAATGGGTGTGATTGGGCAACACAGGCTCGTGGAATGGAACGGCCTATTAATTGTGGGTGAATGAGTGTGATTGGGCAGCACAGACTCGTGGAAAGGAAGGCGCTATTCAATGTGGGTGAATGTGTGTATATGGGCAACACAGACTCGTGGAATGGATAGGCCTATTAATTGTGTGTGAATGGGTGTGATTGGGCAACACAGACTCGTGGAATGGAAGGGCCTATTAATTGAGGGAGAATGGGTGTGATTGGGCAAAACAGACTCGTGGAAAGGAAGGGCCTATTAATTGTGGATTAATAGGTGTGATTGGGCAGCACAGGCTCGTGGAATGGAATGGCCTATTAATTGTGGGTGAATGAGTGTGATTGGGCAGTACAGGCTCGTGATAAGGAAGGGGCTATTAATTGTGGGTGAATGCGTGTGGTTGGGCAGCACAGACTCGTGGATAGGAAGGGCCTATTAATGGTGGGTGAATAAGTGTGATTGGGCAACACTGACGTCTGGAATGGAAGGGCCTATTTATTGTTCGTTAATGGTTGTGACTGGGCAATACAGAGCTCGTGGAATGGAAGGGCCTATTGATTGTGGGTGAATGTGTGTGATTGGGCAACACAGACTCGTGGAATAGAAGGGCCTATTAATTGTGGGTGAATGGGTGTGATTGGGAAAACAGACTCGTGGAAAGGAAGGGCCTATTAATTGTGGATTAGTAGGTGTGATTGGGCAACACAGGCTCATGGAAAGGAAGGGCCTATTAATTGTGGGTGAATGTGGGTAAGTAGGCAGCACAGCCTTGTGAAAGTAAGGGCCTATTAATTGTGGGGTAATGTGTGTGACTGGGCAGCACAGACTCGAAAAATATAAGAGCCTATTAATTGTAGGTGAATGAGAGTGATTGGGCAGCACAGACTCATGGAATGGAAGGGCCTATTAATTGTGGGTAAATGGGTGTGATTGTGCAGCACAGGCTCGTGGAAAGGAAGGGCCTATTAACTGTGGGTGAATGAGTGTAACTGGGCAGCACAGACTCGTGGAAAGGAAGGGCCTATTAATTGTGGGTGAATGAGTGTGACTGTGGCAGCACAGACTCGTGGAAAGGAAGGACCTATTAATTGTGGGTGAATGGTTGTGATTGGGCATCACAGACCCGTGGAAAGGATGGGCCTATTAATTGTGGGTGAATGTGTGTGACTGGGCAGCACAGACTCGTGAAAAGGAATGGCCTATTAATTGTTGGTGAATGGTTGTGACTGGGCAACACAGCCTCGTGGAAACGAAGGGCCTATTAACTGTGGGTGAATGAGTGTAACTGGGCAGCACAGACTCATAGAAAGGAAGGGCCTATTAATTGTGGGTGAATGAGTGTGACTGGGCAGCACAGACTCGTGGAAAGGAAGGACCTATTAATTGTGGGTGAATGGTTGTGATTGGGCATCACAGACCCGTGGAAATGATGGGCCTATTAATTGTGGGTGAATGCGTGTGACTGGGCAACACAGGCTCGTGGAATGGAACGGCCTATTAATTGTGGGTGAATGAGTGTGATTGGGCAGTACAGGCTTGTGATAAGGAAGGGGCTATTAATTGTGGGTGAATGCGTGTGGTTGGGCAGCACAGACTCATGGAATGGAAGGGCCTATTAATTGTGGGTAAATGGGTGTGATTGTGCAGCACAGGCTCGTGGAAAGGAAGGGCCTATTAACTGTGGGTGAATGAATGTAACTGGGCAGCACAGACTCGTGGAAAGGAAGGGCCTATTAATTGTGGGTGAATGAGTGTGACTGTGGCAGCACAGATTCGTGGAAAGGAAGGACCTATTAATTGTGGGTGAATGGTTGTGATTGGGCATCACAGACCCGTGGAAAGGATGGGCCTATTAATTGTGGGTGAATGTGTGTGACTGGGCAGCACAGACTCGTGAAAAGGAATGGCCTATTAATTGTTGGTGAATGGTTGTGACTGGGCAACACAGCCTCGTGGAAACGAAGGGCCTATTAACTGTGGGTGAATGAGTGTAACTGGGCAGCACAGACTCATAGAAAGGAAGGGCCTATTAATTGTGGGTGAATGAGTGTGACTGGGCAGCACAGACTCGTGGAAAGGAAGGACCTATTAATTGTGGGTGAATGGTTGTGATTGGGCATCACAGACCCGTGGAAATGATGGGCCTATTAATTGTGGGTGAATGCGTGTGACTGGGCAACACAGGCTCGTGGAATGGAACGGCCTATTAATTGTGGGTGAATGAGTGTGATTGGGCAGTACAGGCTTGTGATAAGGAAGGGGCTATTAATTGTGGGTGAATGCGTGTGGTTGGGCAGCACAGACTCGTGGAAAGGAAGGGCCTATTAATGGTGGGTGAATGTGTGTGATTGGGCTGCACAGACTCGTGAAATGGAATGGCCTATTAATTGTTGGTGAATGGTTGTGACTGGGCAACACAGCCTCATGGAAACGAAGGGCCTATTAATTGTTGGTGAATGGGTGTGACTGGTCAACACAGGCTCGTGGATTGGACCGGCCTATTAATTGTGGGTGAATGAGTGTGATTGGGCAGTACAGGCTCGTGATAAGGAAGGGGCTATTAATTGTGGGTGAATGCGTGTGGTTGGGCAGCACACACTCGTGGAAAGGAAGGGGCTATTAATTGTGGATTAGTAGGTGTGATTGGGCAACACAGGCTCATGGAAAGGAAGGCCCTATTAATTGTGGGTGAATGTGGGTAAGTGGGCAGCACAGATTCGTGAAAGTAAGGGCCTATTAATTGTGGGTGAATGGGTGTGATTGGGCAGCACAGACTCGTGGAGAGTAAGGGCCTATTAATTGTGGGTGAATGTGTGTGACTACGCAACACACGATCTTGGAAAGGAAGGGCCTATTAATTGTGGGAGAATGTTTGTGACTGGGTCGCACAGTCTCGTGGAAAGGAAGAGCCTATTAATTGTGGGTGAATGTGTGTGACTGGGCATCACAGACTAGTGGAAAGGAAGGGCCTATTAATTGTGGGTGAATGTGTGTGACTGGGCAGCACAGACACGTGGAAAGGAAGGGCCTATTAATTGTGGGGTAATGTGTGTGACTGGGCAGCACAGACTCGAAAAATACAAGAGGCTATTAATTGTAGGTGAATTAGAGTGATTGGGCAGCACAGACTCATGGAATGGAAGGGCCTATTAATTGTGGGTAAATGGGTGTGATTGGGCAGTACAGGCTCGTGGAAAGGAAGGGCCTATTAACTGTGGGTGAATGAGTGTAACTGGGCAGCACCGACTCGTGGAAAGGATGGAACTATTAATTGTGGGTGAATGAGTGTGACTGGGCAGCACAGACTCGTGGAAAGGAAGGAACTATTAATTGTGGGTGAATGGTTGTGATTGGGCAGCACAGACCCGTGGAAAGGATGGGCCTATTAATTGTGGGTGAATGTGTGTGACTGGGCAGCACAGTCTCGTGAAAAGGAATGGCCTATTAATTGTTGGTGAATGGGTGTGAACACAGGCTCGTGGAATGGAACGGCCTATTAATTGTGGGTGAATGAGTGTGATTGTGCAGTACAGGCTCGTGATAAGGAAGGGGCTATTAATTGTGGGTGAATGCGTGTGGTTGGGCAGCACAGACTCGTGGAAAGGAATGGCCTATTAATGGTGGGTGAATAAGTGTGATTGTGCAACACAGACGTCTGGAATGGAAGGGCCTATTAATTGTGCGTTAATGGTTGTGACTGGGCAATACAGAGCTCATGGAATGGAAGGGTCTATTGATTGTGGGTGAGTGTGTGTGATTGGGCCACACAGACTCGTGGAATGGAAGGGCCTATTAATTGTGGGTGAATGGGTGTGATTGGGCAAAACAAACTCGTGGAAAGGAAGGGCCTATTAATTGTGGATTAGTAGTTGTGATTGGGCAGCACAGACTCGTGGATTGGAAGGGCCTATTAATTGTGGGTTAATGGGTGTGATTGGGCACACAGGCTCGTGAAATGGAAGGGCCTATTATTTGTGGGTGAATGAGTGTGATTGGGCAACACTGGCTCGTGGAAAGGAAGGGCCTATTAATTGTGGTTGAATGGGAGTGATTGGACAACACAGACTCGTGGAAAGGAAGGGCCTATTAATTGTGTGTGAATGAGTGTGATGGGCAGCACAAACTCATGGAATGGAAAGGACTATTAATTGTGGGTAAATGGGTGTGAATGGGCAGCACAGGCTCGTGGAAAGGAATTGCCGATTAACTGTGGGTGAATGAGTGTGATTGGGCAACACAGGATCGTGGAAAGGAATGGCCTATTAATTGTGGGTGAATGAGTGTAACTGGGCAGCACAGACTCGTCGAACGGAAGGGCATAAAAATTGTGGGTGAATAAGTGTGATTGGGCAACACAGACATCTGGAATGGAAGGGCCTATTAATTGTGGGTAAATGGGTGTGATTGGGCAATACAGGCTCGTGGAATGGAACGGCCTATTAATTGTGGGTGAATGAGTGTGATTGGGCAGCACAGACTCGTGGAAAGGAAGGCGCTATTCATTGTGGGTGAATGTGTGTATCTGGGCAACACAGACTCGTGGAATGGATAGGCCTATTAATTGTGGGTGAATGGGTGTGATTGGGCAACACAGACTCGTGGAATGGAAGGGCCTATTAATTGAGGGTGAATGGGTGTGACTGGGCAAAACAGACACGTGGAAAGGAAGGGCCTATTAATTGTGGATTAATAGGTGTGATTGGGCAGCACAGGCACGTGGAATGGAACGGCCTATTAATTGTGGGTGAATGAGTGTGATTGGGCAGTACAGGCTCGTGATAAAGAAGGGGCTATTAATTGTGGGTGAATGCGTGTGGTTGGGCAGCACAGACTCGTGGAAAGGAAGGGCCTATTAATGGTGGGTGAATAAGTGTGATTGGGCAACACAGACGTCTGGAATGGAAGGGCCTATTAATTGTGCGTTAATGGTTGTGACTGGGCAATACAGAGCTCGTGGAATGGAAGGGCCTATTGATTGTGGGTGAATGTGTGTGATTGGGCAACACAGACTCGTGGAATAGAAGGGCATATTAATTGTGGGTTAAAGGGTGTTATTGGGCACACAGGCTCGTGAAATGGAAGGGCCTATTAATTGTGGGTGAATGAGTTTGATTGGGCAACACTGTCTCGTGGAAAGGAAGGGCCTATTAATTGTGGTTGAATGGGTGTGGTTGGACAACACAGACTCGTGGATAGGAAGGGCCTATTAATGGTGGGTGAATAAGTGTGATTGGGCAACACTGACGTCTGGAATGGAAGGGCCTATTTATTGTTCTTAATGGTTGTGACTGGGCAATACAGAGTTCGTGGAATGGAAGGGCCTATTGATTGTGGGTGAATGTGTGTGATTGGGCAACACAGACTCGTGGAATAGAAGGGCCTATTAATTGTGGGTGAATGGGTGTGATTGGGAAAACAGACTCGTGGAAAGGAAGGGCCTATTAATTGTGGATTAGTAGGTGTGATTGGGCAACACAGGCTCATGGAAAGGAAGGGCCTATTAATTGTGGGTGAATGTGGGTAAGTAGGCAGCACAGCCTTGTGAAAGTAAGGGCCTATTAATTGTGGGGTAATGTGTGTGACTGGGCAGCACAGACTCGAAAAATATAAGAGCCTATTAATTGTGGGTGAATGAGTTTGATTGGGCAACACTGGCTCGTGGAAAGGAAGGGCCTATTAATTGTGGTTGAATGGGTATGATTGGACAACACAGACTCGTGGAAAGGAAGGGCCTATTAATTGTGTGTCAATGAGTGTGATGGGCAGCACAAACTCATGGAATGGAAAGGATTATTAATTGTGGGTAAATGGGTGTGATTGGGCAGCACAGGCTCGTGGAAAGGAATTGCCGATTAACTGTGGGTGAATGAGTGTGATTGGGCAACACAGGCTCGTGGAAAGGAAGGGCCTATTAATTGTGGGTGAATGAGTGTAACTGGGCAGCACAGACTCGTCGAACGGAAGGGCATAAAAATTGTGGGTGAATAAGTGTGATTGGGCAACACAGACGTCTGGAATGGAAGGGCCTATTAATTGTGGGTAAATGGGTGTGATTGGGCAACACAGGCTCGTGGAATGGAACGGCCTATTAATTGTGGGTGAATGAGTGTGATTGGGCAGCACAGACTCGTGGAAAGGAAGGCGCTATTCAATGTGGGTGAATGTGTGTATATGGGCAACACAGACTCGTGGAATGGATAGGCCTATTAATTGTGTGTGAATGGGTGTGATTGGGCAACACAGACTCGTGGAATGGAAGGGCCTATTAATTGAGGGAGAATGGGTGTGATTGGGCAAAACAGACTCGTGGAAAGGAAGGGCCTATTAATTGTGGATTAATAGGTGTGATTGGGCAGCACAGGCTCGTGGAATGGAATGGCCTATTAATTGTGGGTGAATGAGTGTGATTGGGCAGTACAGGCTCGTGATAAGGAAGGGGCTATTAATTGTGGGTGAATGCGTGTGGTTGGGCAGCACAGACTCGTGGATAGGAAGGGCCTATTACTGGTGGGTGAATAAGTGTGATTGGGCAACACTGACGTCTGGAATGGAAGGGCCTATTTATTGTTCGTTAATGGTTGTGACTGGGCAATACAGAGCTCGTGGAATGGAAGGGCCTATTGATTGTGGGTGAATGTGTGTGATTGGGCAACACAGACTCGTGGAATAGAAGGGCCTATTAATTGTGGGTGAATGGGTGTGATTGGGAAAACAGACTCGTGGAAGGGAAGGGCCTATTAATTGTGGATTAGTAGGTGTGATTGGGCAACACAGGCTCATGGAAAGGAAGGGCCTATTAATTGTGGGTGAATGTGGGTAAGTAGGCAGCACAGCCTTGTGAAAGTAAGGGCCTATTAATTGTGGGGTAATGTGTGTGACTGGGCAGCACAGACTCGAAAAATATAAGAGCCTATTAATTGTAGGTGAATGAGAGTGATTGGGCAGCACAGACTCATGGAATGGAAGGGCCTATTAATTGTGGGTAAATGGGTGTGATTGTGCAGCACAGGCTCGTGGAAAGGAAGGGCCTATTAACTGTGGGTGAATGAGTGTAACTGGGCAGCACAGACTCGTGGAAAGGAAGGGCCTATTAATTGTGGGTGAATGAGTGTGACTGTGGCAGCACAGACTCGTGGAAAGGAAGGACCTATTAATTGTGGGTGAATGGTTGTGATTGGGCATCACAGACCCGTGGAAAGGATGGGCCTATTAATTGTGGGTGAATGTGTGTGACTGGGCAGCACAGACTCGTGAAAAGGAATGGCCTATTAATTGTTGGTGAATGGTTGTGACTGGGCAACACAGCCTCGTGGAAACGAAGGGCCTATTAACTGTGGGTGAATGAGTGTAACTGGGCAGCACAGACTCATAGAAAGGAAGGGCCTATTAATTGTGGGTGAATGAGTGTGACTGGGCAGCACAGACTCGTGGAAAGGAAGGACCTATTAATTGTGGGTGAATGGTTGTGATTGGGCATCACAGACCCGTGGAAATGATGGGCCTATTAATTGTGGGTGAATGCGTGTGACTGGGCAACACAGGCTCGTGGAATGGAACGGCCTATTAATTGTGGGTGAATGAGTGTGATTGGGCAGTACAGGCTTGTGATAAGGAAGGGGCTATTAATTGTGGGTGAATGCGTGTGGTTGGGCAGCACAGACTCGTGGAAAGGAAGGGCCTATTCATGGTGGGTGAATGTGTGTGACTGGGCTGCACAGACTCGTGAAATGGAATGGCCTATTAATTGTTGGTGAATGGTTGTGACTGGGCAACACAGCCTCATGGATAGGAAGGGCCTATTAATGGTGGGTGAATAAGTGTGATTGGGCAACACTGACGTCTGGAATGGAAGGGCCTATTTATTGTTCGTTAATGGTTGTGACTGGGCAATACAGAGCTCGTGGAATGGAAGGGCCTATTGATTGTGGGTGAATGTGTGTGATTGGGCAACACAGACTCGTGGAATAGAAGGGCCTATTAATTGTGGGTGAATGGGTGTGATTGGGAAAACAGACTCGTGGAAAGGAAGGGCCTATTAATTGTGGATTAGTAGGTGTGATTGGGCAACACAGGCTCATGGAAAGGAAGGGCCTATTAATTGTGGGTGAATGTGGGTAAGTAGGCAGCACAGCCTTGTGAAAGTAAGGGCCTATTAATTGTGGGGTAATGTGTGTGACTGGGCAGCACAGACTCGAAAAATATAAGAGCCTATTAATTGTAGGTGAATGAGAGTGATTGGGCAGCACAGACTCATGGAATGGAAGGGCCTATTAATTGTGGGTAAATGGGTGTGATTGTGCAGCACAGGCTCGTGGAAAGGAAGGGCCTATTAACTGTGGGTGAATGAGTGTAACTGGGCAGCACAGACTCGTGGAAAGGAAGGGCCTATTAATTGTGGGTGAATGAGTGTGACAGTGGCAGCACAGATTCGTGGAAAGGAAGGACCTATTAATTGTGGGTGAATGGTTGTGATTGGGCATCACAGACCCGTGGAAAGGATGGGCCTATTAATTGTGGGTGAATGTGTGTGACTGGGCAGCACAGACTCGTGAAAAGGAATGGCCTATTAATTGTTGGTGAATGGTTGTGACTGGGCAACACAGCCTCGTGGAAACGAAGGGCCTATTAACTGTGGGTGAATGAGTGTAACTGGGCAGCACAGACTCATAGAAAGGAAGGGCCTATTAATTGTGGGTGAATGAGTGTGACTGGGCAGCACAGACTCGTGGAAAGGAAGGACCTATTAATTGTGGGTGAATGGTTGTGATTGGGCATCACAGACCCGTGGAAATGATGGGCCTATTAATTGTGGGTGAATGCGTGTGACTGGGCAACACAGGCTCGTGGAATGGAACGGCCTATTAATTGTGGGTGAATGAGTGTGATTGGGCAGTACAGGCTTGTGATAAGGAAGGGGCTATTAATTGTGGGTGAATGCGTGTGGTTGGGCAGCACAGACTCGTGGAAAGGAAGGGCCTATTAATGGTGGGTGAATGTGTGTGACTGGGCTGCACAGACTCGTGAAATGGAATGGCCTATTAATTGTTGGTGAATGGTTGTGACTGGGCAACACAGCCTCATGGAAACGAAGGGCCTATTAATTGTTGGTGAATGGGTGTGACTGGTCAACACAGGCTCGTGGATTGGACCGGCCTATTAATTGTGGGTGAATGAGTGTGATTGGGCAGTACAGGCTCGTGATAAGGAAGGGGCTATTAATTGTGGGTGAATGCGTGTGGTTGGGCAGCACACACTCGTGGAAAGGAAGGGGCTATTAATTGTGGATTAGTAGGTGTGATTGGGCAACACAGGCTCATGGAAAGGAAGGCCCTATTAATTGTGGGTGAATGTGGGTAAGTGGGCAGCACAGATTCGTGAAAGTAAGGGCCTATTAATTGTGGGTGAATGGGTGTGATTGGGCAGCACAGACTCGTGGAGAGTAAGGGCCTATTAATTGTGGGTGAATGTGTGTGACTACGCAACACACGATCTTGGAAAGGAAGGGCCTATTAATTGTGGGAGAATGTTTGTGACTGGGTCGCACAGTCTCGTGGAAAGGAAGAGCCTATTAATTGTGGGTGAATGTGTGTGACTGGGCATCACAGACTAGTGGAAAGGAAGGGCCTATTAATTGTGGGTGAATGTGTGTGACTGGGCAGCACAGACACGTGGAAAGGAAGGGCCTATTAATTGTGGGGTAATGTGTGTGACTGGGCAGCACAGACTCGAAAAATACAAGAGGCTATTAATTGTAGGTGAATTAGAGTGATTGGGCAGCACAGACTCATGGAATGGAAGGGCCTATTAATTGTGGGTAAATGGGTGTGATTGGGCAGTACAGGCTCGTGGAAAGGAAGGGCCTATTAACTGTGGGTGAATGAGTGTAACTGGGCAGCACCGACTCGTGGAAAGGATGGAACTATTAATTGTGGGTGAATGAGTGTGACTGGGCAGCACAGACTCGTGGAAAGGAAGGAACTATTAATTGTGGGTGAATGGTTGTGATTGGGCAGCACAGACCCGTGGAAAGGATGGGCCTATTAATTGTGGGTGAATGTGTGTGACTGGGCAGCACAGTCTCGTGAAAAGGAATGGCCTATTAATTGTTGGTGAATGGGTGTGAACACAGGCTCGTGGAATGGAACGGCCTATTAATTGTGGGTGAATGAGTGTGATTGTGCAGTACAGGCTCGTGATAAGGAAGGGGCTATTAATTGTGGGTGAATGCGTGTGGTTGGGCAGCACAGACTCGTGGAAAGGAATTTCCTATTAATGGTGGGTGAATAAGTGTGATTGTGCAACACAGACGTCTGGAATGGAAGGGCCTATTAATTGTGCGTTAATGGTTGTGACTGGGCAATACAGAGCTCATGGAATGGAAGGGTCTATTGATTGTGGGTGAGTGTGTGTGATTGGGCCACACAGACTCGTGGAATGGAAGGGCCTATTAATTGTGGGTGAATGGGTGTGATTGGGCAAAACAAACTCGTGGAAAGGAAGGGCCTATTAATTGTGGATTAGTAGTTGTGATTGGGCAGCACAGACTCGTGGATTGGAAGGGCCTATTAATTGTGGGTTAATGGGTGTGATTGGGCACACAGGCTCGTGAAATGGAAGGGCCTATTATTTGTGGGTGAATGAGTGTGATTGGGCAACACTGGCTCGTGGAAA
The DNA here is from genome assembly GCF_036971445.1 of Narcine bancroftii. NCBI lineage: Eukaryota > Metazoa > Chordata > Chondrichthyes > Torpediniformes > Narcinidae > Narcine > Narcine bancroftii. Next base: position 155,002,000 of record NC_091469.1, read on the forward strand.
GGAAGGGCCTATTAATTGTGGTTGAATGGGAGTGATTGGACAACACAGACTCGTGGAAAGGAAGGGCCTATTAATTGTGTGTGAATGAGTGTGATGGGCAGCACAAACTCATGGAATGGAAAGGACTATTAATTGTGGGTAAATGGGTGTGAATGGGCAGCACAGGCTCGTGGAAAGGAATTGCCGATTAACTGTGGGTGAATGAGTGTGATTGGGCAACACAGGATCGTGGAAAGGAATGGCCTATTAATTGTGGGTGAATGAGTGTAACTGGGCAGCACAGACTCGTCGAACGGAAGGGCATAAAAATTGTGGGTGAATAAGTGTGATTGGGCAACACAGACATCTGGAATGGAAGGGCCTATTAATTGTGGGTAAATGGGTGTGATTGGGCAATACAGGCTCGTGGAATGGAACGGCCTATTAATTGTGGGTGAATGAGTGTGATTGGGCAGCACAGACTCGTGGAAAGGAAGGCGCTATTCATTGTGGGTGAATGTGTGTATCTGGGCAACACAGACTCGTGGAATGGATAGGCCTATTAATTGTGGGTGAATGGGTGTGATTGGGCAACACAGACTCGTGGAATGGAAGGGCCTATTAATTGAGGGTGAATGGGTGTGACTGGGCAAAACAGACACGTGGAAAGGAAGGGCCTATTAATTGTGGATTAATAGGTGTGATTGGGCAGCACAGGCACGTGGAATGGAACGGCCTATTAATTGTGGGTGAATGAGTGTGATTGGGCAGTACAGGCTCGTGATAAAGAAGGGGCTATTAATTGTGGGTGAATGCGTGTGGTTGGGCAGCACAGACTCGTGGAAAGGAAGGGCCTATTAATGGTGGGTGAATAAGTGTGATTGGGCAACACAGACGTCTGGAATGGAAGGGCCTATTAATTGTGCGTTAATGGTTGTGACTGGGCAATACAGAGCTCGTGGAATGGAAGGGCCTATTGATTGTGGGTGAATGTGTGTGATTGGGCAACACAGACTCGTGGAATAGAAGGGCATATTAATTGTGGGTTAAAGGGTGTTATTGGGCACACAGGCTCGTGAAATGGAAGGGCCTATTAATTGTGGGTGAATGAGTTTGATTGGGCAACACTGGCTCGTGGAAAGGAAGGGCCTATTAATTGTGGTTGAATGGGTGTGGTTGGACAACACAGACTCGTGGATAGGAAGGGCCTATTAATGGTGGGTGAATAAGTGTGATTGGGCAACACTGACGTCTGGAATGGAAGGGCCTATTTATTGTTCGTTAATGGTTGTGACTGGGCAATACAGAGTTCGTGGAATGGAAGGGCCTATTGATTGTGGGTGAATGTGTGTGATTGGGCAACACAGACTCGTGGAATAGAAGGGCCTATTAATTGTGGGTGAATGGGTGTGATTGGGAAAACAGACTCGTGGAAAGGAAGGGCCTATTAATTGTGGATTAGTAGGTGTGATTGGGCAACACAGGCTCATGGAAAGGAAGGGCCTATTAATTGTGGGTGAATGTGGGTAAGTAGGCAGCACAGCCTTGTGAAAGTAAGGGCCTATTAATTGTGGGGTAATGTGTGTGACTGGGCAGCACAGACTCGAAAAATATAAGAGCCTATTAATTGTGGGTGAATGAGTTTGATTGGGCAACACTGGCTCGTGGAAAGGAAGGGCCTATTAATTGTGGTTGAATGGGTATGATTGGACAACACAGACTCGTGGAAAGGAAGGGCCTATTAATTGTGTGTCAATGAGTGTGATGGGCAGCACAAACTCATGGAATGGAAAGGATTATTAATTGTGGGTAAATGGGTGTGATTGGGCAGCACAGGCTCGTGGAAAGGAATTGCCGATTAACTGTGGGTGAATGAGTGTGATTGGGCAACACAGGCTCGTGGAAAGGAAGGGCCTATTAATTGTGGGTGAATGAGTGTAACTGGGCAGCACAGACTCGTCGAACGGAAGGGCATAAAAATTGTGGGTGAATAAGTGTGATTGGGCAACACAGACGTCTGGAATGGAAGGGCCTATTAATTGTGGGTAAATGGGTGTGATTGGGCAACACAGGCTCGTGGAATGGAACGGCCTATTAATTGTGGGTGAATGAGTGTGATTGGGCAGCACAGACTCGTGGAAAGGAAGGCGCTATTCAATGTGGGTGAATGTGTGTATATGGGCAACACAGACTCGTGGAATGGATAGGCCTATTAATTGTGTGTGAATGGGTGTGATTGGGCAACACAGACTCGTGGAATGGAAGGGCCTATTAATTGAGGGAGAATGGGTGTGATTGGGCAAAACAGACTCGTGGAAAGGAAGGGCCTATTAATTGTGGATTAATAGGTGTGATTGGGCAGCACAGGCTCGTGGAATGGAATGGCCTATTAATTGTGGGTGAATGAGTGTGATTGGGCAGTACAGGCTCGTGATAAGGAAGGGGCTATTAATTGTGGGTGAATGCGTGTGGTTGGGCAGCACAGACTCGTGGATAGGAAGGGCCTATTAATGGTGGGTGAATAAGTGTGATTGGGCAACACTGACGTCTGGAATGGAAGGGCCTATTTATTGTTCGTTAATGGTTGTGACTGGGCAATACAGAGCTCGTGGAATGGAAGGGCCTATTGATTGTGGGTGAATGTGTGTGATTGGGCAACACAGACTCGTGGAATAGAAGGGCCTATTAATTGTGGGTGAATGGGTGTGATTGGGAAAACAGACTCGTGGAAGGGAAGGGCCTATTAATTGTGGATTAGTAGGTGTGATTGGGCAACACAGGCTCATGGAAAGGAAGGGCCTATTAATTGTGGGTGAATGTGGGTAAGTAGGCAGCACAGCCTTGTGAAAGTAAGGGCCTATTAATTGTGGGGTAATGTGTGTGACTGGGCAGCACAGACTCGAAAAATATAAGAGCCTATTAATTGTAGGTGAATGAGAGTGATTGGGCAGCACAGACTCATGGAATGGAAGGGCCTATTAATTGTGGGTAAATGGGTGTGATTGTGCAGCACAGGCTCGTGGAAAGGAAGGGCCTATTAACTGTGGGTGAATGAGTGTAACTGGGCAGCACAGACTCGTGGAAAGGAAGGGCCTATTAATTGTGGGTGAATGAGTGTGACTGTGGCAGCACAGACTCGTGGAAAGGAAGGACCTATTAATTGTGGGTGAATGGTTGTGATTGGGCATCACAGACCCGTGGAAAGGATGGGCCTATTAATTGTGGGTGAATGTGTGTGACTGGGCAGCACAGACTCGTGAAAAGGAATGGCCTATTAATTGTTGGTGAATGGTTGTGACTGGGCAACACAGCCTCGTGGAAACGAAGGGCCTATTAACTGTGGGTGAATGAGTGTAACTGGGCAGCACAGACTCATAGAAAGGAAGGGCCTATTAATTGTGGGTGAATGAGTGTGACTGGGCAGCACAGACTCGTGGAAAGGAAGGACCTATTAATTGTGGGTGAATGGTTGTGATTGGGCATCACAGACCCGTGGAAATGATGGGCCTATTAATTGTGGGTGAATGCGTGTGACTGGGCAACACAGGCTCGTGGAATGGAACGGCCTATTAATTGTGGGTGAATGAGTGTGATTGGGCAGTACAGGCTTGTGATAAGGAAGGGGCTATTAATTGTGGGTGAATGCGTGTGGTTGGGCAGCACAGACTCGTGGAAAGGAAGGGCCTATTCATGGTGGGTGAATGTGTGTGACTGGGCTGCACAGACTCGTGAAATGGAATGGCCTATTAATTGTTGGTGAATGGTTGTGACTGGGCAACACAGCCTCATGGATAGGAAGGGCCTATTAATGGTGGGTGAATAAGTGTGATTGGGCAACACTGACGTCTGGAATGGAAGGGCCTATTTATTGTTCGTTAATGGTTGTGACTGGGCAATACAGAGCTCGTGGAATGGAAGGGCCTATTGATTGTGGGTGAATGTGTGTGATTGGGCAACACAGACTCGTGGAATAGAAGGGCCTATTAATTGTGGGTGAATGGGTGTGATTGGGAAAACAGACTCGTGGAAAGGAAGGGCCTATTAATTGTGGATTAGTAGGTGTGATTGGGCAACACAGGCTCATGGAAAGGAAGGGCCTATTAATTGTGGGTGAATGTGGGTAAGTAGGCAGCACAGCCTTGTGAAAGTAAGGGCCTATTAATTGTGGGGTAATGTGTGTGACTGGGCAGCACAGACTCGAAAAATATAAGAGCCTATTAATTGTAGGTGAATGAGAGTGATTGGGCAGCACAGACTCATGGAATGGAAGGGCCTATTAATTGTGGGTAAATGGGTGTGATTGTGCAGCACAGGCTCGTGGAAAGGAAGGGCCTATTAACTGTGGGTGAATGAGTGTAACTGGGCAGCACAGACTCGTGGAAAGGAAGGGCCTATTAATTGTGGGTGAATGAGTGTGACTGTGGCAGCACAGATTCGTGGAAAGGAAGGACCTATTAATTGTGGGTGAATGGTTGTGATTGGGCATCACAGACCCGTGGAAAGGATGGGCCTATTAATTGTGGGTGAATGTGTGTGACTGGGCAGCACAGACTCGTGAAAAGGAATGGCCTATTAATTGTTGGTGAATGGTTGTGACTGGGCAACACAGCCTCGTGGAAACGAAGGGCCTATTAACTGTGGGTGAATGAGTGTAACTGGGCAGCACAGACTCATAGAAAGGAAGGGCCTATTAATTGTGGGTGAATGAGTGTGACTGGGCAGCACAGACTCGTGGAAAGGAAGGACCTATTAATTGTGGGTGAATGGTTGTGATTGGGCATCACAGACCCGTGGAAATGATGGGCCTATTAATTGTGGGTGAATGCGTGTGACTGGGCAACACAGGCTCGTGGAATGGAACGGCCTATTAATTGTGGGTGAATGAGTGTGATTGGGCAGTACAGGCTTGTGATAAGGAAGGGGCTATTAATTGTGGGTGAATGCGTGTGGTTGGGCAGCACAGACTCGTGGAAAGGAAGGGCCTATTAATGGTGGGTGAATGTGTGTGACTGGGCTGCACAGACTCGTGAAATGGAATGGCCTATTAATTGTTGGTGAATGGTTGTGACTGGGCAACACAGCCTCATGGAAACGAAGGGCCTATTAATTGTTGGTGAATGGGTGTGACTGGTCAACACAGGCTCGTGGATTGGACCGGCCTATTAATTGTGGGTGAATGAGTGTGATTGGGCAGTACAGGCTCGTGATAAGGAAGGGGCTATTAATTGTGGGTGAATGCGTGTGGTTGGACAGCACACACTCGTGGAAAGGAAGGGGCTATTAATTGTGGATTAGTAGGTGTGATTGGGCAACACAGGCTCATGGAAAGGAAGGCCCTATTAATTGTGGGTGAATGTGGGTAAGTGGGCAGCACAGATTCGTGAAAGTAAGGGCCTATTAATTGTGGGTGAATGGGTGTGATTGGGCAGCACAGACTCGTGGAGAGTAAGGGCCTATTAATTGTGGGTGAATGTGTGTGACTACGCAACACACGATCTTGGAAAGGAAGGGCCTATTAATTGTGGGAGAATGTTTGTGACTGGGTCGCACAGTCTCGTGGAAAGGAAGAGCCTATTAATTGTGGGTGAATGTGTGTGACTGGGCATCACAGACTAGTGGAAAGGAAGGGCCTATTAATTGTGGGTGAATGTGTGTGACTGGGCAGCACAGACACGTGGAAAGGAAGGGCCTATTAATTGTGGGGTAATGTGTGTGACTGGGCAGCACAGACTCGAAAAATACAAGAGGCTATTAATTGTAGGTGAATTAGAGTGATTGGGCAGCACAGACTCATGGAATGGAAGGGCCTATTAATTGTGGGTAAATGGGTGTGATTGGGCAGTACAGGCTCGTGGAAAGGAAGGGCCTATTAACTGTGGGTGAATGAGTGTAACTGGGCAGCACCGACTCGTGAAAAGGAATGGCCTATTAATTGTTGGTGAATGGGTGTGAACACAGGCTCGTGGAATGGAACGGCCTATTAATTGTGGGTGAATGAGTGTGATTGTGCAGTACAGGCTCGTGATAAGGAAGGGGCTATTAATTGTGGGTGAATGCGTGTGGTTGGGCAGCACAGACTCGTGGAAAGGAATGGCCTATTAATGGTGGGTGAATAAGTGTGATTGTGCAACACAGACGTCTGGAATGGAAGGGCCTATTAATTGTGCGTTAATGGTTGTGACTGGGCAATACAGAGCTCATGGAATGGAAGGGTCTATTGATTGTGGGTGAGTGTGTGTGATTGGGCCACACAGACTCGTGGAATGGAAGGGCCTATTAATTGTGGGTGAATGGGTGTGATTGGGCAAAACAAACTCGTGGAAAGGAAGGGCCTATTAATTGTGGATTAGTAGTTGTGATTGGGCAGCACAGACTCGTGGATTGGAAGGGCCTATTAATTGTGGGTTAATGGGTGTGATTGGGCACACAGGCTCGTGAAATGGAAGGGCCTATTATTTGTGGGTGAATGAGTGTGATTGGGCAACACTGGCTCGTGGAAAGGAAGGGCCTATTAATTGTGGTTGAATGGGAGTGATTGGACAACACAGACTCGTGGAAAGGAAGGGCCTATTAATTGTGTGTGAATGAGTGTGATGGGCAGCACAAACTAATGGAATGGAAAGGACTATTAATTGTGGGTAAATGGGTGTGAATGGGCAGCACAGGCTCGTGGAAAGGAATTGCCGATTAACTGTGGGTGAATGAGTGTGATTGGGCAACACAGGATCGTGGAAAGGAATGGCCTATTAATTGTGGGTGAATGAGTGTAACTGGGCAGCACAGACTCGTCGAACGGAAGGGCATAAAAATTGTGGGTGAATAAGTGTGATTGGGCAACACAGACATCTGGAATGGAAGGGCCTATTAATTGTGGGTAAATGGGTGTGATTGGGCAATACAGGCTCGTGGAATGGAACTGCCTATTAATTGTGGGTGAATGAGTGTGATTGGGCAGCACAGACTCGTGGAAAGGAAGGCGCTATTCATTGTGGGTGAATGTGTGTATCTGGGCAACACAGACTCGTGGAATGGATAGGCCTATTAATTGTGGGTGAATGGGTGTGATTGGGCAACACAGACTCGTGGAATGGAAGGGCCTATTAATTGAGGGTGAATGGGTGTGACTGGGCAAAACAGACACGTGGAAAGGAAGGGCCTATTAATTGTGGATTAATAGGTGTGATTGGGCAGCACAGGCACGTGGAATGGAACGGCCTATTAATTGTGGGTGAATGAGTGTGATTGGGCAGTACAGGCTCGTGATAAAGAAGGGGCTATTAATTGTGGGTGAATGCGTGTGGTTGGGCAGCACAGACTCGTGGAAAGGAAGGGCCTATTAATGGTGGGTGAATAAGTGTGATTGGGCAACACAGACGTCTGGAATGGAAGGGCCTATTAATTGTGCGTTAATGGTTGTGACTGGGCAATACAGAGCTCGTGGAATGGAAGGGCCTATTGATTGTGGGTGAATGTGTGTGATTGGGCAACACAGACTCGTGGAATAGAAGGGCCTATTAATTGTGGGTTAAAGGGTGTTATTGGGCACACAGGCTCGTGAAATGGAAGGGCCTATTAATTGTGGGTGAATGAGTTTGATTGGGCAACACTGGCTCGTGGAAAGGAAGGGCCTATTAATTGTGGTTGAATGGGTGTGGTTGGACAACACAGACTCGTGGATAGGAAGGGCCTATTAATGGTGGGTGAATAAGTGTGATTGGGCAACACTGACGTCTGGAATGGAAGGGCCTATTTATTGTGCGTTAATGGTTGTGACTGGGCAATACAGAGTTCGTGGAATGGAAGGGCCTATTGATTGTGGGTGAATGTGTGTGATTGGGCAACACAGACTCGTGGAAAAGAAGGGCCTATTAATTGTGGGTGAATGGGTGTGATTGGGAAAACATACTCGTGGAAAGGAAGGGCCTATTAATTGTGGATTAGTAGGTGTGATTGGGCAACACAGGCTCATGGAAAGGAAGGGCCTATTAATTGTGGGTGAATGTGGGTAAGTAGGCAGCACAGCCTTGTGAAAGTAAGGGCCTATTAATTGTGGGGTAATGTGTGTGACTGGGCAGCACAGACTCGAAAAATATAAGAGCCTATTAATTGTAGGTGAATGAGAGTGATTGGGCAGCACAGACTCATGGAATGGAAGGGCCTATTAATTGTGGGTAAATGGGTGTGATTGGGCAGCACAGGCTCGTGGAAAGGAAGGGCCTATTAACTGTGGGTGAATGAGTGTAACTGGGCAGCACAGACTAGTGGAAAGGAAGTGCCTATTAATTGTTGGTGAATGGGTGTGACTGGGCAGCACAGACTCGTGGAAAGGAAGGGCCTATTAATTGTGGGCAAATGGGTGTGACTAGGTAGCACAGACTCGTGGAAAGGAAGGGCCTATTAATTGTTGGTGAATGGGTGTGAACACAGGCTCGTGGAATGGAACGGCCTATTAATTGTGGGTGAATGAGTGTGATTGTGCAGTACAGGCTCGTGATAAGGAAGGGGCTATTAATTGTGGGTGAATGCGTGTGGTTGGGCAGCACAGACTCGTGGAAAGGAATGGCCTATTAATGGTGGGTGAATAAGTGTGATTGTGCAACACAGACGTCTGGAATGGAAGGGCCTATTAATTGTGCGTTAATGGTTGTGACTGGGCAATACAGAGCTCATGGAATGGAAGGGTCTATTGATTGTGGGTGAGTGTGTGTGATTGGGCCACACAGACTCGTGGAATGGAAGGGCCTATTAATTGTGGGTGAATGGGTGTGATTGGGCAAAACAAACTCGTGGAAAGGAAGGGCCTATTAATTGTGGATTAGTAGTTGTGATTGGGCAGCACAGACTCGTGGATTGGAAGGGCCTATTAATTGTGGGTTAATGGGTGTGATTGGGCACACAGGCTCGTGAAATGGAAGGGCCTATTATTTGTGGGTGAATGAGTGTGATTGGGCAACACTGGCTCGTGGAAAGGAAGGGCCTATTAATTGTGGTTGAATGGGAGTGATTGGACAACACAGACTCGTGGAAAGGAAGGGCCTATTAATTGTGTGTGAATGAGTGTGATGGGCAGCACAAACTCATGGAATGGAAAGGACTATTAATTGTGGGTAAATGGGTGTGAATGGGCAGCACAGGCTCGTGGAAAGGAATTGCCGATTAACTGTGGGTGAATGAGTGTGATTGGGCAACACAGGATCGTGGAAAGGAATGGCCTATTAATTGTGGGTGAATGAGTGTAACTGGGCAGCACAGACTCGTCGAACGGAAGGGCATAAAAATTGTGGGTGAATAAGTGTGATTGGGCAACACAGACATCTGGAATGGAAGGGCCTATTAATTGTGGGTAAATGGGTGTGATTGGGCAATACAGGCTCGTGGAATGGAACGGCCTATTAATTGTGGGTGAATGAGTGTGATTGGGCAGCACAGACTCGTGGAAAGGAAGGCGCTATTCATTGTGGGTGAATGTGTGTATCTGGGCAACACAGACTCGTGGAATGGATAGGCCTATTAATTGTGGGTGAATGGGTGTGATTGGGCAACACAGACTCGTGGAATGGAAGGGCCTATTAATTGAGGGTGAATGGGTGTGACTGGGCAAAACAGACACGTGGAAAGGAAGGGCCTATTAATTGTGGATTAATAGGTGTGATTGGGCAGCACAGGCACGTGGAATGGAACGGCCTATTAATTGTGGGTGAATGAGTGTGATTGGGCAGTACAGGCTCGTGATAAAGAAGGGGCTATTAATTGTGGGTGAATGCGTGTGGTTGGGCAGCACAGACTCGTGGAAAGGAAGGGCCTATTAATGGTGGGTGAATAAGTGTGATTGGGCAACACAGACGTCTGGAATGGAAGGGCCTATTAATTGTGCGTTAATGGTTGTGACTGGGCAATACAGAGCTCGTGGAATGGAAGGGCCTATTGATTGTGGGTGAATGTGTGTGATTGGGCAACACAGACTCGTGGAATAGAAGGGCATATTAATTGTGGGTTAAAGGGTGTTATTGGGCACACAGGCTCGTGAAATGGAAGGGCCTATTAATTGTGGGTGAATGAGTTTGATTGGGCAACACTGGCTCGTGGAAAGGAAGGGCCTATTAATTGTGGTTGAATGGGTGTGGTTGGACAACACAGACTCGTGGATAGGAAGGGCCTATTAATGGTGGGTGAATAAGTGTGATTGGGCAACACTGACGTCTGGAATGGAAGGGCCTATTTATTGTTCGTTAATGGTTGTGACTGGGCAATACAGAGTTCGTGGAATGGAAGGGCCTATTGATTGTGGGTGAATGTGTGTGATTGGGCAACACAGACTCGTGGAATAGAAGGGCCTATTAATTGTGGGTGAATGGGTGTGATTGGGAAAACAGACTCGTGGAAAGGAAGGGCCTATTAATTGTGGATTAGTAGGTGTGATTGGGCAACACAGGCTCATGGAAAGGAAGGGCCTATTAATTGTGGGTGAATGTGGGTAAGTAGGCAGCACAGCCTTGTGAAAGTAAGGGCCTATTAATTGTGGGGTAATGTGTGTGACTGGGCAGCACAGACTCGAAAAATATAAGAGCCTATTAATTGTGGGTGAATGAGTTTGATTGGGCAACACTGGCTCGTGGAAAGGAAGGGCCTATTAATTGTGGTTGAATGGGTATGATTGGACAACACAGACTCGTGGAAAGGAAGGGCCTATTAATTGTGTGTCAATGAGTGTGATGGGCAGCACAAACTCATGGAATGGAAAGGATTATTAATTGTGGGTAAATGGGTGTGATTGGGCAGCACAGGCTCGTGGAAAGGAATTGCCGATTAACTGTGGGTGAATGAGTGTGATTGGGCAACACAGGCTCGTGGAAAGGAAGGGCCTATTAATTGTGGGTGAATGAGTGTAACTGGGCAGCACAGACTCGTCGAACGGAAGGGCATAAAAATTGTGGGTGAATAAGTGTGATTGGGCAACACAGACGTCTGGAATGGAAGGGCCTATTAATTGTGGGTAAATGGGTGTGATTGGGCAACACAGGCTCGTGGAATGGAACGGCCTATTAATTGTGGGTGAATGAGTGTGATTGGGCAGCACAGACTCGTGGAAAGGAAGGCGCTATTCAATGTGGGTGAATGTGTGTATATGGGCAACACAGACTCGTGGAATGGATAGGCCTATTAATTGTGTGTGAATGGGTGTGATTGGGCAACACAGACTCGTGGAATGGAAGGGCCTATTAATTGAGGGAGAATGGGTGTGATTGGGCAAAACAGACTCGTGGAAAGGAAGGGCCTATTAATTGTGGATTAATAGGTGTGATTGGGCAGCACAGGCTCGTGGAATGGAATGGCCTATTAATTGTGGGTGAATGAGTGTGATTGGGCAGTACAGGCTCGTGATAAGGAAGGGGCTATTAATTGTGGGTGAATGCGTGTGGTTGGGCAGCACAGACTCGTGGATAGGAAGGGCCTATTAATGGTGGGTGAATAAGTGTGATTGGGCAGTACAGGCTTGTGATAAGGAAGGGGCTATTAATTGTGAGTGAATGCGTGTGGTTGGGCAGCACAGACTCGTGGAAAGGAAGGGCCTATTCATGGTGGGTGAATGTGTGTGACTGGGCTGCACAGACTCGTGAAATGGAATGGCCTATTAATTGTTGGTGAATGGTTGTGACTGGGCAACACAGCCTCATGGATAGGAAGGGCCTATTAATGGTGGGTGAATAAGTGTGATTGGGCAACACTGACGTCTGGAATGGAAGGGCCTATTTATTGTTCGTTAATGGTTGTGACTGGGCAATACAGAGCTCGTGGAATGGAAGGGCCTATTGATTGTGGGTGAATGTGTGTGATTGGGCAACACAGACTCGTGGAATAGAAGGGCCTATTAATTGTGGGTGAATGGGTGTGATTGGGAAAACAGACTCGTGGAAAGGAAGGGCCTATTAATTGTGGATTAGTAGGTGTGATTGGGCAACACAGGCTCATGGAAAGGAAGGGCCTATTAATTGTGGGTGAATGTGGGTAAGTAGGCAGCACAGCCTTGTGAAAGTAAGGGCCTATTAATTGTGGGGTAATGTGTGTGACTGGGCAGCACAGACTCGAAAAATATAAGAGCCTATTAATTGTAGGTGAATGAGAGTGATTGGGCAGCACAGACTCATGGAATGGAAGGGCCTATTAATTGTGGGTAAATGGGTGTGATTGTGCAGCACAGGCTCGTGGAAAGGAAGGGCCTATTAACTGTGGGTGAATGAGTGTAACTGGGCAGCACAGACTCGTGGAAAGGAAGGGCCTATTAATTGTGGGTGAATGAGTGTGACTGTGGCAGCACAGATTCGTGGAAAGGAAGGACCTATTAATTGTGGGTGAATGGTTGTGATTGGGCATCACAGACCCGTGGAAAGGATGGGCCTATTAATTGTGGGTGAATGTGTGTGACTGGGCAGCACAGACTCGTGAAAAGGAATGGCCTATTAATTGTTGGTGAATGGTTGTGACTGGGCAACACAGCCTCGTGGAAACGAAGGGCCTATTAACTGTGGGTGAATGAGTGTAACTGGGCAGCACAGACTCATAGAAAGGAAGGGCCTATTAATTGTGGGTGAATGAGTGTGACTGGGCAGCACAGACTCGTGGAAAGGAAGGACCTATTAATTGTGGGTGAATGGTTGTGATTGGGCATCACAGACCCGTGGAAATGATGGGCCTATTAATTGTGGGTGAATGCGTGTGACTGGGCAACACAGGCTCGTGGAATGGAACGGCCTATTAATTGTGGGTGAATGAGTGTGATTGGGCAGTACAGGCTTGTGATAAGGAAGGGGCTATTAATTGTGGGTGAATGCGTGTGGTTGGGCAGCACAGACTCGTGGAAAGGAAGGGCCTATTAATGGTGGGTGAATGTGTGTGACTGGGCTGCACAGACTCGTGAAATGGAATGGCCTATTAATTGTTGGTGAATGGTTGTGACTGGGCAACACAGCCTCATGGAAACGAAGGGCCTATTAATTGTTGGTGAATGGGTGTGACTGGTCAACACAGGCTCGTGGATTGGACCGGCCTATTAATTGTGGGTGAATGAGTGTGATTGGGCAGTACAGGCTCGTGATAAGGAAGGGGCTATTAATTGTGGGTGAATGCGTGTGGTTGGGCAGCACACACTCGTGGAAAGGAAGGGGCTATTAATTGTGGATTAGTAGGTGTGATTGGGCAACACAGGCTCATGGAAAGGAAGGCCCTATTAATTGTGGGTGAATGTGGGTAAGTGGGCAGCACAGATTCGTGAAAGTAAGGGCCTATTAATTGTGGGTGAATGGGTGTGATTGGGCAGCACAGACTCGTGGAGAGTAAGGGCCTATTAATTGTGGGTGAATGTGTGTGACTACGCAACACACGATCTTGGAAAGGAAGGGCCTATTAATTGTGGGAGAATGTTTGTGACTGGGTCGCACAGTCTCGTGGAAAGGAAGAGCCTATTAATTGTGGGTGAATGTGTGTGACTGGGCATCACAGACTAGTGGAAAGGAAGGGCCTATTAATTGTGGGTGAATGTGTGTGACTGGGCAGCACAGACACGTGGAAAGGAAGGGCCTATTAATTGTGGGGTAATGTGTGTGACTGGGCAGCACAGACTCGAAAAATACAAGAGGCTATTAATTGTAGGTGAATTAGAGTGATTGGGCAGCACAGACTCATGGAATGGAAGGGCCTATTAATTGTGGGTAAATGGGTGTGATTGGGCAGTACAGGCTCGTGGAAAGGAAGGGCCTATTAACTGTGGGTGAATGAGTGTAACTGGGCAGCACCGACTCGTGGAAAGGATGGAACTATTAATTGTGGGTGAATGAGTGTGACTGGGCAGCACAGACTCGTGGAAAGGAAGGAACTATTAATTGTGGGTGAATGGTTGTGATTGGGCAGCACAGACCCGTGGAAAGGATGGGCCTATTAATTGTGGGTGAATGTGTGTGACTGGGCAGCACAGTCTCGTGAAAAGGAATGGCCTATTAATTGTTGGTGAATGGGTGTGAACACAGGCTCGTGGAATGGAACGGCCTATTAATTGTGGGTGAATGAGTGTGATTGTGCAGTACAGGCTCGTGATAAGGAAGGGGCTATTAATTGTGGGTGAATGCGTGTGGTTGGGCAGCACAGACTCGTGGAAAGGAATGGCCTATTAATGGTGGGTGAATAAGTGTGATTGTGCAACACAGACGTCTGGAATGGAAGGGCCTATTAATTGTGCGTTAATGGTTGTGACTGGGCAATACAGAGCTCATGGAATGGAAGGGTCTATTGATTGTGGGTGAGTGTGTGTGATTGGGCCACACAGACTCGTGGAATGGAAGGGCCTATTAATTGTGGGTGAATGGGTGTGATTGGGCAAAACAAACTCGTGGAAAGGAAGGGCCTATTAATTGTGGATTAGTAGTTGTGATTGGGCAGCACAGACTCGTGGATTGGAAGGGCCTATTAATTGTGGGTTAATGGGTGTGATTGGGCACACAGGCTCGTGAAATGGAAGGGCCTATTATTTGTGGGTGAATGAGTGTGATTGGGCAACACTGGCTCGTGGAAAGGAAGGGCCTATTAATTGTGGTTGAATGGGAGTGATTGGACAACACAGACTCGTGGAAAGGAAGGGCCTATTAATTGTGTGTGAATGAGTGTGATGGGCAGCACAAACTCATGGAATGGAAAGGACTATTAATTGTGGGTAAATGGGTGTGAATGGGCAGCACAGGCTCGTGGAAAGGAATTGCCGATTAACTGTGGGTGAATGAGTGTGATTGGGCAACACAGGATCGTGGAAAGGAATGGCCTATTAATTGTGGGTGAATGAGTGTAACTGGGCAGCACAGACTCGTCGAACGGAAGGGCATAAAAATTGTGGGTGAATAAGTGTGATTGGGCAACACAGACATCTGGAATGGAAGGGCCTATTAATTGTGGGTAAATGGGTGTGATTGGGCAATACAGGCTCGTGGAATGGAACGGCCTATTAATTGTGGGTGAATGAGTGTGATTGGGCAGCACAGACTCGTGGAAAGGAAGGCGCTATTCATTGTGGGTGAATGTGTGTATCTGGGCAACACAGACTCGTGGAATGGATAGGCCTATTAATTGTGGGTGAATGGGTGTGATTGGGCAACACAGACTCGTGGAATGGAAGGGCCTATTAATTGAGGGTGAATGGGTGTGACTGGGCAAAACAGACACGTGGAAAGGAAGGGCCTATTAATTGTGGATTAATAGGTGTGATTGGGCAGCACAGGCACGTGGAATGGAACGGCCTATTAATTGTGGGTGAATGAGTGTGATTGGGCAGTACAGGCTCGTGATAAAGAAGGGGCTATTAATTGTGGGTGAATGCGTGTGGTTGGGCAGCACAGACTCGTGGAAAGGAAGGGCCTATTAATGGTGGGTGAATAAGTGTGATTGGGCAACACAGACGTCTGGAATGGAAGGGCCTATTAATTGTGCGTTAATGGTTGTGACTGGGCAATACAGAGCTCGTGGAATGGAAGGGCCTATTGATTGTGGGTGAATGTGTGTGATTGGGCAACACAGACTCGTGGAATAGAAGGGCATATTAATTGTGGGTTAAAGGGTGTTATTGGGCACACAGGCTCGTGAAATGGAAGGGCCTATTAATTGTGGGTGAATGAGTTTGATTGGGCAACACTGGCTCGTGGAAAGGAAGGGCCTATTAATTGTGGTTGAATGGGTGTGGTTGGACAACACAGACTCGTGGATAGGAAGGGCCTATTAATGGTGGGTGAATAAGTGTGATTGGGCAACACTGACGTCTGGAATGGAAGGGCCTATTTATTGTTCTTAATGGTTGTGACTGGGCAATACAGAGTTCGTGGAATGGAAGGGCCTATTGATTGTGGGTGAATGTGTG
The DNA here is from genome assembly GCF_036971445.1 of Narcine bancroftii. Classification (NCBI taxonomy): domain Eukaryota; kingdom Metazoa; phylum Chordata; class Chondrichthyes; order Torpediniformes; family Narcinidae; genus Narcine; species Narcine bancroftii. Next base: position 155,017,871 of record NC_091469.1, read on the forward strand.
TGATTGGGCAACACAGACTCGTGGAATAGAAGGGCCTATTAATTGTGGGTGAATGGGTGTGATTGGGAAAACAGACTCGTGGAAAGGAAGGGCCTATTAATTGTGGATTAGTAGGTGTGATTGGGCAACACAGGCTCATGGAAAGGAAGGGCCTATTAATTGTGGGTGAATGTGGGTAAGTAGGCAGCACAGCCTTGTGAAAGTAAGGGCCTATTAATTGTGGGGTAATGTGTGTGACTGGGCAGCACAGACTCGAAAAATATAAGAGCCTATTAATTGTGGGTGAATGAGTTTGATTGGGCAACACTGGCTCGTGGAAAGGAAGGGCCTATTAATTGTGGTTGAATGGGTATGATTGGACAACACAGACTCGTGGAAAGGAAGGGCCTATTAATTGTGTGTCAATGAGTGTGATGGGCAGCACAAACTCATGGAATGGAAAGGATTATTAATTGTGGGTAAATGGGTGTGATTGGGCAGCACAGGCTCGTGGAAAGGAATTGCCGATTAACTGTGGGTGAATGAGTGTGATTGGGCAACACAGGCTCGTGGAAAGGAAGGGCCTATTAATTGTGGGTGAATGAGTGTAACTGGGCAGCACAGACTCGTCGAACGGAAGGGCATAAAAATTGTGGGTGAATAAGTGTGATTGGGCAACACAGACGTCTGGAATGGAAGGGCCTATTAATTGTGGGTAAATGGGTGTGATTGGGCAACACAGGCTCGTGGAATGGAACGGCCTATTAATTGTGGGTGAATGAGTGTGATTGGGCAGCACAGACTCGTGGAAAGGAAGGCGCTATTCAATGTGGGTGAATGTGTGTATATGGGCAACACAGACTCGTGGAATGGATAGGCCTATTAATTGTGTGTGAATGGGTGTGATTGGGCAACACAGACTCGTGGAATGGAAGGGCCTATTAATTGAGGGAGAATGGGTGTGATTGGGCAAAACAGACTCGTGGAAAGGAAGGGCCTATTAATTGTGGATTAATAGGTGTGATTGGGCAGCACAGGCTCGTGGAATGGAATGGCCTATTAATTGTGGGTGAATGAGTGTGATTGGGCAGTACAGGCTCGTGATAAGGAAGGGGCTATTAATTGTGGGTGAATGCGTGTGGTTGGGCAGCACAGACTCGTGGATAGGAAGGGCCTATTAATGGTGGGTGAATAAGTGTGATTGGGCAACACTGACGTCTGGAATGGAAGGGCCTATTTATTGTTCGTTAATGGTTGTGACTGGGCAATACAGAGCTCGTGGAATGGAAGGGCCTATTGATTGTGGGTGAATGTGTGTGATTGGGCAACACAGACTCGTGGAATAGAAGGGCCTATTAATTGTGGGTGAATGGGTGTGATTGGGAAAACAGACTCGTGGAAGGGAAGGGCCTATTAATTGTGGATTAGTAGGTGTGATTGGGCAACACAGGCTCATGGAAAGGAAGGGCCTATTAATTGTGGGTGAATGTGGGTAAGTAGGCAGCACAGCCTTGTGAAAGTAAGGGCCTATTAATTGTGGGGTAATGTGTGTGACTGGGCAGCACAGACTCGAAAAATATAAGAGCCTATTAATTGTAGGTGAATGAGAGTGATTGGGCAGCACAGACTCATGGAATGGAAGGGCCTATTAATTGTGGGTAAATGGGTGTGATTGTGCAGCACAGGCTCGTGGAAAGGAAGGGCCTATTAACTGTGGGTGAATGAGTGTAACTGGGCAGCACAGACTCGTGGAAAGGAAGGGCCTATTAATTGTGGGTGAATGAGTGTGACTGTGGCAGCACAGACTCGTGGAAAGGAAGGACCTATTAATTGTGGGTGAATGGTTGTGATTGGGCATCACAGACCCGTGGAAAGGATGGGCCTATTAATTGTGGGTGAATGTGTGTGACTGGGCAGCACAGACTCGTGAAAAGGAATGGCCTATTAATTGTTGGTGAATGGTTGTGACTGGGCAACACAGCCTCGTGGAAACGAAGGGCCTATTAACTGTGGGTGAATGAGTGTAACTGGGCAGCACAGACTCATAGAAAGGAAGGGCCTATTAATTGTGGGTGAATGAGTGTGACTGGGCAGCACAGACTCGTGGAAAGGAAGGACCTATTAATTGTGGGTGAATGGTTGTGATTGGGCATCACAGACCCGTGGAAATGATGGGCCTATTAATTGTGGGTGAATGCGTGTGACTGGGCAACACAGGCTCGTGGAATGGAACGGCCTATTAATTGTGGGTGAATGAGTGTGATTGGGCAGTACAGGCTTGTGATAAGGAAGGGGCTATTAATTGTGGGTGAATGCGTGTGGTTGGGCAGCACAGACTCGTGGAAAGGAAGGGCCTATTCATGGTGGGTGAATGTGTGTGACTGGGCTGCACAGACTCGTGAAATGGAATGGCCTATTAATTGTTGGTGAATGGTTGTGACTGGGCAACACAGCCTCATGGATAGGAAGGGCCTATTAATGGTGGGTGAATAAGTGTGATTGGGCAACACTGACGTCTGGAATGGAAGGGCCTATTTATTGTTCGTTAATGGTTGTGACTGGGCAATACAGAGCTCGTGGAATGGAAGGGCCTATTGATTGTGGGTGAATGTGTGTGATTGGGCAACACAGACTCGTGGAATAGAAGGGCCTATTAATTGTGGGTGAATGGGTGTGATTGGGAAAACAGACTCGTGGAAAGGAAGGGCCTATTAATTGTGGATTAGTAGGTGTGATTGGGCAACACAGGCTCATGGAAAGGAAGGGCCTATTAATTGTGGGTGAATGTGGGTAAGTAGGCAGCACAGCCTTGTGAAAGTAAGGGCCTATTAATTGTGGGGTAATGTGTGTGACTGGGCAGCACAGACTCGAAAAATATAAGAGCCTATTAATTGTAGGTGAATGAGAGTGATTGGGCAGCACAGACTCATGGAATGGAAGGGCCTATTAATTGTGGGTAAATGGGTGTGATTGTGCAGCACAGGCTCGTGGAAAGGAAGGGCCTATTAACTGTGGGTGAATGAGTGTAACTGGGCAGCAAAGACTCGTGGAAAGGAAGGGCCTATTAATTGTGGGTGAATGAGTGTGACTGTGGCAGCACAGATTCGTGGAAAGGAAGGACCTATTAATTGTGGGTGAATGGTTGTGATTGGGCATCACAGACCCGTGGAAAGGATGGGCCTATTAATTGTGGGTGAATGTGTGTGACTGGGCAGCACAGACTCGTGAAAAGGAATGGCCTATTAATTGTTGGTGAATGGTTGTGACTGGGCAACACAGCCTCGTGGAAACGAAGGGCCTATTAACTGTGGGTGAATGAGTGTAACTGGGCAGCACAGACTCATAGAAAGGAAGGGCCTATTAATTGTGGGTGAATGAGTGTGACTGGGCAGCACAGACTCGTGGAAAGGAAGGACCTATTAATTGTGGGTGAATGGTTGTGATTGGGCATCACAGACCCGTGGAAATGATGGGCCTATTAATTGTGGGTGAATGCGTGTGACTGGGCAACACAGGCTCGTGGAATGGAACGGCCTATTAATTGTGGGTGAATGAGTGTGATTGGGCAGTACAGGCTTGTGATAAGGAAGGGGCTATTAATTGTGGGTGAATGCGTGTGGTTGGGCAGCACAGACTCGTGGAAAGGAAGGGCCTATTAATGGTGGGTGAATGTGTGTGACTGGGCTGCACAGACTCGTGAAATGGAATGGCCTATTAATTGTTGGTGAATGGTTGTGACTGGGCAACACAGCCTCATGGAAACGAAGGGCCTATTAATTGTTGGTGAATGGGTGTGACTGGTCAACACAGGCTCGTGGATTGGACCGGCCTATTAATTGTGGGTGAATGAGTGTGACTGGGCAGCACAGACTCGAAAAATATAAGAGCCTATTAATTGTAGGTGAATGAGAGTGATTGGGCAGCACAGACTCATGGAATGGAAGGGCCTATTAATTGTGGGTAAATGGGTGTGATTGGGCAGCACAGGCTCGTGGAAAGGAAGGGCCTATTAACTGTGGGTGAATGAGTGTAACTGGGCAGCACAGACTAGTGGAAAGGAAGTGCCTATTAATTGTTGGTGAATGAGTTTGATTGGGCAACACTGGCTCGTGGAAAGGAAGGGCCTATTAATTGTGGTTGAATGGGTGTGGTTGGACAACACAGACTCGTGGATAGGAAGGGCCTATTAATGGTGGGTGAATAAGTGTGATTGGGCAACACTGACGTCTGGAATGGAAGGGCCTATTTATTGTGCGTTAATGGTTGTGACTGGGCAATACAGAGTTCGTGGAATGGAAGGGCCTATTGATTGTGGGTGAATGTGTGTGATTGGGCAACACAGACTCGTGGAAAAGAAGGGCCTATTAATTGTGGGTGAATGGGTGTGATTGGGAAAACATACTCGTGGAAAGGAAGGGCCTATTAATTGTGGATTAGTAGGTGTGATTGGGCAACACAGGCTCATGGAAAGGAAGGGCCTATTAATTGTGGGTGAATGTGGGTAAGTAGGCAGCACAGCCTTGTGAAAGTAAGGGCCTATTAATTGTGGGGTAATGTGTGTGACTTGGCAGCACAGACTCGAAAAATATAAGAGCCTATTAATTGTAGGTGAATGAGAGTGATTGGGCAGCACAGACTCATGGAATGGAAGGGCCTATTAATTGTGGGTAAATGGGTGTGATTGGGCAGCACAGGCTCGTGGAAAGGAAGGGCCTATTAACTGTGGGTGAATGAGTGTAACTGGGCAGCACAGACTAGTGGAAAGGAAGTGCCTATTAATTGTTGGTGAATGGGTGTGACTGGGCAGCACAGACTCGTGGAAAGGAAGGGCCTATTAATTGTGGGCAAATGGGTGTGACTAGGTAGCACAGACTCGTGGAAAGGAAGGGCCTATTAATTGTGGGTGAATGTGTGTTACTGGGCAGCACAAACTCCTGGAAAGGAAGGGCCTATTAATTGTGGGTGATTGGTTGTGATCTGGCAGCACAGACTCGTGGAAAGGAAGGGCCTATTAATTGTTGGTGAATGGGTGTGACCGGGTCACACAGCCTCGTGGAAACGAAGGGCCTATTAATTTTGGGTGAATGGTTGTGACTATGCAGCACTGACTCGTGGAAAGGAAGGGCCTATTAATTGTGGGTGAATGGGTGTGACTGGGCAGCACAGACTTGTGGAAAGGAATGGCCTATTAATTGTGGGTGAATGAATGTGATTGGGCAGCACAGACTCGTGGAAAGGAAGGGCCTATTAATTGTTGGTGAATGGGTGTGATTGGGCAACACAGACTCGTGGAAAGGAAGGGCCTATTAATTGTGGGTTAATGGGTGTGATTTGGCCATACAGACTCATGGAAAGGAAGGGCCTATTAATTGTGGGTGAATGGGTGTGATTGGGCAGCACAGACTCGTGGAATGGAAGGGCATATTAATTGTGCGTTAATGGGTGTGACTGGGCAATACAGACTCGTGGAAAGGAAGGGCCTATTAATTGTGGGTTAGTGGGTGTGATTGGGCAATACAGGCTCGTGGAATGGAAGGTCCTATTAATTGTGGGTGAATGTGTGTGATTTGGCAGCTCAGACTCGTGGAAAGGAAGGGCCTATTAATTGTGGGTGAATGAGTGTGATTGGGCAACACAGACTCGTGGAATGGAAGGGCCTATGAATTGTGGGTTAATTTGTGTGATAGGGCAACACAGACGTCTGGAAAGAAGAATCAGAATAGGACATACTTGGTAAATGGGAGAGCAATGAGGAATACAGAAGAGCAGAAAGATTTAGGAGTGACGGTACATCGTTCCCTGAAGGAAGAAACTCACGTGAATAGGGTGGTGAAGAAGGCTTTTAGTATGCTGGCCTTTATCAATCATTGCATGGAATATGGGAGTTGGGAGGTAATGTTGAGATTGTATAAGACGTTGGTGCGGCCTAATTTGGGGTTCTGTGTGCAGTTCTGGTCGCCTAATTATAGGAAGGATATAAACAGAGTGGAGAGTGTGCAGAGAAGGTTTACCATAATGTTGCCTGGGTTTAAGCATCTGGAGTATGGGGAGAGATCGGACAGATTGGGTCTTTATTCTTTGGAGCGTAGAAGGTTGAGAGGGGATTTGATAGAAGTATTTAAGATTATGAAAGGGATAGACAGAATGGATGTGGATAGACTATTTCCATTAAGAGGAGGAATGATTAAAACAAGAGGACATGAGTTAAGAATTAAGGGGCAGAGGTTTAGAGGTAACATGAGGGGGAACTTCTTTTCTCAGAGAGTGGTAGCCGTGTGAAATGATCTTCCGGGAGAAATAGTGGCGGCGGAGTCAATTGTATTATTTAAGAAAAGGTTGGCCAGGTATATGGATGAGAAGAAGATGGAGGGTTATGGGCATTGTGCAGGGAGGTGGGACTAGAAAAGGGTGTTTGGTTCGGTGCGGATTAGAAGGGCCTAATGGCCTGTTTCCGTGCTGTAATTGTTATGTTATGTTATGTTCTGTTAACACAGGCTCGTGGAAATGAAGGGCCTATATATTGTGGGTTAATAGGTGTGATTGGTCAGCACAGACTCGTGGAATGGAAGGGCCTATTAATTGTAGGTTAATGGGTGTGATTGGGCAACACAGGCTCGTAGAAAGGAAGGGCCTATTAATTGTGGGTTAATGGGCGTGATTGAGCAGCACAGACTCGTGGAATGGAAGGGCCTATTAATTGTGGGTGAATGGGTGTGACTAGGCAGCACAGACTCGTGGAAAGGAAGGGCCTATTAATTGTGGGTGAATGGGTGAGACTGGGCTGCACAGGCTCATGGAAAGGAAGGGTCTATTAATTGTGGGTTAGTGGGTGTGATTGGGCAATACAGGCTCGTGGAATGGAAGGTCCTATTAATTGTGGGTGAATGTGTGTGATTGGGCAACACAGGATCGTGGAAAGGAATGGCCTATTAATTGTGGGTGAATGAGTGTAACTGGGCAGCACAGACTCGTCGAACGGAAGGGCATAAAAATTGTGGGTGAATAAGTGTGATTGGGCAACACAGACATCTGGAATGGAAGGGCCTATTAATTGTGGGTAAATGGGTGTGATTGGGCAATACAGGCTCGTGGAATGGAACGGCCTATTAATTGTGGGTGAATGAGTGTGATTGGGCAGCACAGACTCGTGGAAAGGAAGGCGCTATTCATTGTGGGTGAATGTGTGTATCTGGGCAACACAGACTCGTGGAATGGATAGGCCTATTAATTGTGGGTGAATGGGTGTGATTGGGCAACACAGACTCGTGGAATGGAAGGGCCTATTAATTGAGGGTGAATGGGTGTGACTGGGCAAAACAGACACGTGGAAAGGAAGGGCCTATTAATTGTGGATTAATAGGTGTGATTGGGCAGCACAGGCACGTGGAATGGAACGGCCTATTAATTGTGGGTGAATGAGTGTGATTGGGCAGTACAGGCTCGTGATAAAGAAGGGGCTATTAATTGTGGGTGAATGCGTGTGATTGGGCAACACAGACTCGTGGAAAAGAAGGGCCTATTAATTGTGGGTGAATGGGTGTGATTGGGAAAACATACTCGTGGAAAGGAAGGGCCTATTAATTGTGGATTAGTAGGTGTGATTGGGCAACACAGGCTCATGGAAAGGAAGGGCCTATTAATTTTGGGTGAATGTGGGTAAGTAGGCAGCACAGCCTTGTGAAAGTAAGGGCCTATTAATTGTGGGGTAATGTGTGTGACTGGGCAGCACAGACTCGAAAAATATAAGAGCCTATTAATTGTAGGTGAATGAGAGTGATTGGGCAGCACAGACTCATGGAATGGAAGGGCCTATTAATTGTGGGTAAATGGGTGTGATTGGGCAGCACAGGCTCGTGGAAAGGAAGGGCCTATTAACTGTGGGTGAATGAGTGTAACTGGGCAGCACAGACTAGTGGAAAGGAAGTGCCTATTAATTGTTGGTGAATGGGTGTGACTGGGCAGCACAGTCTCGTGGAAAGGAAGGGCCTATTAATTGTGGGCAAATGGGTGTGACTAGGTAGCACAGACTCGTGGAAAGGAAGGGCCTATTAATTGTGGGTGAATGTGTGTTACTGGGCAGCACAAACTCCTGGAAAGGAAGGGCCTATTAATTGTGGGTGATTGGTTGTGATCTGGCAGCACAGACTCGTGGAAAGGAAGGGCCTATTAATTGTTGGTGAATGGGTGTGACCGGGTCACACAGCCTCGTGGAAACGAAGGGCCTATTAATTTTGGGTGAATGGTTGTGACTATGCAGCACTGACTCGTGGAAAGGAAGGGCCTATTAATTGTGGGTGAATGGGTGTGACTGGGCAGCACAGACTTGTGGAAAGGAATGGCCTATTAATTGTGGGTGAATGAATGTGATTGGGCAGCACAGACTCGTGGAAAGGAAGGGCCTATTAATTGTTGGTGAATGGGTGTGATTGGGCAACACAGACTCGTGGAAAGGAAGGGCCTATTAATTGTGGGTTAATGGGTGTGATTTGGCCATACAGACTCATGGAAAGGAAGGGCCTATTAATTGTGGGTGAATGGGTGTGATTGGGCAGCACAGACTCGTGGAATGGAAGGGCATATTAATTGTGCGTTAATGGGTGTGACTGGGCAATACAGACTCGTGGAAAGGAAGGGCCTATTAATTGTGGGTTAGTGGGTGTGATTGGGCAATACAGGCTCGTGGAATGGAAGGTCCTATTAATTGTGGGTGAATGTGTGTGATTTGGCAGCTCAGACTCGTGGAAAGGAAGGGCCTATTAATTGTGGGTGAATGAGTGTGATTGGGCAACACAGACTCGTGGAATGGAAGGGCCTATGAATTGTGGGTTAAATTGTGTGATAGGGCAACACAGACGTCTGGAAAGAAGAATCAGAATAGGACATACTTGGTAAATGGGAGAGCAATGAGGAATACAGAAGAGCAGAAAGATTTAGGAGTGACGGTACATCGTTCCCTGAAGGAAGAAACTCACGTGAATAGGGTGGTGAAGAAGGCTTTTAGTATGCTGGCCTTTATCAATCATTGCATGGAATATGGGAGTTGGGAGGTAATGTTGAGATTGTATAAGACGTTGGTGCGGCCTAATTTGGGGTTCTGTGTGCAGTTCTGGTCGCCTAATTATAGGAAGGATATAAACAGAGTGGAGAGTGTGCAGAGAAGGTTTACCATAATGTTGCCTGGGTTTAAGCATCTGGAGTATGGGGAGAGATCGGACAGATTGGGTCTTTATTCTTTGGAGCGTAGAAGGTTGAGAGGGGATTTGATAGAAGTATTTAAGATTATGAAAGGGATAGACAGAATGGATGTGGATAGACTATTTCCATTAAGAGGAGGAATGATTAAAACAAGAGGACATGAGTTAAGAATTAAGGGGCAGAGGTTTAGAGGTAACATGAGGGGGAACTTCTTTTCTCAGAGAGTGGTAGCCGTGTGAAATGATCTTCCGGGAGAAATAGTGGCGGCGGAGTCAATTGTATTATTTAAGAAAAGGTTGGCCAGGTATATGGATGAGAAGAAGATGGAGGGTTATGGGCATTGTGCAGGGAGGTGGGACTAGAAAAGGGTGTTTGGTTCGGTGCGGATTAGAAGGGCCTAATGGCCTGTTTCCGTGCTGTAATTGTTATGTTATGTTATGTTCTGTTAACACAGGCTCGTGGAAATGAAGGGCCTATATATTGTGGGTTAATAGGTGTGATTGGTCAGCACAGACTCGTGGAATGGAAGGGCCTATTAATTGTAGGTTAATGGGTGTGATTGGGCAACACAGGCTCGTAGAAAGGAAGGGCCTATTAATTGTGGGTTAATGGGCGTGATTGAGCAGCACAGACTCGTGGAATGGAAGGGCCTATTAATTGTGGGTGAATGGGTGTGACTAGGCAGCACAGACTCGTGGAAAGGAAGGGCCTATTAATTGTGGGTGAATGGGTGAGACTGGGCTGCACAGGCTCATGGAAAGGAAGGGTCTATTAATTGTGGGTGAATGGGTGTGATTGGGCAGCACAGGCTCGTGGAATGGAAGGGCCTATTAATTGTGGGTGAATGGGGGTGACTGGGCAGCGCAGACTCGTGGAAAGGAAGAGCCTATTAATTGTTGGTGAATGTGTGAGACTGGGCAGCACAGACTAGTGGAAAGTGTGAGAGATGAGAAACACTGACATTGCAATATGAACATGAAGAAATGAAGAAAATAAAATTGATACATAAGTAAATGAATGAAGCCAGTGCAAACAACATGAGACATGGATATTAGAAGGCAGGAAGCTGATACTGTCGGAGTAAGATAAGAATCTCCTACACCAGCAAGTTCACTGAATGAAGGAGAGAAGGACAGACAATTAAGAATAGAAGTAGAGTTAGCTGAATGAGATAAGGGGTGCCAAGCCCCAGATAGAATTAGCAAGGCTTGCATAAATAATTAGAAGACCTTAGATAGTATTAGCAAGTTATACATATATAATTAGTAAGCCATACAACAGATTTTTCAAGTATGCATATTTAACTAGTAAACCCTAGACAAGATTAACGAACCCTGCAGATGAAGGGACTGTAGCCCTGAGAGTCGGGAAGGTGTGAATGGGGACAAGGGCTAGGATGTGAATAAGGAGAATGGGAATAATGGCATAAGAAGACACCGACAGGATACCCCCTGGTCCTCCAAATATACTGAAACTGTACGTACGCAAGAAGGATTGCCTCTGCCAAACCCATCCAGGGGGGCAGAAGAATGTAAGGGGGAGGGTATTCTGATACTGAAATTTACTGTATAAAAGTTGGGTGAGCCCCAGTGTATGTGTGTATTCCCAGGGTAAGGGGAAGCACCCAACTTTGTATTGTTGCTGTAATAAATGTTCTTTGTTCTCTATTTTTGTCTCGAGCAATTTCTTTAAAGGTACATCTATTTCTAACAAATGGGGACTCGTCCGGGATCACACTCCCTCCACTGACAGATTACTCCGACGACGAGAGCTGGTCTCACGGACGACGGGTGGCTGGTCAGTGGAAGAAGCGAGTGATATCCGAGAAGAGGCATTGAGAACAAACGACGGAAGAAACGTTCAGGAAGCGCGCTAGAACCTTGCTACTGGAACCCGGTAAGAGGAATTTTACTTGCCTTTCATTATGGGAAATACAGGTAGCAAGGAAGAGAGTCCTGGTTCAGGATGTGAGGATCAGATAACTACACACAGCCCGCTTGGTTTGATGTTATCTGAGTTGGGCACGGGAAGGACCCGTGGAAAGGACAAACTGACCATGGTCAGGTATTATTGTAGGGACTGGGTTAAATACCCGATAAAAGGGAGCTCCGTGTACTGGCCAAAACTCGGATCCGAGGATGACTGGATGTGTCAAGCATTGAACATCTGGCTCTATCAAAACCAGAGAGATAACCTAGAGAGCAGAGAGCTGGCTTAGGGGATCGTTTGATCAATTGGTTTTGAAAGAAAAAGAGTACAGGGACAAGAGAGAGGAGGAACCTTTTGTCCCTGAACCACAAGGGTGGGATGTGTTACATTCCCTCCCTCCACCTTATGTTCCTCCTATGCCAGCTCCTATCTTTCCTCCCCCTCCAGTAACCTACCCTTCTGCACCTTCCCCACCTCCGCCACCACTAGAGAAGAGAGAAGAGAGCAGGAGTGGTATGATGACTCGCTCACAAAGCACTGGATTACCACCCCCATTGACAGGAGAGAGAGGAGACTTTAATTTAGAACAGTGTGAGACTCTTCAGGAAGAAAGGGCAGAGCCCCCCAATCCATCTCCCAGGGAGCAGGAACCCAGACCTAATCAGCCAGAAACCAACTGGATGCGACCCCTGCGGGAGATTCCCGTAGGAGAGGGTCTCGGTTTCGTTAATGTGCCCCTGACCAGTACTGAAGTGTGTAACTTTAAGAAAGAACTCACCTCCCTGATAGAAGATCCCCAGGGATGTGCTGAACAGTTAGACCAATTTTTGGGACCAAATCTATATACTTGGGAAGAGTTAACATCTATCTTTAGGACCCTGTTTACTTTGGATGAGCGTGGGATGATCCACCAGGCAGGGATTAAAGTCTGGGATAGGGATCAACAAGGGGGACTAGATGCGGTACCAGGAGAAACTAAATTCCCCTTGGTAAGACCTAATTGGGATAAAAATACCAATGATGGTCGGGTATTGATGGAAGAATACAGGGTTAATTTGATAAGAGGAATCAAGGAATCTGTCCCAAAGGGACAGAATTTCAAGAAAGCCTTTGAGGTTCCCCAAGGTCCCGACGAGACCCCTTCCGCATTTCTGAACAGATTGCGTACGGCAATACAGCAATATGGGGGTCTCGACATAGAATCCCCAGCAGGGCAACAATTGGTTTTGTTACCAACTCAGCCCCAGACATTAGAAGAAAGTTACAAAAGACAGAAAATTGGCATGAGCAGGGAATAACCCAGCTTCTACAGATCGCACAAAAAGCATTTGTCCAGAGGTCCGAAGATAAGCAAATAGGGAAGGCAAAAACATTAATCCAAGCAGTCAGAGAGGTAGTAGATGAGCGACCTAAAAAGGATAGGGACTGTGTGCCAGCTCCTGTATGCCATGAGGGAAGCCATGGGTGGGGAAGTGCGGACCCCAGTGGATGGAGGAGTAGAGGAGGATTCCGGGGACGACGACCCTTCCCGGGGCACCTTAGAAACCCAGGTAGAGATTGGGAAACAGTAACATTTGTCTGTTTCCATTGTAAAAAGGAAGGACACTTTAAAAAGGATTGCCCACTGCGAGCCAGGGACACACGATCCTATGCCCTGATGGAAGCAGACTATGAATAGGGGGTTCACGATTCTCAGTCAATACACACTGTGGGGCTGCACGGAGAACCATTAGTTAATTTATGCATAGGACCCCACAGTGACAACATGATATTTTTAGTTGATTCTGGAGCAGCCCGATCTAGTATCTTACACCAACCAAAGGGGGTTAGAATAGAAGGGACAATGATAGTTTCAGGGGTGGGAGGAAGAGACTTCACAGTCCCTGTATTAAGAGAGGTCAGAATCCAAATGGGAAATAAGGTAATAGTAGAGGATCAGTTTCCGCAAAGCAGGCACACAAAACTCAAAACGGTCAACCAGTTTACCTATCTCGGCTGCACCATTTCATCAGATGCAAGGATCGACAATGAGATAGACAACAGACTCGCCAAGGCAAATAGCGCCTTTGGAAGACTACACAAAAGAGTCTGGAAAAACAACCAACTGAAAAACCTCACAAAGATAAGCGTATACAGAGCCGTTGTCATACCCACACTCCTGTTCGGCTCCGAATCATGGGTCCTCTACCGGCACCACCTACGGCTCCTAGAACGCTTCCACCAGCGTTGTCTCCGCTCCATCCTCAACATCCATTGGAGCGCTCACACCCCTAACGTCGAGGTACTCGAGATGGCAGAGGTCGACAGCATCGAGTCCACGCTGCTGAAGATCCAGCTGCGCTGGATGGGTCACGTCTCCAGAATGGAGGACCATCGCCTTCCCAAGATCGTATTATATGGCGAGCTCTCCACTGGCCACCGTGACAGAGGTGCACCAAAGAAAAGGTACAAGGACTGCCTAAAGAAATCTCTTGGTGCCTGCCACATTGACCACCGCCAGTGGGCTGATAACGCCTCAAACCGTGCATCTTGGCGCCTCACAGTTTGGCGGGCAGCAGCCTCCTTTGAAGAAGACCGCAGAGCCCACCTCACTGACAAAAGGCAAAGGAGGAAAAACCCAACACCCAACCCCAACCAACCAATTTTCCCTTGCAACCGCTGCAATCGTGTCTGCCTGTCCCGCATCGGACTGGTCAGCCACAAACGAGCCTGCAGCTGACGTGGACTTTTTACCCCCTCCATAAATCTTCGTCCGCGAAGCCAAGCCAAAGAAAAAAGAGAGGATCTTCTACTACTTCCCCAGGCTGGAGTATGCTTATTAGGACGAGACTTTTAAAACAGTATGAAATAAATGATTAATTAATGAGTGTATATTTACTGCATGGTTCAGGGAAAAAGGAATGTGATTAAGTGGCAATCACAGTATGGAGCAAAGTTGGCTGAGCAAAATTGTCTGCTCCAAAATACAGGGAGAGGAAATGCATAAAACGATTTAGGAGGAATGCTCAAACTAAAGGAGGTGGTGAGTAGCACAGGAGACACAGGCCAGATCAGAACAAAGAATGGTCTGTAAGAAACAAAGGGAATGGAAAACAAGTCTAGGAGGAAGATTAAGGCAGGAGGAGGTGTTAAAGAGAACAGCAGAAATTGGCCAGACAAGAACAGAATGGTGATTAGAAATATCTGGGGATGAATTAATTTCTGATCAACACAACAGGATAGTCTGGCCTGGAGGATTAAGATGGGAGTGCTACACCCCAGATATCTGCAAAACAGGAGATGACTTGTGATAACCCTTATGCAAAAAGATCTAGCAAAGGAAGACAACTTTTGTTCTGTATGATAAGGTTGACCTATATAAACTGGACAATAGGGGTCAGTCTTGGGGAGTAGCTCACTGTGCAAGTGACCTATGAACTAATGAGTGACCCAGAGCTCTGTTTATTCTTGTGCTGTGTAATAAATTGACTGTTGAACCGAATACCTTCTCCTATCACTTCATTCAAAGAACGCGCTGGACTCAGACTACACAGACTAAATTAAGAATAAGTTGAAGCCAGAGTCCGACAATTTGGTGACCCCGACGTGATGAAGATGGAGAAGTGACGGAAGAAAAAGATACGAAACACCGGTTGATTGTGGTGTGGTGATAACAAGTGACCATTCTACAAAGGGAGGTAAGCAGACACCTGTTTAAACAAAGTTCTGCTATTGGCAAAGATAAATTGTGTGTTGTCACTACTCTGCAAAAGCCCTCGTTAAAGCCAAAGAATAAAACAAAAGGGGGTTGGAGTCCCCCTAGTAGAACGGGGTTGGAGTCCCCTGTAGTAGAAGGGGGTTGGAGTCCTCCTAGTAGAACAGGGTTGGAGTCCCCTGTAGTAGAAGGGGGTTGGAGTCCCCCTAGTAGAACAGGGTTGGAGTCCCCTGTAGTAAAAAGGGGGTTGGAGTCCTCCTAGTAGAAAGGGGGTTGGAGTCCTCCTAGTAGAAAGGGGGTTGGAGTCCTCCTAGTCGAACGGGGTTGGAGTCCCCTCGTAGCGATCTCGAGAGATAGCTTTAGACACTTGGCCAATTAGTATAAGGTGTATGGTGATGGTTATTTGCTTCTATAGTGTGTAATAAGTATTTGATTAAGGATCGTGTACCATAGTAGTGTATAAGTATCTGTATAAGGTGCATTGTGATGGTTATTTGTTTTTAAAGTGTGTAATAAGTATTTGATTAAGGATCGTATACCATAGTAGTGTATAATCAGTATCTGTATAAGGTGTATTGTTTTATAGTTATTTGCTTCTATAGTGGTTAAGTATCTGTTTAGGAATCGTCTAGTGTATCATAATATTTTATAATAAGTATTTGTTTAAGGATCGTGGGTAGTGTGCTGCTGGTGTTTATAATAACGTGGGAAGGGACGAAGTAGATTGCAGGGTGTCAAAATCACGAAGTCTAAAGGGTTAAAGATCAGAACGGAGATGGAAGGAGTAAATAGGGATGTAGGGCAAGAGCTCGGGGGAGACAGAGGGGTTCCCCCATCTGTAAACCGACAGTGGGAGAAAACAAGGAATCAATTACTGGGAGGATTACCGAAGGGAGAGGAGGTACAGGCTATGGCACGGTACGAACAGATATGGAGAGAGCTGCAGAATCAGGGGAAGGTTCCACGAGGGTTTGAAAAAAATCCGGCTGGTACTGTACTTAGGAGAAGCAGAGAGGGAAGCAGCCAAGGAGGTACAGGAACATGAGGCAAAAGGACAAGGATCTATATGGAATAGAAGAAGGTTTAAACAACAGAGAGAAGTGAAGGAACAGAGAAGGGCAGATTTACACATTATGACATTGGCTTGCATGGCTGTGGAAGCGAACCTTCAACATGATATTAAAAAGGGATCCCATATCACTAAGGAGAATACGGGGGAGGTTAAGCCGTCAGCCCCGCTATATCCAAAGTTACCAGAGACATTGCCACCACCTTATCCTATTCCCCAAATGCCAGCGATGCAGATAAGTGAGGGAATAGTGAATGTCACTGAGTTAACAGGTCCAGAACTACATGAGGCGAAGGAGAGACTGAAGAGAGTTGCACAGGAGAGAGTGGAGGAAACAAAAGAGTGGGTGCACGAAGTACAGAACGATAGATGTGCAGTAAGGAAAAATAGTAGGGGCTTGGGAAGTACAGATGAGAGAGAGCTGGGACAAGAGGAGAATAGGAAGGGAAATGACCCAGCGAGTGTCAGATGGGAACGGGAGAGAGAGCAGAACGAGGATACTGATCTAGCTAGTGTGAGTGTTGAGAATGAAGAGGAGGAACAGCCAGTCACGATCAGGGGAAGCATGATCACACATAGAAGACAGAGTCAGGATGACCCTCGTTCCCTCGTTGCGGGACAGGGAGGAAGTACGGCTTCCAGAAAGGTATAGACAGATGCCGCTAATTTATAAGGGTCCGCAAATTGGGGAGAGGTATCAACCCTTCTCATTCACTGACATGAATTGTATTTTGGATAAAATGCCACCTCCGACTGAGGGAGGTGGAGCGTGGATGGGAAAGTTCTGCCAATATACGATGGGACATAAGATAGCCATAGGGGATTGGAGAGCATTATTGGGTAAACAGCTTGGGCTGTGGGAGATACAGCAGGTAGAAATGATCGCAGGAATCCCTAGGTGCCTCGATGCCGAGCCATTTGCCAACCATGCTACGGCAATAGGAGGGGCAATGAGAGATAAGTTCCCCGTTCCCCCCGGTGTCATGCAGTCCCTGACCTTTTCCATAAAGGAGGATGAGGAGGTCTCGACTTTTTTGAGTCAGTGTAGGGAGAGTTGGACTGATAAAGCAGGAGTACACCCAGCCACAGATCCCTTGCAGACTACACTCTTTAGGGCTGCAGTAACGAGTGGACTGCCAGCTGTAGTTAGGGAGGCATTAGAGAATAACCCTGATATTCCTGGCTGCTCGAGTGAGCAATGGGAAAAACATTTGACCCATCACATGAAACGTTACAGGGCTAAGCAAAAGGAGGACAAACATACTATGGAGTCGGCACAAGTGCAACTCCTTAAGCTTCAATTGGAAGAGGCTAGAAAAAAGGCAAACGAGGCAAAAAAGATTTCCTCAAAGGGTGCGAACCAGATGATTCAGCAGCCAACGCAGCCACCACAAGGGAATAATATGAGTTGGCACCCGGCCCCATATTTGGCACCGGGTCCCACCTTTGTGGTCAGAATGGGAGGTCCAATGGGGGGATTCCGAGTAAGAGGGAGAGGTCGGGGTGCTCCACGAATGCAGCCAGCCGTATGTTTTGTATGCGGTCAGCCAGGACACTGGAAGAGAGACTGCCCCCTGGCTTGGGATCCTCGGGACACTGGGGGAAGGGGATATGGACCACCACAAAATGAGCATTGGGTCCAGTCCCAGAGATCGTCAGTGCCACCCCCGGTACATCAGGCACCCCATGCGGCTTTAGCTCCAAAGAGACAATTCCCTTTGCTGACAGAGGAGGAGCAATATTGCCCACAGTGACGGAGCCCGAGCACCCACGAGCAGGCTAGGTTGGCAGACCCTTTCCTGCAGATTAAAGTAATGGACATGGAAGTATCCTTTTTAGTGGATACGGGAGCCAGATTTTCAAAACTCACTGGCACTGAATTTCAAGATAAAACATCATCCTCTAGCGTCCAGCTGATAGGGTTCTCGGGTACACCAGAAAATCTGCCGTTTTCTACACCACTAGTCACTTCTGTGGCGGGACAGACTTTTACACATCAATACATTTTGTCAGCCAGGTGCCCTACCAATCTCTTGGGCAGAGACCTGTTGGTCAAGTGCGGAGCATCGATCCTTTGTGGACCCAGCGGAATAGAGGTCACCTTTCCAAATGGATATTCTATGAACTGTTCATTAACTACACTGCATTCCAGTTCTCAGATGTTGTTGGCGGCAGCTGGAGGATCCGTGTCTGAGGGACAATGGGCTGACATTTACTGGGGGCTGTTGGAACCAGAGGACCCACAGAAGGGAGGGCTGATAAAGCTTTATAATCAATGGAAGCCGTGGATCCAGACGTTACACACGTATACCCCTCCCTCGGACCCTCCCCATATGACCCTCTTTTACGATAGGGATGGGGATGAAATGTATCAGCATGCCTTTTATGAAGAGGTAGAGGGCAGGCAATGGGAAATTAATTCAGACTACATAGTGATAGGAAAGGAGGGAGTGGCCGCTGCGGTGGCACTGACATCTGAACAGCTGGAATGGTATGAGATGGCAGGTGAGGCCATTCCTCATGTCACCCTTGCAATTGGCACTACTCATCAGGCAAAAGATTTGGGACCGATGTGTCGGAACTTGAAGTCCCTAAGGGACTGGTCTGACACCCAAATACCGACAGTGCAGTTCTCCTCATCTGGTCAGGCATACAGAATTTTGTCTCCGACACATGATCAAGTCCTCCTTGAGCATAGACAGATTGAACGCTTTCATGGTAGAGAGAAGATGGATCACCCCGACTCGGCCCCTATGCTAGATTCTCTCCCTGAGAACCTGTGGTCAGTGGGACCAGCAGATGTGGGTTTTTGTCAGCAGGTTGATCCCATAACCTTCGAACTGTCAGATTTCACCCCTATTTGGCAGATGCAGTATCCCCACAAACCTGATGCTGAGGAAGGTTTGGCAAAGACCATTGATGGCCTTATGTATTCAGGGGTGTTGGAACATTCGCGTTCTAGTTGGAATACACCCATTTTACCGGTTCCTAAACAAGACACGGGCAAATATCGGATGGCCCATGACTTAAGGCGCATCAATGGTATTGTGAGTACACCCACAGTTCCAGTACCAAACCCATATACTGCCATGACTGCTTTAACCCCCAACCACAAGTGGTTCTCTTGCATAGATTTAGCGAATGCTTTCTTTTGCTTGCCGCTGGCAGAACCATTAAGAGATGTGTTTTCGTTCACGTATAGAGGTAGAAAGTTGCGGTATACTAGGCATCCGCAGGGCTTTATCTTATCTCCAGGGATTTTCAATCAGGTGGTGAAAGAACAGCTGGGGGGGCTAGCACTGCCAGGTGGGGTAGTTCTGATCCAGTATGTAGATGACATCCTATTAGCAGCACCTGATCATACTTCCTGTTTGGAGGCGACCTGTCTCCTGCTAGTGCAGCTGTTCAAGGCAGGCTTTAAAGTCTCTCGCTCAAAGCTGCAATGCTGCAGGCAGGTGGTCACCTTTTTAGGTAGAATGGTCTCAGCGAAAGGCACAGGGATTTCCCCTGCACATCGAACAGCGATACTACATCATCCAAAACCAAAGACAGTAAAAGAGATGCTTTCGTTTTTGGGTTTGTCAGGTTATAGTAGGCAGTTTATCCCATCATATGGTGAGTTGACACATCCACTGCGAACTTTGGTGAATGAGCAGGGGATGAGGAATCTGGGAGCTACACTTGATTGGACTGCACAGGCTGAGATGAGTTTTATTCTATTGAAGCAAGCTCTTACAACAGCTACAGATTTGGCGATTCCAAATTATAAACTACCTTTCTTTTTGGATGTTTCTGAAAAAGCACACACAATTGATGGTGTTCTTTTTCAGAAAAAAGGGGGTGGAAGATGTGTGCTCATGTATGTGAGTATCACACTAGACCCAACGGAAGACAGACACCCACCATGTACGAGACATGCAGCGGGAGTAGCAAAGATTTTACAAAAGGTGGCACACATAGTAATGGGACATGGCCTGATGGTATTAACAACACATAGCATTGTAGCATTTGTGAGCTCGACAGCATTTACAATGACTTCACTAAGGCAGACGAGACTAGAAAAGATCCTGAATGCTCCAAATGTTACATTTACCCATGAAGGCATTAACATGGCAGACAATATGGGAGAGGGAGAACCACACTGTTGTGAGAAGAGGGTAGTGAAGGATATTAAAATAAGACCTGACTTACAGGCTACACCCTTAAGAGAACCAGATGAAACCTTGTTTACAGATGGGTGCTGTTACAGACACCCCACAGATGGATTGAAAGCTGCCTATGCGGTGGTACGAAAAACTACAGGAGGATTTGAAGAAATCATTACAGGGACAGTGAGTGGAAAGGAGTCAGCACAACTCACAGAACTACAGGGAATGATAGCAGCATTAGAATGGGCAGAAGGGAAGGAGGTGAATATATATACAGACTCGGCATATGTGGTAGGGACAATACAGGTTGAACTTAGTCAATGGATTAGAAGTGGGTTTTTAACAGCAGCAATGACCCCAATTAAACACGAGAAGGATGTTAGGAAACTGGCTGAGGCCCTCCTGAAACCAAGGGCATTAGCAGTTCTTAAATGTAAAGGACATGATAGAACAGATACGATGGTGGCTCGGGGAAATCAGGAAGCGGACATGGCCGCTAAAAGGGCAGCAGGATACGGCCCTCAGTTTATTATGATACAGACAGACAGAACAGCACATGACTTATTACCACCGTGTAGGGTAGAAGTAATAATACAGGACAAGCAAAGGCATCACCTCAGGAAAGGATGGTATGGGAGGAAAGGGGGGCAACCAAGGATCAAGGACTATGGAGATCGATAGACGGGAGGCCAGTTTTACCATCTGGACTCATGAAACCCCTCCTCGAGGAGGCGCATGGGCTAACACACTGTGGAAAGAAGCAGATGATAAGGTACTTGATACATTGGTGGCACCCCTTCCTGCCGGCGATGGTGGAGAACCATATTAGAGAGTGTGAGGTATGTATAGCTTTCAATGTAAAGGCGACTGTAAAGCCACATGAAGGTCAGTTCCCGCTACCTAAGTTACCAGGGCAGGAGATCGTACTTGATTATACGGACATGATTGAGAGGGTAAGTGGCTATCGATACCTCTTAGTAGCAGTAGATGTGTTCACAGGGTGGCCGGAGGCAATCCCTGCCAAAAGAGAAGATGCAAGGACGGTATGTAAATTCCTGATCAACCAGTATATTCCGAGACACGGATTTCCTAGAAAAATTAGGTCTGATAATGGAAGTCATTTTAAGAATAATGATCTACAGGAGGTAGAAGCAATATTGGGATTGAAACATGCCTTTGGAACGGTGTACCATCCGCAATCCCAAGGGAAAGTGGAGAGGATGAACCAAACAATAAAAGGTAAGATCGGGAAAGTACAGGCACGGGCCAAACTAAATTGGGTGGATGCGTTGCCCCTGGCATTAATGTCAGTAAGGAGTTCGGTAAGTTCTGTGACAGGATTTACTCCATATGAACTACAAACAGGGCACCAGTTTCCAGGACCGGGAGCCGGAATTCAGACAACGAAGAATGAGGTAAGCTCAATGGGAGGCAAGCTTTATTATGAAAAACTAACGGCTCTGGTGTCAGATTTTTCACAACAGGTCACAAGTCCCATCAGAGAAGGGGAAACACCGATACCTTCAGTCGCGGAGTGGGTTCTGCTAAAGGTCATCAAAAGAAAGTGGTCGGAGCCCAGGTGGACAGGACCCTACAGAGTGGTGGAGAGGACGTCCCACGCGGTTCGACTACAAGGAAAAGGCGAGACGTGGTATCATTGGAGTCAGTGTGCAGCAACGGACCCACCGACACGGACACTGGAACAGATTCGAACGGAGGTGACTGAGAACCTGTGAAGCAACCACGGACTAAGAACACTTAACGTCCCTTTTTTAAAGAGACTATTGGACTACAGTGACTGTGTATCAGTGGTTGACGGCATAATCAATTTATTGGCATCAAAACAATGAAAGGAGCTGGGATGAATACTATGTGGGGACTATGGGTGATGTTGTTCCTAGCCCTTGAAGCATCTGGAGAAGGAAACAACTGTACAAAGTGTTTATGATCAGCCTGGGAGGCCCATAATGAACCGAAACAGTACTTTGCGGAATGGACTGACGTTCCTGAGCACTGTGTTGGGGCCCCCACTGAACTGAAGTGTGTTCATAATGGCCAAGTTTGTGAGGTTAAGTTTAACAAGGGGTCGGAGATGCCGGTCCTTGCAAAAACTCCTGAGGTCTTGGTCCCATAAGTTAACTGGTGGTTGGTCTCATTTTCATGAGACCAAAAGGGGGACTGTGGAATCTAGGGGTTAAAACAGTATGAAATAAATGATTAATTAATGAGTGTATATTTACTGCATGGTTCAGGGAAAAAGGAATGTGATTAAGTGGCAATCACAGTATGGAGCAAAGTTGGCTGAGCAAAATTGTCTGCTCCAAAATACAGGGAGAGGAAATGCATAAAACGATTTAGGAGGAATGCTCAAACTAAAGGAGGTGGTGAGTAGCACAGGAGACACAGGCCAGATCAGAACAAAGAATGGCCTGTAAGAAACAAAGGGAATGGAAAACAAGTCTAGGAGGAAGATTAAGGCAGGAGGAGGTGTTAAAGAGAACAGCAGAAATTGGCCAGACAAGAACAGAATGGTGATTAGAAATATCTGGGGATGAATTAATTTCTGATCAACACAACAGGATAGTCTGGCCTGGAGGATTAAGATGGGAGTGCTACACCCCAGATATCTGCAAAACAGGAGATGACTTGTGATAACCCTTATGCAAAAAGATCTAGCAAAGGAAGACAACTTTTGTTCTGTATGATAATGAAATCTAGCAAAGGAAGCCAACTTTTGTTCTGTATGATAAGGTTGACCTATATAAACTGAACCAACTGGACAATAGGGGTCAGTCTTGGGGAGTAGCTCACTGTGCAAGTGACCTATGAACTAATGAGTGACCCAGAGCTCTGTTAAGTTTTATTCTTGTGCTGTGTAATAAATTGACTGTTGAACCGAATACCTTCTCCTATCACTTCATTCAAAGAACGCGCTGGACTCAGACTACACATAGACTAAATTAAGAGTAAGTTAAAGCCAGAGTCCGACACTATCGGTACCAGACCACTAGAATCAGGCATCGGGGTTCAATTTTATATTTTAAGCGAGGAAGATCGAGAACTTATCAATCCAAGAGTATGGGCAGAAAAAGGCAATAGAGGAGTTTTAGACATTCCTCCCCTCCAAGTTACTTTAAAAGACTCGCAACAAACAATTAGAAGAAAACAGTACCCAATTCCTATGGCTGGCCGCAAAGGTCTGCAGCCCGTAATTGACCAGCTGCTTAAGGATGGTATACTCGAACCTTGTATGTCACCCTTTAATACCCCGATTTTACCTGTCCAGAAACCTGACGGTACCTATTAATTAGTATAGGACTTAAGGGAGTTGAACAAAATCATTCTCACCCGTCACCCTGTTGTACCTAATCCCTATACGATCATGAGTAAAATCGATCCCCAGAGTAAATGGTTTAGTGTGATTGACCTCAAAGATGCTTTCTGGACCTGTCCCTTAGCAACAGAAAGCAGAGACATGTTTGCCTTTGAATGGGAAAACCCTTTTACTGGACGTAAAAATCAATACCGGTGGACTGTCCTTCCTCAGGGCTTTACAGAATCTCCAAATTTATTCGGTCAAGTCCTGGAACAGATATTAGATGAGGCTCCATGGAGAGACAATTGTCAGCTAATACAATACGTAGACGACTTGTTAATTACGGGAAGAACATACGAATTGGCTAAAGAATTTACTGTTGCACTTTTAAATTTTTTAGAAAAGAAAGGTCTTAGAGTGAGCGAATCCAAATTACAATTTGTTCAATCAGAAGTTAAATACTTAGGTCATCTGGTAAGTCAGGGAACTAGGAAAATAAGTCCAGAGAGGATACGTGGTATTCTGCAAATTCCCCCTCCCAAAAATGCCAAGGAACTTAGGAAATTCCTTGGCTTAGTGGGATTCTGTAGAATCTGGATGGAAAATTATTCTAGCCTTGTCAAATTTCTTTACGATAAACTCACGACTATAGAGACCGAACCTCTAGTCTGGACAGACGATGAGATCAAAGATTTTGACTTCGTTAAACATAGCCTTACGCGTGCCCCAGTCTCGGCACTACCCGACTTAAATAAGCCTTTTGATTTATATACTAATGCCAAGGGAGGTGTGGCCACTGGAGTACTAACCCAGGACAGGGCAGGCTATAGACAACCAGTGGCTTTTCTATCAAAGATTTTAGACCCCGTTTGTCGTGGCTGGCCAGAATGTGTACAAGCCATCGCAGCCACTGCTGTTTTAGTTGAGGAAGGATGGAAAATTACTTTCGGCGCCCCTATGATAGTTCACACCCCTCACACAGTCCGCAATATTCTCTTACAATGTGCTGGGAGATGGCTCACGGACCCTAGAATTTTAAAATATGAAACGATCCTAATGGATAGGGATGATTTGACCCTGCTCACGACTAAAACCCTTAACCCAGCAGCCTTCCTCGTTGCTCCAAATTTGGACAATTCCACAAATGAATTAGAACATGAGTGCTTAGAAGTCATAGACCTACAAACCAAGATTAGGGAAGATCTAACTGATGTCTCTTTAAAAGAAGGTGAAAGGTGGTTTATTGACGGCTCTTCACGATGCATTGCAGGAACTCGCTATAGTGGGTACAGTGTAGTGGATGGGAAGCAAGGACTAGTGATTGAAGCTGGTCGCCTCCCTGGTCATTGGTCAGTGCAATCCTGTGAATTATACGCCCTATGTAGAGCACTCCACGGCTTAGAGAACAAAATAGACACTATCTACACTGACTCTAAGTACGCTTTTGGTGTAGTCCACACCTTTGGGAAGATCTGGAAAGAACGGGGAATGATAACTGGTAAAGGACAGAAGTTAGCCCATGAACACTTAATTGTCCAATCCCTAGATGCTCTGACGCTCCCGACTGAAATAGCCGTAGTACATGTCCGAGGACATCAAAGTGGTGACAGTCCTGAAGCTAACGGCAACAGACAGGCTGATGCAGCTGCCAAACAGGCTGCACTTACGGAAAATATTCACATCCACCTATTACTGCCCACACCACTAGAGATTAAAAAAAAACCCCCATCTTTTCACGGGAAGAGGAGGTCTCATTGAAAGATCAGGGATTTCGCCAAACTGCCGACGGGTTGTGGTGGACAGTAGACGGACGTCAAGTCCTTAACTAAGCATTAACCCGCCAAGTGATAGATCAGCTACACCAACAGACACATTTGGGAACTCAGGTGCTTGTTGATGCCTTTCAACGATCTTTATACTGCTCCGGTATATATACAATTGCTAAACTTACAACTCGCAGCTGTCCGATCTGTCAGTGAATCAATAAGAAATCTATGCGCCCTGTAATGCCTGGCGGTCGTGACATCGCAGTTCGCCTGTTTCAGCGCATACAAGTTGATTTTACAGAACTTCCTAAAATTGGTATTTACAAATATCTTCTAGTCATGGTAGATCATTTTACACGATGGGTTGAAGCTTTCCCCACCCCGAATGATCGAGCTCTCACTGTAATCAGAATACTTATTGAATCTGTGATTCCAAGATATGGTCTGATTCAAACCATTGATTCAGACCGAGGAACACATTTTACCTCTCAGGTTCTCCAGGGTGTCTGCAAGAAACTGGGAATAGACTGGCAACTACATACCCCATGGCACCCCCAAAGTTCAGTCGAGTTGAAAGAATGAATCAAACTTTGAAAAATCAACTCACTCGGCTTCATGAAGAGACTGACCTCTCCTGGATTAAATCTTTACCATTAGCCCTGCTTAGAATTCGCACAGCCCCTCGTAAAGACCTTGCAGTCTCACCATACGAAATGATGTTTGGACTTCCATTTATGGGATTCCACACTGATACCCCTATCCCTGAGGCTAATGATCAATACATTTCCAAATTTCTACAGGGTCTTTCTACTTCTATACACGACCTGAAACAGAAGGGATTATTAGCCCAAACGTCAGCCCTGGAATTTCCTATCCATTCTATTAAACCTGGTGATTGGGTTTATGTCAAAGCATGGCAAGATAACCAACTGAAACCTGCCTGGGATGGTCTCTACTGTGTACTTTTGATTTCAGACGCTGCCGTGCGAACAAGAGAAAAAGGCTGGACCCAGATCCAACGGATTAAACCAGCTACCGAACCACAGGATCACGACAGTCAAACTCAACCCTCCACCTGGCGTGCAGTGCCTCATCCTTCTGACCTGAAACTTACACTACGCCGTGAAAAAGTGCCGTAATGTTGTTTTTATTCTTTATTGTATTGTTTAATTGTTGCTTCTCCATTTCTGGGACATCACTTAATTACTCACAATGTATTAAGTCCTCCTGGAATAGGGGCAGCAGAGGTCACAATTTTTTTCCTTTAGAGTTTAGACAAGGTGTAGATTTAGTTTTTAGCCATAGTAAGATATGTTTTAATAAGGGATTCCAATACGGACCAGGGGATCAGAACAGCTGTAGAGACTATCACTTTACTTCCCACATAGATATTAAAGGTATCAGTTCTAAATCTGTAGCACACAGAGAGCGATATGACACAGACACACTGAATGTTAGTAACCAATGCACCTGTCAGACAGAGAAAGAGAAGACGTTTGCTAATGTACACAGACAGGCTTCGACTACTCATACTGTCACAGACATCTCTGATCGTAATACACAATCCTCCCCAGACTGGTCTTTTCTCAAACATCCTTTGGGTTCCGCCGGCATTCACAATCCTACTGCATCGTTAAGGGAAGTCCCAGTTATAAACGGCAACAGCAGCTACAGATCGCTAACGCTCCTTGCCATCTGAAACATCTAATCAGACTCCATGCAGCCTTGGGCATTATCATCCAACACAACACAATGGCCCTGAGGTTACGGGCTGAAGATAAACAACGTTTAACAGACACACTTCAACAAAACCGCCTGCCTCTCGATTACAGCTTCGCTGCTGAACGCAGCACTTGTGAAGGACTCCTTAAAGACACTACTCACAACGGGCAGGCGGTTAAGAACACTTCTTCAGGACGTCGAAAAACTTCCCATGCCCAGGGACAGACTTTGCAACCTCGGTCCTCTGCGGGATGGACTGGACTTTTCACCGGTTACTGGAGTCTGATACTCGCAACCCTTTTAACAGCTGGACTTATTACTCTCACCATCTTACTGCTTCCCTACATACAGACTGTTACACATCGTTTAACTCATCAACCCTTTTGTCAGAACACTTACACCCAAAGGATGTACGATTCCCAACATCTTTCTGAGGACATGGAAACTGCTATCCGTTTATTGACCAGCTGGGAAAACCAACAAGTTCCACTCTACCGCATCAGTGATACTGATCTAAAAGAAAACGGAGGATTGTGAGAGATGAGAAAAACTGACATTGCAATATGAACATGAAGAAATTAAGAAAATAAAATTGATACACAGTAAATGAAGGAAGCCAGTGCAAACAACATGAGACATGGATATTAGAAGGCAGGAAGCTGACACTGTCTGAGTAAGATAAGAATCTCCTACAGCAGCAAGTTCACTGAATGAAGGAGAGAAGGACAGACAATTGATGATAGAAGTAGAGTTAGTCTGAACGAGATAAGGGTCTCCAAGCCGCAGATAGAATTAGCAAGCCTTGCATAAATAATTAGAAAACCTTAGACAGTATTAGCCAGTTCTACATATATAATTAGTAAGCCATACAACAGATTTTTCAAGTATGCATATTTAACTAGTAAACCCTAGACAAGATTAACGAACCCTGCAGATGAAGGGACTGTAGCCCTGAGAGTCGGGAAGGTGTGAATGGGGACAAGGGCTAGGATGTGAATAAGGACAATGGGAATAATGGCATAAAAAGACACCTGATACCCCCTGGTCCTCCAAGTATACTGAAACTGCACGTAGGCAGGAAGGATTGCCTCCGCCAAGCCCATCCAGGGGGCAGAAGAATGTAAGGGGGAGGGTATTCTGATACCGAAATCGACTGTATAAAAGTTGGGTGAGCCCCAGTGTATATGTGTATTCCCAGGGTAAGGGGAAGCACCCAACTTTGCATTGTTGCTGTAATAAATTTTCTTTGTTCTCAATTTTTCTCTCGAGCAATTTCTTTAAAGGTACATCTATTTCTAACAAAAGGAAGGCCTATTAATTGTGGGTGAATGTGTGTGACTGGGAAGCATAGACTCGTGGAAAGGAAGGGCCTATTAATTTTGGGTGAACGGGTGTGAATGGGAAGCACAGACTCGTGGAATGGAAGGGTCTATTAATTGTGGGTGAATGGTTGTAATTGGGCAGCACAGAATCGTGGAAAAGAAGGGCCTAATAATTATGGGTGAATGGGTGTGACTGGGAAACACAGGCTCGTGGAAAGGAAAAGCCTATTAATCGTGGGTGAATGTGTGTCACTGGGCATCACAGACTCGTGGAAAGGAAGGACTTATTATTTGTGGGTGAATGTGTGTGACTGGGCAGCATAGACTCGTGGAAAGGAAGGGCCTATTAATTGTGGGTGAATGGTTGTGATTGGGCAGCACAGACTCGTGGAAAGGAAGGGCCTATTATAATTGTTGGTGAATGGGTGTGACTGGGCAACACAGCCTCCTGGAAACGAAGGGCCTATAAATTGTGCGTGAATGGGGGTGACTGGGCAGCACAGACTCGTGGAAAGGAAGGGCCTATTAATTGTGGGTGAATGGGTGTGACTCGGCAACACAGGTTCGTGGAAAAGAAGGGCCTAATAATTATGGGTGAATGGGTGTGACTGGGAAACACAGGCTCGTGGAAAGGAAAGGCCTATTTATTGTGGGTGAATGTGTGTGACTGGGCATCACAGACTCGTGGAAAGGAAGGACTTATTAATTGTGGGTGAATGGGTGTGATTAGGCAGCACAGACTTGTGGAAAGGAAGAGCCTATTAATTGTGGGTGAACGGGTGTGAATGGGAAGCACAGACTCGTGGAATGGAACGGTCTATTAATTGTGGGTGAATGGGTGTGATTGGGCTACACAGGCTCGTGGAAAGGAAGGGCCTATTAATTGTGGGTGAATGGGTGTGACTCAGCAACACAGGCTCGTGGAAAGGAAGGGCGTATTAAATGTGGGTGAATGGTTGTGATTGGGCAGAACAAACCCGTGGAAAGGATGGGCCTATTAATTGTGGGTGAATGGGTGTGACTGGGCAACACAGGCTCGTGGAAAGGAAGGGCCTATTAATTGTGGATGAATGTGTGTGACTGGGCAGCGCAGATTCGTTGAAAGGAAGGGACTATTAATTGTGGGTGAATGGGTGCGACTGGGCAACACAGGCTCGTGGAAAGGAAGGGCCTATTAATTTTGGGTGAATGTGTGTGACTGGGCAGCACAGACTCGTGGAAAGGAAGGGCCTATTAATTTTGGGTGAACGGGTGTGAATGGGAAGCACAGACTCGTGGAATGGAAGGGTCTATTAATTGTGGGTGAATGGGTGTGATTGGGCTACACAGACTCGTGGAAAGAAAGGGTCTATTAATTGTGGGTGAATGTGTGTGACTGGGCAGCACAGGCTCGTGGAAAGGAAGGGTCTATTAATTGTGGGTGAATGTGTGTGACTGGGCAGCACAGGCTCGTGGAAAGGAAGGGCCTATTAATTGTGGGTGAATGGTTATGATTGGGCAGCACAGACTCGTTGAAAGGAAGGGCCTATTAATTGTGGGTGAATGGGTGTGACTCAGCAACACAGGCTCGTGGAAAGGAGGGGCCTATTAATTGTGGGTGAATGTGAGTGACTAGCCATCACAGACTCGTGGAAAGGAAGGACTTATTAATTGTGGGTGAATGGGTGTGATTAGGCAGCACAGACTCGTGGAAAGAAAGGGCCTATTAAATGTGGGTGAATGGGTGTGAATGGGAAGCACAGACTCGTGGAATGGAAGGGCCTATTAATTCTAGGTGAATGGGTGTGATTGTGCAACACAGGCTCGTGGAAAAGAAGGGCCTATTAATTGTGGGTGAATGGATGTGATTAGGCAACACAGGCTCGTGGAAAGGAAGCGCCTATTAATTGTGGGTGAAAGTGTGTGACTGGGCAGCACAGACTCGTGGAAAGGAAGGGCCTAATAATTATGGGTGAATGGGTGTGACTGGGAAACACAGGCTCGTGGAAAGGAAAAGCCTATTAATCGTGGGTGAATGTGTGTCACTGGGCATCACAGACTCGTGGAAAGGAAGGACTTATTATTTGTGGGTGAATGTGTGTGACTGGGCAGCATAGACTCGTGGAAAGGAAGGGCCTATTAATTGTGGGTGAATGGTTGTGATTGGGCAGCACAGACTCGTGGAAAGGAAGGGCCTATTATAATTGTTGGTGAATGGGTGTGACTGGGCAACACAGCCTCGTGGAAACGAAGGGCCTATAAATTGTGCGTGAATGGGGGTGACTGGGCAGCACAGACTCGTGGAAAGGAAGGGCCTATTTATTGTGGGTGAATGTGTGTGACTGGGCAGCACAGACTCGTGGAAAGGAAGGGCCTATTAATTGTGGGTGAAAGGGTGTGAATGGGAAGCACAGACTCGTGGAATGGAAGAGTCTATTAATTGTGGGTGAATGGGTGTGATTGGGCTACACAGGCTCGTGGAAAGAAAGGGCCTATTAATTGTGGGTGAACGAATGTGATTGGGCAAAAGAGGCTCGTGGAAAGGAAGGGCGTAATAAATGTGGGTGAATGGTTCTGATTGGGCAGCACAGACCCGTGGAAAGGATGGGCCTATTAAATGTGGGTGAATGGGTGTGACTGGGCAACACAGGCTCGAGGAAAGGAAGGGCCTATTAATTGTGGATGAATGTGTGTGACTGGGCAGCACAGACTCGTTGAAAGGAAGGGACTATTAATTTTGGGTGAATGTGTGTGACTGGGCAACACAGTCTCGTGGAAAGGAAGGGCCTATTAATTGTGGGTGAATGTGTGTGACTGGGTAGCACAGACTCGTGGAAAGGAAGGGCCTATTAAATGTGGGTGAATGGTTATGACTGGGCAGCACAGACTCGTGGAAAGGAAGGGCCTATTAATTGTGGGTGAATGGGTGTGACTCGGCAACACAGGTTCGTGGAAAAGAAGGGCCTAATAATTATGGGTGAATGGGTGTGACTGGGAAACACAGGCTCGTGGAAAGGAAAGGCCTATTTATTGTGGGTGAATGTGTGTGACTGGGCATCACAGACTCGTGGAAAGGAAGGACTAATTAATTGTGGGTGAATGGGTGTGATTAGGCAGCACAGACTTGTGGAAAGGAAGAGCCTATTAATTGTGGATGAATGTGTGTGACTGGGCAGCGCAGATTCGTTGAAAGGAAGGGACTATTAATTGTGGGTGAATGTGTGTGACTGGGCAGCGCAGATTCGTTGAAAGGAAGGGACTATTAATTGTGGGTGAATGGGTGCGACTGGGCAACACAGGCTCGTGGAAAGGAAGGGCCCATTAATTTTGGGTGAATGTGTGTGACTGGGCAGCACAGACTCGTGGAAAGGAAGGGCCTATTAATTTTGGGTGAACGGGTGTGAATGGGAAGCACAGACTCGTGGAATGGAAGGGTCTATTAATGGTGGGTGAATGGGTGTGATTGGGCTACACAGGGTCGTCGAAAGGAAGGTCCTATTAATTGTGGGTGAATGGGTGCGACTGGGCAACACAGGCTCGTGGAAAGGAAGGGCCTATTAATTTTGGGTGAATGTGTGTGACTGGGCAGCACAGACTCGTGGAAAGGAAGGGCCTATTAATTTTGGGTGAACGGGTGTGAATGGGAAGCACAGACTCGTGGAATGGAAGGGTCTATTAATTGTGGGTGAATGGGTGTGATTGGGCTACACAGGCTCGTCGAAAGGAAGGGCCTATTAATTGTGGGTGAATGGGTGTGATTGGGCAACACAGGCTCGTGGAAAGGAAGGGCGTATTAAATGTGGGTGAATGGTTGTGATTGGGCAGCACAGACCCGTGGAAAGGATGGGCCTATTAATTGTGGGTGAATGGGTGTGACTGGGCAACACAGGCTCGTGGAAAGGAAGGGCCTATTAATTGTGGATGAATGTGTGTGACTGGGCAGCACAGACTCGTTGAAAGGAAGGGACTATTAATTGTAGGTGAATGGGTGCGACTGGGCAACACATGCTCGTGGAAAGGAAGGGCCTATTAATTGTGGGTGAAAGGGTGTGAATGGGAAGCACAGACTCGTGGAATGGAAGGGTCTATTAATTGTGGGTGAATGGGTGTGATTGGGCTACACAGGCTCGTGGAAAGGAAGGGCCTATTATAATTGTTGGTGAATGGGTGTGACTGGGCAACACAGCCTCGTGGAAACGAAGGGCCTATAAATTGTGCGTGAATGGGGGTGACTGGGCAGCACAGACTCGTGGAAAGGAAGGGCCTATTAATTGTGGGTGAATGGGTGTGACTCGGCAACACAGGTTCGTGGAAAAGAAGGGCCTAATAATTATGGGTGAATGGGTGTGACTGGGAAACACAGGCCCGTGGAAAGGAAAGGCCTATTTATTGTGGGTGAATGTGTGTGACTGGGCATCACAGACTCGTGGAAAGGAAGGACTTATTAATTGTGGGTGAATGGGTGTGATTAGGCAGCACAGACTTGTGGAAAGGAAGAGCCTATTAATTGTGGGTGAACGGGTGTGAATGGGAAGCACAGACTCGTGGAATGGAACGGTCTATTAATTGTGGGTGAATGGGTGTGATTGGGCTACACAGGCTCGCGGAAAGGAAGGGCCTATTAATTGTGGGTGAATGGGTGTGACTCAGCAACACAGGCTCGTGGAAAGGAAGGGCGTATTAAATGTGGGTGAATGGTTGTGATTGGGCAGCACAAACCCGTGGAAAGGATGGGCCTATTAATTGTGGGTGAATGGGTGTGACTGGGCAACACAGGCTCGTGGAAAGGAAGGGCCTATTAATTGTGGATGAATGTGTGTGACTGGGCAGCGCAGATTCGTTGAAAGGAAGGGACTATTAATTGTGGGTGAATGGGTGCGACTGAGCAACACAGGCTCGTGGAAAGGAAGGGCCTATTAATTTTGGGTGAATGTGTGTGACTGGGCAGCACAGACTCGTGGAAAGGAAGGGCCTATTAATTTTGGGTGAACGGGTGTGAATGGGAAGCACAGACTCGTGGAATGGAAGGGTCTATTAATTGTGGGTGAATGTGTGTGATTGGGCTACACAGGCTCGTCGAAAGGAAGGGCCTATTAATTGTGGGTGAATAGGTGTGATTGGGCAACACAGGCTCGTGGAAAGGAAGGGCGTATTAAATGTGGGTGAATGGTTGTGATTGGGCAGCACAGACCCGTGGAAAGGATGGGCCTATTAATTGTGGGTGAATGGGTGTGACTGGGCAACACAGGCTCGTGGAAAGGAAGGGCCTATTAATTGTGGATGAATGTGTGTGACTGGGCAGCACAGACTCGTTGAAAGGAAGGGACTATTAATTGTAGGTGAATGGGTGCGACTGGGCAACACAGGCTCGTGGAAAGGAAGGGCCTATTAATTGTGGGTGAATGTGTGTGACTGGGCAGCACAGGCTCGTGGAAAGGAAGGGCCTATTAATTGTGGGTGAATGGTTATGATTGGGCAGCACAGACTCGTTGAAAGGAAGGGCCTATTAATTGTGGGTGAATGGGTGTGACTCAGCAACACAGGCTCGTGGAAAAGTAGGGCCTATTAATTGTGGGTGAATGGGTGTGACTGGGCAACACAGGCTCGTGGAAAGGAGGGGCCTATTAATTGTGGGTGAATGTGAGTGACTAGCCATCACAGACTCGTGGAAAGGAAGGACTTATTAATTGTGGGTGAATGGGTGTGATTAGGCAGCACAGACTCGTGGAAAGAAAGGGCCTATTAAATGTGGGTGAATGGGTGTGAATGGGAAGCACAGACTCGTGGAATGGAAGGGCCTATTAATTCTAGGTGAATGGGTGTGATTGTGCAACACAGGCTCGTGGAAAAGAAGAGCCTATTAATTGTGGGTGAATGGATGTGATTAGGCAACACAGGCTCGTGGAAAGGAAGCGCCTATTAATTGTGGGTGAACGTGTGTGACTCGGCAACACGGGTTCGTGGAAAAGAAGGGCCTAATGGGTGAATGGGTGTGATTGGGCAACACAGGCTCGTGGAAAGGAAAGGCCTATTTATTGTGGGTGAATGTGTGTGACTGGGCAGCACAGACTCGTGGAAAGGAAGGGCCTATTAATTGTGGGTGAAAGGGTGTGAATGGGAAGCACAGACTCGTGGAATGGAAGGGTCTATTAATTGTGGGTGAATGGGTGTGATTGGGCTACACAGGCTCGTGGAAAGAAAGGGCCTATTAATTGTGGGTGAATTAATGTGATTGGGCAAAAGAGGCTCGTGGAAAGGAAGGGCGTAATAAATGTGGGTGAATGGTTCTGATTGGGCAGCACAGACCCGTGGAAAGGATGGGCCTATTAAATGTGGGTGAATGGGTGTGACTGGGCAACACAGGCTCGAGGAAAGGAAGGGCCTATTAATTGTGGATGAATGTGTGTGACTGGGCAGCACAGACTCGAGGAAAGGAAGGGCCTATTAATTGTGGATGAATGTGTGTGACTGGGCAACACAGCCTCGTGGAAACGAAGGGCCTATAAATTGTGCGTGAATGGGGGTGACTGGGCAGCACAGACTCGTGGAAAGGAAGGGCCTATTAATTGTGGGTGAATGGGTGTGACTCGGCAACACAGGTTCGTGGAAAAGAAGGGCCTAATAATTATGGGTGAATGGGTGTGACTGGGAAACACAGGCCCGTGGAAAGGAAAGGCCTATTTATTGTGGGTGAATGTGTGTGACTGGGCATCACAGACTCGTGGAAAGGAAGGACTTATTAATTGTGGGTGAATGGGTGTGATTAGGCAGCACAGACTTGTGGAAAGGAAGAGCCTATTAATTGTGGGTGAACGGGTGTGAATGGGAAGCACAGACTCGTGGAATGGAACGGTCTATTAATTGTGGGTGAATGGGTGTGATTGGGCTACACAGGCTCGCGGAAAGGAAGGGCCTATTAATTGTGGGTGAATGGGTGTGACTCAGCAACACAGGCTCGTGGAAAGGAAGGGCGTATTAAATGTGGGTGAATGGTTGTGATTGGGCAGCACAAACCCGTGGAAAGGATGGGCCTATTAATTGTGGGTGAATGGGTGTGACTGGGCAACACAGGCTCGTGGAAAGGAAGGGCCTATTAATTGTGGATGAATGTGTGTGACTGGGCAGCGCAGATTCGTTGAAAGGAAGGGACTATTAATTGTGGGTGAATGGGTGCGACTGAGCAACACAGGCTCGTGGAAAGGAAGGGCCTATTAATTTTGGGTGAATGTGTGTGACTGGGCAGCACAGACTCGTGGAAAGGAAGGGCCTATTAATTTTGGGTGAACGGGTGTGAATGGGAAGCACAGACTCGTGGAATGGAAGGGTCTATTAATTGTGGGTGAATGTGTGTGATTGGGCTACACAGGCTCGTCGAAAGGAAGGGCCTATTAATTGTGGGTGAATAGGTGTGATTGGGCAACACAGGCTCGTGGAAAGGAAGGGCGTATTAAATGTGGGTGAATGGTTGTGATTGGGCAGCACAGACCCGTGGAAAGGATGGGCCTATTAATTGTGGGTGAATGGGTGTGACTGGGCAACACAGGCTCGTGGAAAGGAAGGGCCTATTAATTGTGGATGAATGTGTGTGACTGGGCAGCACAGACTCGTTGAAAGGAAGGGACTATTAATTGTAGGTGAATGGGTGCGACTGGGCAACACAGGCTCGTGGAAAGGAAGGGCCTATTAATTGTGGGTGAATGTGTGTGACTGGGCAGCACAGGCTCGTGGAAAGGAAGGGCCTATTAATTGTGGGTGAATGGTTATGATTGGGCAGCACAGACTCGTTGAAAGGAAGGGCCTATTAATTGTGGGTGAATGGGTGTGACTCAGCAACACAGGCTCGTGGAAAAGTAGGGCCTATTAATTGTGGGTGAATGGGTGTGACTGGGCAACACAGGCTCGTGGAAAGGAGGGGCCTATTAATTGTGGGTGAATGTGAGTGACTAGCCATCACAGACTCGTGGAAAGGAAGGACTTATTAATTGTGGGTGAATGGGTGTGATTAGGCAGCACAGACTCGTGGAAAGAAAGGGCCTATTAAATGTGGGTGAATGGGTGTGAATGGGAAGCACAGACTCGTGGAATGGAAGGGCCTATTAATTCTAGGTGAATGGGTGTGATTGTGCAACACAGGCTCGTGGAAAAGAAGAGCCTATTAATTGTGGGTGAATGGATGTGATTAGGCAACACAGGCTCGTGGAAAGGAAGCGCCTATTAATTGTGGGTGAACGTGTGTGACTCGGCAACACGGGTTCGTGGAAAAGAAGGGCCTAATGGGTGAATGGGTGTGATTGGGCAACACAGGCTCGTGGAAAGGAAAGGCCTATTTATTGTGGGTGAATGTGTGTGACTGGGCAGCACAGACTCGTGGAAAGGAAGGGCCTATTAATTGTGGGTGAAAGGGTGTGAATGGGAAGCACAGACTCGTGGAATGGAAGGGTCTATTAATTGTGGGTGAATGGGTGTGATTGGGCTACACAGGCTCGTGGAAAGAAAGGGCCTATTAATTGTGGGTGAATTAATGTGATTGGGCAAAAGAGGCTCGTGGAAAGGAAGGGCGTAATAAATGTGGGTGAATGGTTCTGATTGGGCAGCACAGACCCGTGGAAAGGATGGGCCTATTAAATGTGGGTGAATGGGTGTGACTGGGCAACACAGGCTCGAGGAAAGGAAGGGCCTATTAATTGTGGATGAATGTGTGTGACTGGGCAGCACAGACTCGAGGAAAGGAAGGGCCTATTAATTGTGGATGAATGTGTGTGACTGGGCAGCACAGACTCGTGGAATGGAAGGGCCTATTAATTCTAGGTGAATGGGTGTGACTGGGCAACACAGGCTCGTGGAAAGGAAAGGCCTATTTATTGTGGGTGAATGTGTGTGACTGGGCAGCACAGACTCGTGGAAAGGAAGGGCCTATTAATTGTGGGTGAAAGTGTATGACTGGGCAGCACAGACAAGTGGAAAGGAAGGGCCTATTAATTGTTGGTGAATGGTTGTGATTGGGCAGCACAGACTCGTAGAAAGGAAGGGCCTATTAATTGTGGATGAATGGGTGTGACTAGGCAACACAGGCTCGTGGAAAGGAAGGGCCCATTAATTGTGGTTGAATGTGTGTGTCTGGGCAGCACAGACTTGTGGAAAGGAAGGGCCTATTAATTGTTGGTGAATGTGTGTGACTGGGCAGCAAAGACTCGTGGATAGGAAGAGCTTATTAATTGTGGGTGAATGGGAGTGATTGGGCAGCATAGATTCGTGGAAAGGAAAGGCCTAAAAATTGTGGGTGAATAGGTGTGATTGGGCAGCACAGACTCGTGGAAAGGTAGGGCCTATCAATTGTTGGTGATGAGTGTGATTGGGCAACACAGACTCGTGGAACGAAAGGGCCTATAAATTGTGGGTGAATAGGTGTGATTAGGCAGCACTGACTCGTGGAATAGAAGGGCCTATTACTTGTGGGTTAATGGGTGTGATTGGGCAACACAGGCTCGTGGAAAGGAAGGGCCTATTAATTATGGATGAATGTGTGTGAGTGGGCAGCACAGACTCGTGGAAAGGAAGGGCCTATTAATTGTGGGTGAATGTTTGTGACTAGGCAGCACAGACTCATGGAAAGAAAGGGCCTATTAATTGTTGGTGAATGGGTGTGACTCGGCAACACAGCCTCGTGGAAACGAAGGGCATATTAATTGTTGGTGAATGGGTGTGACTGGGCAACACAGGCTCGTGGAATGGAACGGCCTATTAATTGTGGGTGAATGAGTGTGATTGGGCAGCAGAGACGCGTGGAAAGGAAGGGCCTATTAATGGTGGGTGTATAAGTGTGATTGGGCAACAGGCTCGTGGAAAGGAAGGGCCTATTAATTGTGGGTTAATGGATGTGATTGCGCAGCACAGACTCGTGGAAAGGAAGGACTTATGAATTGTGGGTGAATGGGTGTGATTGCGCAGCACAGACTCCTGGAAAGGAAGGGCCTATTAATTGTGGGTGAATGGGTGTGATTGGGCAGCACTGGCTCACGGAATGGACGGGCCTATTAATTGTGGGTTAATGGGTGTTACTGGTCAGTACAGACTCGTGGAAAGGAAGGGCCTATTATTTGTGGGTGAATGTGTGTGACTGGGCAGCACAGACTTGTGGAAAGGAAGGGCCTATTAATAGTGGGTGAATGGGTGTGATTGGGCTACACAGGCTCGTCGAAAGGAAGGGCCTATTAATTGTGGGTGAATGGGTGTGATTGGGCAACACAGGCTCGTGGAAAGGAAGGGCGTATTAAATGTGGGTGAATGGTTGTGATTGGGCAGTAGAGACCCGTGGAAAGGATGGGCCTATTAATTGTGGGTGAATGGGTGTGACTCAGCAACACAGGCTCGTGGAAAAGTAGGGCCTATTAATTGTGGGTGAATGGGTGTGACTGGGCAACACAGGCTCGTGGAAAGGAGGGCCTATTAATTGTGGGTGAATGTGAGTGACTAGCCATCACAGACTCGTGGAAAGGAAGGACTTATTAATTGTGGGTGAATGGGTGTGATTAGGCAGCACAGACTCGTGGAAAGAAAGGGCCTATTAAATGTGGGTGAATGGGTGTGAATGGGAAGCACAGACTCGTGGAATGGAAGGGCCTATTAATTCTAGGTGAATGGGTGTGATTGTGCAACACAGGCTCGTGGAAAAGAAGAGCCTATTAATTGTGGGTGAATGGATGTGATTAGGCAACACAGGCTCGTGGAAAGGAAGCGCCTATTAATTGTGGGTGAACGTGTGTGACTCGGCAACACGGGTTCGTGGAAAAGAAGGGCCTAATAATTATGGGTGAATGGGTGTGACTGGGCAACACAGGCTCGTGGAAAGGAAAGGCCTATTTATTGTGGGTGAATGTGTGTGACTGGGCAGCACAGACTCGTGGAAAGGAAGGGCCTATTAATTGTGAGTGAAAGGGTGTGAATGGGAAGCACAGACTCGTGGAATGGAAGGGTCTATTAATTGTGGGTGAATGGGTGTGATTGGGCTACACAGGCTCGTGGAAAGGAAGGGCCTATTATAATTGTTGGTGAATGGGTGTGACTGGGCAACACAGCCTCGTGGAAACGAAGGGCCTATAAATTGTGCGTGAATGGGGGTGACTGGGCAGCACAGACTCGTGGAAAGGAAGGGCCTATTAATTGTGGGTGAATGGGTGTGACTCGGCAACACAGGTTCGTGGAAAAGAAGGGCCTAATAATTATGGGTGAATGGGTGTGACTGGGAAACACAGGCTCGTGGAAAGGAAAGGCCTATTTATTGTGGGTGAATGTGTGTGACTGGGCATCACAGACTCGTGGAAAGGAAGGACTTATTAATTGTGGGTGAATGGGTGTGATTAGGCAGCACAGACTTGTGGAAAGGAAGAGCCTATTAATTGTGGGTGAACGGGTGTGAATGGGAAGCACAGACTCGTGGAATGGAACGGTCTATTAATTGTAGGTGAATGGGTGTGATTGGGCTACACAGGCTCGTGGAAAGGAAGGGCCTATTAATTGTGGGTGAATGGGTGTGACTCAGCAACACAGACTCGTGGAATGGAACGGTCTATTAATTGTAGGTGAATGGGTGTGATTGGGCTACACAAACCCGTGGAAAGGATGGGCCTATTAATTGTGGGTGAATGGGTGTGACTGGGCAACACAGGCTCGTGGAAAGGAAGGGCCTATTAATTGTGGATGAATGTGTGTGAATGGGCAGCGCAGATTCGTTGAAAGGAAGGGACTATTAATTGTGGGTGAATGGGTGTGACTCAGCAACACAGGCTCGTGGAAAGGAAGGGCCTATTAATTTTGGGTGAATGTGTGTGACTGGGCAGCACAGACTCGTGGAAAGGAAGGGCCTATTAATTTTGGGTGAACGGGTGTGAATGGGAAGCACAGACTCGTGGAATGGAAGGGTCTATTAATTGTGGGTGAATGGGTGTGATTGGGCTACACAGGCTCGTCGAAAGGAAGGGCCTATTAATTGTGGGTGAATGGGTGTGATTGGGCAACACAGGCTCGTGGAAAGGAAGGGCGTATTAAATGTGGGTGAATGGTTGTGATTGGGCAGCACAGACCCGTGGAAAGGATGGGCCTATTAATTGTGGGTGAATGGGTGTGACTGGGCAACACAGGCTCGTGGAAAGAAAGGGCCTATTAAATGTGGGTGAATGGGTGTGAATGGGAAGCACAGACTCGTGGAATGGAAGGGCCTATTAATTCTAGGTGAATGGGTGTGATTGTGCAACACAGGCTCGTGGAAAAGAAGAGCCTATTAATTGTGGGTGAATGGATGTGATTAGGCAACACAGGCTCGTGGAAAGGAAGCGCCTATTAATTGTGGGTGAACGTGTGTGACTCGGCAACACGGGTTCGTGGAAAAGAAGGGCCTAATAATTATGGGTGAATGGGTGTGACTGGGCAACACAGGCTCGTGGAAAGGAAAGGCCTATTTATTGTGGGTGAATGTGTGTGACTGGGCAGCACAGACTCGTGGAAAGGAAGGGCCTATTAATTGTGGGTGAAAGGGTGTGAATGGGAAGCACAGACTCGTGGAATGGAAGGGTCTATTAATTGTGGGTGAATGGGTGTGATTGGGCTACACAGGCTCGTGGAAAGGAAGGGCCTATTATAATTGTTGGTGAATGGGTGTGACTGGGCAACACAGCCTCGTGGAAACGAAGGGCCTATAAATTGTGCGTGAATGGGGGTGACTGGGCAGCACAGACTCGTGGAAAGGAAGGGCCTATTAATTGTGGGTGAATGGGTGTGACTCGGCAACACAGGTTCGTGGAAAAGAAGGGCCTAATAATTATGGGTGAATGGGTGTGACTGGGAAACACAGGCTCGTGGAAAGGAAAGGCCTATTTATTGTGGGTGAATGTGTGTGACTGGGCATCACAGACTCGTGGAAAGGAAGGACTTATTAATTGTGGGTGAATGGGTGTGATTAGGCAGCACAGACTTGTGGAAAGGAAGAGCCTATTAATTGTGGGTGAACGGGTGTGAATGGGAAGCACAGACTCGTGGAATGGAACGGTCTATTAATTGTAGGTGAATGGGTGTGATTGGGCTACACAGGCTCGTGGAAAGGAAGGGCCTATTAATTGTGGGTGAATGGGTGTGACTCAGCAACACAGGCTCGTGGAACGGAAGGGCGTATTAAATGTGGGTGAATGGTTGTGATTGGGCAGCACAAACCCGTGGAAAGGATGGGCCTATTAATTGTGGGTGAATGGGTGTGACTGGGCAACACAGGCTCGTGGAAAGGAAGGGCCTATTAATTGTGGATGAATGTGTGTGAATGGGCAGCGCAGATTCGTTGAAAGGAAGGGACTATTAATTGTGGGTGAATGGGTGTGACTCAGCAACACAGGCTCGTGGAAAGGAAGGGCCTATTAATTTTGGGTGAATGTGTGTGACTGGGCAGCACAGACTCGTGGAAAGGAAGGGCCTATTAATTTTGGGTGAACGGGTGTGAATGGGAAGCACAGACTCGTGGAATGGAAGGGTCTATTAATTGTGGGTGAATGGGTGTGATTGGGCTACACAGGCTCGTCGAAAGGAAGGGCCTATTAATTGTGGGTGAATGGGTGTGATTGGGCAACACAGGCTCGTGGAAAGGAAGGGCGTATTAAATGTGGGTGAATGGTTGTGATTGGGCAGCACAGACCCGTGGAAAGGATGGGCCTATTAATTGTGGGTGAATGGGTGTGACTGGGCAACACAGGCTCGTGGAAAGGAAGGGCCTATTAATTGTGGATGAATGTGTGTGACTGGGCAGCACAGACTCGTTGAAAGGAAGGGACTATTAATTGTAGGTGAATGGGTGCGACTGGGCAACACAGGCTCGTGGAAAGGAAGGGCCTATTAATTGTGGGTGAATGTGTGTGACTGGGCAGCACAGGCTCGTGGAAAGGAAGGGCCTATTAATTGTGGGTGAATGGTTATGATTGGGCAGCACAGACTCGTTGAAAGGAAGGGCCTATTAATTGTGGGTGAATGGGTGTGACTCAGCAACACAGGCTCATGGAAAAGTAGGGCCTATTAATTGTGGGTGAATGGGTGTGACTGGGCAACACAGGCTCGTGGAAAGGAGGGGCCTATTAATTGTGGGTGAATGTGAGTGACTAGCCATAACAGACTCGTGGAAAGGAAGGACTTATTAATTGTGGGTGAATGGGTGTGATTAGGCAGCACAGACTCGTGGAAAGAAAGGGCCTATTAAATGTGGGTGAATGGGTGTGAATGGGAAGCACAGACTCGTGGAATGGAAGGGCCTATTAATTCTAGGTGAATGGGTGTGATTGTGCAACACAGGCTCGTGGAAAAGAAGAGCCTATTAATTGTGGGTGAATGGATGTGATTAGGCAACACAGGCTCGTGGAAAGGAAGCGCCTATTAATTGTGGGTGAACGTGTGTGACTCGGCAACACGGGTTCGTGGAAAAGAAGGGCCTAATAATTATGGGTGAATGGGTGTGACTGGGCAA
The DNA here is from genome assembly GCF_036971445.1 of Narcine bancroftii. Taxonomy (NCBI): domain Eukaryota; kingdom Metazoa; phylum Chordata; class Chondrichthyes; order Torpediniformes; family Narcinidae; genus Narcine; species Narcine bancroftii. The sequence continues at coordinate 155,060,484 of NC_091469.1, forward strand.
CACAGGCTCGTGGAAAGGAAAGGCCTATTTATTGTGGGTGAATGTGTGTGACTGGGCAGCACAGACTCGTGGAAAGGAAGGGCCTATTAATTGTGGGTGAAAGGGTGTGAATGGGAAGCACAGACTCGTGGAATGGAAGGGTCTATTAATTGTGGGTGAATGGGTGTGATTGGGCTACACAGGCTCGTGGAAAGGAAGGGCCTATTATAATTGTTGGTGAATGGGTGTGACTGGGCAACACAGCCTCGTGGAAACGAAGGGCCTATAAATTGTGCGTGAATGGGGGTGACTGGGCAGCACAGACTCGTGGAAAGGAAGGGCCTATTAATTGTGGGTGAATGGGTGTGACTCGGCAACACAGGTTCGTGGAAAAGAAGGGCCTAATAATTATGGGTGAATGGGTGTGACTGGAAAACACAGGCTCGTGGAAAGGAAAGGCCTATTTATTGTGGGTGAATGTGTGTGACTGGGCATCACAGACTCGTGGAAAGGAAGGACTTATTAATTGTGGGTGAATGGGTGTGATTAGGCAGCACAGACTTGTGGAAAGGAAGAGCCTATTAATTGTGGGTGAACGGGTGTGAATGGGAAGCACAGACTCGTGGAATGGAACGGTCTATTAATTGTAGGTGAATGGGTGTGATTGGGCTACACAGGCTCGTGGAAAGGAAGGGCCTATTAATTGTGGGTGAATGGGTGTGACTCAGCAACACAGACTCGTGGAATGGAACGGTCTATTAATTGTAGGTGAATGGGTGTGATTGGGCTACACAAACCCGTGGAAAGGATGGGCCTATTAATTGTGGGTGAATGGGTGTGACTGGGCAACACAGGCTCGTGGAAAGGAAGGGCCTATTAATTGTGGATGAATGTGTGTGAATGGGCAGCGCAGATTCGTTGAAAGGAAGGGACTATTAATTGTGGGTGAATGGGTGTGACTCAGCAACACAGGCTCGTGGAAAGGAAGGGCCTATTAATTTTGGGTGAATGTGTGTGACTGGGCAGCACAGACTCGTGGAAAGGAAGGGCCTATTAATTTTGGGTGAACGGGTGTGAATGGGAAGCACAGACTCGTGGAATGGAAGGGTCTATTAATTGTGGGTGAATGGGTGTGATTGGGCTACACAGGCTCGTCGAAAGGAAGGGCCTATTAATTGTGGGTGAATGGGTGTGATTGGGCAACACAGGCTCGTGGAAAGGAAGGGCGTATTAAATGTGGGTGAATGGTTGTGATTGGGCAGCACAGACCCGTGGAAAGGATGGGCCTATTAATTGTGGGTGAATGGGTGTGACTGGGCAACACAGGCTCGTGGAAAGAAAGGGCCTATTAAATGTGGGTGAATGGGTGTGAATGGGAAGCACAGACTCGTGGAAAGGAAGGGCCTATTTATTGTGGGTGAATGTGTGTGACTGGGCAGCACAGACTCGTGGAAAGGAAGGGCCTATTAATTGTGGGTGAAAGGGTGTGAATGGGAAGCACAGACTCGTGGAATGGAAGAGTCTATTAATTGTGGGTGAATGGGTGTGATTGGGCTACACAGGCTCGTGGAAAGAAAGGGCCTATTAATTGTGGGTGAACGAATGTGATTGGGCAAAAGAGGCTCGTGGAAAGGAAGGGCGTAATAAATGTGGGTGAATGGTTCTGATTGGGCAGCACAGACCCGTGGAAAGGATGGGCCTATTAAATGTGGGTGAATGGGTGTGACTGGGCAACACAGGCTCGAGGAAAGGAAGGGCCTATTAATTGTGGATGAATGTGTGTGACTGGGCAGCACAGACTCGTTGAAAGGAAGGGACTATTAATTTTGGGTGAATGTGTGTGACTGGGCAACACAGTCTCGTGGAAAGGAAGGGCCTATTAATTGTGGGTGAATGTGTGTGACTGGGTAGCACAGACTCGTGGAAAGGAAGGGCCTATTAAATGTGGGTGAATGGTTATGACTGGGCAGCACAGACTCGTGGAAAGGAAGGGCCTATTAATTGTGGGTGAATGGGTGTGACTCGGCAACACAGGTTCGTGGAAAAGAAGGGCCTAATAATTATGGGTGAATGGGTGTGACTGGGAAACACAGGCTCGTGGAAAGGAAAGGCCTATTTATTGTGGGTGAATGTGTGTGACTGGGCATCACAGACTCGTGGAAAGGAAGGACTAATTAATTGTGGGTGAATGGGTGTGATTAGGCAGCACAGACTTGTGGAAAGGAAGAGCCTATTAATTGTGGATGAATGTGTGTGACTGGGCAGCGCAGATTCGTTGAAAGGAAGGGACTATTAATTGTGGGTGAATGTGTGTGACTGGGCAGCGCAGATTCGTTGAAAGGAAGGGACTATTAATTGTGGGTGAATGGGTGCGACTGGGCAACACAGGCTCGTGGAAAGGAAGGGCCCATTAATTTTGGGTGAATGTGTGTGACTGGGCAGCACAGACTCGTGGAAAGGAAGGGCCTATTAATTTTGGGTGAACGGGTGTGAATGGGAAGCACAGACTCGTGGAATGGAAGGGTCTATTAATGGTGGGTGAATGGGTGTGATTGGGCTACACAGGGTCGTCGAAAGGAAGGTCCTATTAATTGTGGGTGAATGGGTGCGACTGGGCAACACAGGCTCGTGGAAAGGAAGGGCCTATTAATTTTGGGTGAATGTGTGTGACTGGGCAGCACAGACTCGTGGAAAGGAAGGGCCTATTAATTTTGGGTGAACGGGTGTGAATGGGAAGCACAGACTCGTGGAATGGAAGGGTCTATTAACTGTGGGTGAATGGGTGTGATTGGGCTACACAGGCTCGTCGAAAGGAAGGGCCTATTAATTGTGGGTGAATGGGTGTGATTGGGCAACACAGGCTCGTGGAAAGGAAGGGCGTATTAAATGTGGGTGAATGGTTGTGATTGGGCAGCACAGACCCGTGGAAAGGATGGGCCTATTAATTGTGGGTGAATGGGTGTGACTGGGCAACACAGGCTCGTGGAAAGGAAGGGCCTATTAATTGTGGATGAATGTGTGTGACTGGGCAGCACAGACTCGTTGAAAGGAAGGGACTATTAATTGTAGGTGAATGGGTGCGACTGGGCAACACAAGCTCGTGGAAAGGAAGGGCCTATTAATTGTGGGTGAAAGGGTGTGAATGGGAAGCACAGACTCGTGGAATGGAAGGGTCTATTAATTGTGGGTGAATGGGTGTGATTGGGCTACACAGGCTCGTGGAAAGGAAGGGCCTATTATAATTGTTGGTGAATGGGTGTGACTGGGCAACACAGCCTCGTGGAAACGAAGGGCCTATAAATTGTGCGTGAATGGGGGTGACTGGGCAGCACAGACTCGTGGAAAGGAAGGGCCTATTAATTGTGGGTGAATGGGTGTGACTCGGCAACACAGGTTCGTGGAAAAGAAGGGCCTAATAATTATGGGTGAATGGGTGTGACTGGGAAACACAGGCCCGTGGAAAGGAAAGGCCTATTTATTGTGGGTGAATGTGTGTGACTGGGCATCACAGACTCGTGGAAAGGAAGGACTTATTAATTGTGGGTGAATGGGTGTGATTAGGCAGCACAGACTTGTGGAAAGGAAGAGCCTATTAATTGTGGGTGAACGGGTGTGAATGGGAAGCACAGACTCGTGGAATGGAACGGTCTATTAATTGTGGGTGAATGGGTGTGATTGGGCTACACAGGCTCGCGGAAAGGAAGGGCCTATTAATTGTGGGTGAATGGGTGTGACTCAGCAACACAGGCTCGTGGAAAGGAAGGGCGTATTAAATGTGGGTGAATGGTTGTGATTGGGCAGCACAAACCCGTGGAAAGGATGGGCCTATTAATTGTGGGTGAATGGGTGTGACTGGGCAACACAGGCTCGTGGAAAGGAAGGGCCTATTAATTGTGGATGAATGTGTGTGACTGGGCAGCGCAGATTCGTTGAAAGGAAGGGACTATTAATTGTGGGTGAATGGGTGCGACTGGGCAACACAGGCTCGTGGAAAGGAAGGGCCTATTAATTTTGGGTGAATGTGTGTGACTGGGCAGCACAGACTCGTGGAAAGGAAGGGCCTATTAATTTTGGGTGAACGGGTGTGAATGGGAAGCACAGACTCGTGGAATGGAAGGGTCTATTAATTGTGGGTGAATGTGTGTGATTGGGCTACACAGGCTCGTCGAAAGGAAGGGCCTATTAATTGTGGGTGAATAGGTGTGATTGGGCAACACAGGCTCGTGGAAAGGAAGGGCGTATTAAATGTGGGTGAATGGTTGTGATTGGGCAGCACAGACCCGTGGAAAGGATGGGCCTATTAATTGTGGGTGAATGGGTGTGACTGGGCAACACAGGCTCGTGGAAAGGAAGGGCCTATTAATTGTGGATGAATGTGTGTGACTGGGCAGCACAGACTCGTTGAAAGGAAGGGACTATTAATTGTAGGTGAATGGGTGCGACTGGGCAACACAGGCTCGTGGAAAGGAAGGGCCTATTAATTGTGGGTGAATGTGTGTGACTGGGCAGCACAGGCTCGTGGAAAGGAAGGGCCTATTAATTGTGGGTGAATGGTTATGATTGGGCAGCACAGACTCGTTGAAAGGAAGGGCCTATTAATTGTGGGTGAATGGGTGTGACTCAGCAACACAGGCTCGTGGAAAAGTAGGGCCTATTAATTGTGGGTGAATGGGTGTGACTGGGCAACACAGGCTCGTGGAAAGGAGGGGCCTATTAATTGTGGGTGAATGTGAGTGACTAGCCATCACAGACTCGTGGAAAGGAAGGACTTATTAATTGTGGGTGAATGGGTGTGATTAGGCAGCACAGACTCGTGGAAAGAAAGGGCCTATTAAATGTGGGTGAATGGGTGTGAATGGGAAGCACAGACTCGTGGAATGGAAGGGCCTATTAATTCTAGGTGAATGGGTGTGATTGTGCAACACAGGCTCGTGGAAAAGAAGAGCCTATTAATTGTGGGTGAATGGATGTGATTAGGCAACACAGGCTCGTGGAAAGGAAGCGCCTATTAATTGTGGGTGAACGTGTGTGACTCGGCAACACGGGTTCGTGGAAAAGAAGGGCCTAATGGGTGAATGGGTGTGATTGGGCAACACAGGCTCGTGGAAAGGAAAGGCCTATTTATTGTGGGTGAATGTGTGTGACTGGGCAGCACAGACTCGTGGAAAGGAAGGGCCTATTAATTGTGGGTGAAAGGGTGTGAATGGGAAGCACAGACTCGTGGAATGGAAGGGTCTATTAATTGTGGGTGAATGGGTGTGATTGGGCTACACAGGCTCGTGGAAAGAAAGGGCCTATTAATTGTGGGTGAATTAATGTGATTGGGCAAAAGAGGCTCGTGGAAAGGAAGGGCGTAATAAATGTGGGTGAATGGTTCTGATTGGGCAGCACAGACCCGTGGAAAGGATGGGCCTATTAAATGTGGGTGAATGGGTGTGACTGGGCAACACAGGCTCGAGGAAAGGAAGGGCCTATTAATTGTGGATGAATGTGTGTGACTGGGCAGCACAGACTCGAGGAAAGGAAGGGCCTATTAATTGTGGATGAATGTGTGTGACTGGGCAGCACAGACTCGTGGAATGGAAGGGCCTATTAATTCTAGGTGAATGGGTGTGACTGGGCAACACAGGCTCGTGGAAAGGAAAGGCCTATTTATTGTGGGTGAATGTGTGTGACTGGGCAGCACAGACTCGTGGAAAGGAAGGGCCTATTAATTGTGGGTGAAAGTGTATGACTGGGCAGCACAGACAAGTGGAAAGGAAGGGCCTATTAATTGTTGGTGAATGGTTGTGATTGGGCAGCACAGACTCGTAGAAAGGAAGGGCCTATTAATTGTGGATGAATGGGTGTGACTAGGCAACACAGGCTCGTGGAAAGGAAGGGCCCATTAATTGTGGTTGAATGTGTGTGTCTGGGCAGCACAGACTTGTGGAAAGGAAGGGCCTATTAATTGTTGGTGAATGTGTGTGACTGGGCAGCAAAGACTCGTGGATAGGAAGAGCTTATTAATTGTGGGTGAATGGGAGTGATTGGGCAGCATAGATTCGTGGAAAGGAAAGGCCTAAAAATTGTGGGTGAATAGGTGTGATTGGGCAGCACAGACTCGTGGAAAGGTAGGGCCTATCAATTGTTGGTGATGAGTGTGATTGGGCAACACAGACTCGTGGAACGAAAGGGCCTATAAATTGTGGGTGAATAGGTGTGATTAGGCAGCACTGACTCGTGGAATAGAAGGGCCTATTACTTGTGGGTTAATGGGTGTGATTGGGCAACACAGGCTCGTGGAAAGGAAGGGCCTATTAATTATGGATGAATGTGTGTGAGTGGGCAGCACAGACTCGTGGAAAGGAAGGGCCTATTAATTGTGGGTGAATGTTTGTGACTAGGCAGCACAGACTCATGGAAAGAAAGGGCCTATTAATTGTTGGTGAATGGGTGTGACTCGGCAACACAGCCTCGTGGAAACGAAGGGCATATTAATTGTTGGTGAATGGGTGTGACTGGGCAACACAGGCTCGTGGAATGGAACGGCCTATTAATTGTGGGTGAATGAGTGTGATTGGGCAGCAGAGACGCGTGGAAAGGAAGGGCCTATTAATGGTGGGTGTATAAGTGTGATTGGGCAACAGGCTCGTGGAAAGGAAGGGCCTATTAATTGTGGGTTAATGGATGTGATTGCGCAGCACAGACTCGTGGAAAGGAAGGACTTATGAATTGTGGGTGAATGGGTGTGATTGCGCAGCACAGACTCCTGGAAAGGAAGGGCCTATTAATTGTGGGTGAATGGGTGTGATTGGGCAGCACTGGCTCACGGAATGGACGGGCCTATTAATTGTGGGTTAATGGGTGTTACTGGTCAGTACAGACTCGTGGAAAGGAAGGGCCTATTATTTGTGGGTGAATGTGTGTGACTGGGCAGCACAGACTTGTGGAAAGGAAGGGCCTATTAATAGTGGGTGAATGGGTGTGATTGGGCTACACAGGCTCGTCGAAAGGAAGGGCCTATTAATTGTGGGTGAATGGGTGTGATTGGGCAACACAGGCTCGTGGAAAGGAAGGGCGTATTAAATGTGGGTGAATGGTTGTGATTGGGCAGTAGAGACCCGTGGAAAGGATGGGCCTATTAATTGTGGGTGAATGGGTGTGACTCAGCAACACAGGCTCGTGGAAAAGTAGGGCCTATTAATTGTGGGTGAATGGGTGTGACTGGGCAACACAGGCTCGTGGAAAGGAGGGCCTATTAATTGTGGGTGAATGTGAGTGACTAGCCATCACAGACTCGTGGAAAGGAAGGACTTATTAATTGTGGGTGAATGGGTGTGATTAGGCAGCACAGACTCGTGGAAAGAAAGGGCCTATTAAATGTGGGTGAATGGGTGTGAATGGGAAGCACAGACTCGTGGAATGGAAGGGCCTATTAATTCTAGGTGAATGGGTGTGATTGTGCAACACAGGCTCGTGGAAAAGAAGAGCCTATTAATTGTGGGTGAATGGATGTGATTAGGCAACACAGGCTCGTGGAAAGGAAGCGCCTATTAATTGTGGGTGAACGTGTGTGACTCGGCAACACGGGTTCGTGGAAAAGAAGGGCCTAATAATTATGGGTGAATGGGTGTGACTGGGCAACACAGGCTCGTGGAAAGGAAAGGCCTATTTATTGTGGGTGAATGTGTGTGACTGGGCAGCACAGACTCGTGGAAAGGAAGGGCCTATTAATTGTGAGTGAAAGGGTGTGAATGGGAAGCACAGACTCGTGGAATGGAAGGGTCTATTAATTGTGGGTGAATGGGTGTGATTGGGCTACACAGGCTCGTGGAAAGGAAGGGCCTATTATAATTGTTGGTGAATGGGTGTGACTGGGCAACACAGCCTCGTGGAAACGAAGGGCCTATAAATTGTGCGTGAATGGGGGTGACTGGGCAGCACAGACTCGTGGAAAGGAAGGGCCTATTAATTGTGGGTGAATGGGTGTGACTCGGCAACACAGGTTCGTGGAAAAGAAGGGCCTAATAATTATGGGTGAATGGGTGTGACTGGGAAACACAGGCTCGTGGAAAGGAAAGGCCTATTTATTGTGGGTGAATGTGTGTGACTGGGCATCACAGACTCGTGGAAAGGAAGGACTTATTAATTGTGGGTGAATGGGTGTGATTAGGCAGCACAGACTTGTGGAAAGGAAGAGCCTATTAATTGTGGGTGAACGGGTGTGAATGGGAAGCACAGACTCGTGGAATGGAACGGTCTATTAATTGTAGGTGAATGGGTGTGATTGGGCTACACAGGCTCGTGGAAAGGAAGGGCCTATTAATTGTGGGTGAATGGGTGTGACTCAGCAACACAGACTCGTGGAATGGAACGGTCTATTAATTGTAGGTGAATGGGTGTGATTGGGCTACACAAACCCGTGGAAAGGATGGGCCTATTAATTGTGGGTGAATGGGTGTGACTGGGCAACACAGGCTCGTGGAAAGGAAGGGCCTATTAATTGTGGATGAATGTGTGTGAATGGGCAGCGCAGATTCGTTGAAAGGAAGGGACTATTAATTGTGGGTGAATGGGTGTGACTCAGCAACACAGGCTCGTGGAAAGGAAGGGCCTATTAATTTTGGGTGAATGTGTGTGACTGGGCAGCACAGACTCGTGGAAAGGAAGGGCCTATTAATTTTGGGTGAACGGGTGTGAATGGGAAGCACAGACTCGTGGAATGGAAGGGTCTATTAATTGTGGGTGAATGGGTGTGATTGGGCTACACAGGCTCGTCGAAAGGAAGGGCCTATTAATTGTGGGTGAATGGGTGTGATTGGGCAACACAGGCTCGTGGAAAGGAAGGGCGTATTAAATGTGGGTGAATGGTTGTGATTGGGCAGCACAGACCCGTGGAAAGGATGGGCCTATTAATTGTGGGTGAATGGGTGTGACTGGGCAACACAGGCTCGTGGAAAGAAAGGGCCTATTAAATGTGGGTGAATGGGTGTGAATGGGAAGCACAGACTCGTGGAATGGAAGGGCCTATTAATTCTAGGTGAATGGGTGTGATTGTGCAACACAGGCTCGTGGAAAAGAAGAGCCTATTAATTGTGGGTGAATGGATGTGATTAGGCAACACAGGCTCGTGGAAAGGAAGCGCCTATTAATTGTGGGTGAACGTGTGTGACTCGGCAACACGGGTTCGTGGAAAAGAAGGGCCTAATAATTATGGGTGAATGGGTGTGACTGGGCAACACAGGCTCGTGGAAAGGAAAGGCCTATTTATTGTGGGTGAATGTGTGTGACTGGGCAGCACAGACTCGTGGAAAGGAAGGGCCTATTAATTGTGGGTGAAAGGGTGTGAATGGGAAGCACAGACTCGTGGAATGGAAGGGTCTATTAATTGTGGGTGAATGGGTGTGATTGGGCTACACAGGCTCGTGGAAAGGAAGGGCCTATTATAATTGTTGGTGAATGGGTGTGACTGGGCAACACAGCCTCGTGGAAACGAAGGGCCTATAAATTGTGCGTGAATGGGGGTGACTGGGCAGCACAGACTCGTGGAAAGGAAGGGCCTATTAATTGTGGGTGAATGGGTGTGACTCGGCAACACAGGTTCGTGGAAAAGAAGGGCCTAATAATTATGGGTGAATGGGTGTGACTGGGAAACACAGGCTCGTGGAAAGGAAAGGCCTATTTATTGTGGGTGAATGTGTGTGACTGGGCATCACAGACTCGTGGAAAGGAAGGACTTATTAATTGTGGGTGAATGGGTGTGATTAGGCAGCACAGACTTGTGGAAAGGAAGAGCCTATTAATTGTGGGTGAACGGGTGTGAATGGGAAGCACAGACTCGTGGAATGGAACGGTCTATTAATTGTAGGTGAATGGGTGTGATTGGGCTACACAGGCTCGTGGAAAGGAAGGGCCTATTAATTGTGGGTGAATGGGTGTGACTCAGCAACACAGGCTCGTGGAACGGAAGGGCGTATTAAATGTGGGTGAATGGTTGTGATTGGGCAGCACAAACCCGTGGAAAGGATGGGCCTATTAATTGTGGGTGAATGGGTGTGACTGGGCAACACAGGCTCGTGGAAAGGAAGGGCCTATTAATTGTGGATGAATGTGTGTGAATGGGCAGCGCAGATTCGTTGAAAGGAAGGGACTATTAATTGTGGGTGAATGGGTGTGACTCAGCAACACAGGCTCGTGGAAAGGAAGGGCCTATTAATTTTGGGTGAATGTGTGTGACTGGGCAGCACAGACTCGTGGAAAGGAAGGGCCTATTAATTTTGGGTGAACGGGTGTGAATGGGAAGCACAGACTCGTGGAATGGAAGGGTCTATTAATTGTGGGTGAATGGGTGTGATTGGGCTACACAGGCTCGTCGAAAGGAAGGGCCTATTAATTGTGGGTGAATGGGTGTGATTGGGCAACACAGGCTCGTGGAAAGGAAGGGCGTATTAAATGTGGGTGAATGGTTGTGATTGGGCAGCACAGACCCGTGGAAAGGATGGGCCTATTAATTGTGGGTGAATGGGTGTGACTGGGCAACACAGGCTCGTGGAAAGGAAGGGCCTATTAATTGTGGATGAATGTGTGTGACTGGGCAGCACAGACTCGTTGAAAGGAAGGGACTATTAATTGTAGGTGAATGGGTGCGACTGGGCAACACAGGCTCGTGGAAAGGAAGGGCCTATTAATTGTGGGTGAATGTGTGTGACTGGGCAGCACAGGCTCGTGGAAAGGAAGGGCCTATTAATTGTGGGTGAATGGTTATGATTGGGCAGCACAGACTCGTTGAAAGGAAGGGCCTATTAATTGTGGGTGAATGGGTGTGACTCAGCAACACAGGCTCATGGAAAAGTAGGGCCTATTAATTGTGGGTGAATGGGTGTGACTGGGCAACACAGGCTCGTGGAAAGGAGGGGCCTATTAATTGTGGGTGAATGTGAGTGACTAGCCATAACAGACTCGTGGAAAGGAAGGACTTATTAATTGTGGGTGAATGGGTGTGATTAGGCAGCACAGACTCGTGGAAAGAAAGGGCCTATTAAATGTGGGTGAATGGGTGTGAATGGGAAGCACAGACTCGTGGAATGGAAGGGCCTATTAATTCTAGGTGAATGGGTGTGATTGTGCAACACAGGCTCGTGGAAAAGAAGAGCCTATTAATTGTGGGTGAATGGATGTGATTAGGCAACACAGGCTCGTGGAAAGGAAGCGCCTATTAATTGTGGGTGAACGTGTGTGACTCGGCAACACGGGTTCGTGGAAAAGAAGGGCCTAATAATTATGGGTGAATGGGTGTGACTGGGCAACACAGGCTCGTGGAAAGGAAAGGCCTATTTATTGTGGGTGAATGTGTGTGACTGGGCAGCACAGACTCGTGGAAAGGAAGGGCCTATTAATTGTGGGTGAAAGGGTGTGAATGGGAAGCACAGACTCGTGGAATGGAAGGGTCTATTAATTGTGGGTGAATGGGTGTGATTGGGCTACACAGGCTCGTGGAAAGGAAGGGCCTATTATAATTGTTGGTGAATGGGTGTGACTGGGCAACACAGCCTCGTGGAAACGAAGGGCCTATAAATTGTGCGTGAATGGGGGTGACTGGGCAGCACAGACTCGTGGAAAGGAAGGGCCTATTAATTGTGGGTGAATGGGTGTGACTCGGCAACACAGGTTCGTGGAAAAGAAGGGCCTAATAATTATGGGTGAATGGGTGTGACTGGAAAACACAGGCTCGTGGAAAGGAAAGGCCTATTTATTGTGGGTGAATGTGTGTGACTGGGCATCACAGACTCGTGGAAAGGAAGGACTTATTAATTGTGGGTGAATGGGTGTGATTAGGCAGCACAGACTTGTGGAAAGGAAGAGCCTATTAATTGTGGGTGAACGGGTGTGAATGGGAAGCACAGACTCGTGGAATGGAACGGTCTATTAATTGTAGGTGAATGGGTGTGATTGGGCTACACAGGCTCGTGGAAAGGAAGGGCCTATTAATTGTGGGTGAATGGGTGTGACTCAGCAACACAGACTCGTGGAATGGAACGGTCTATTAATTGTAGGTGAATGGGTGTGATTGGGCTACACAAACCCGTGGAAAGGATGGGCCTATTAATTGTGGGTGAATGGGTGTGACTGGGCAACACAGGCTCGTGGAAAGGAAGGGCCTATTAATTGTGGATGAATGTGTGTGAATGGGCAGCGCAGATTCGTTGAAAGGAAGGGACTATTAATTGTGGGTGAATGGGTGTGACTCAGCAACACAGGCTCGTGGAAAGGAAGGGCCTATTAATTTTGGGTGAATGTGTGTGACTGGGCAGCACAGACTCGTGGAAAGGAAGGGCCTATTAATTTTGGGTGAACGGGTGTGAATGGGAAGCACAGACTCGTGGAATGGAAGGGTCTATTAATTGTGGGTGAATGGGTGTGATTGGGCTACACAGGCTCGTCGAAAGGAAGGGCCTATTAATTGTGGGTGAATGGGTGTGATTGGGCAACACAGGCTCGTGGAAAGGAAGGGCGTATTAAATGTGGGTGAATGGTTGTGATTGGGCAGCACAGACCCGTGGAAAGGATGGGCCTATTAATTGTGGGTGAATGGGTGTGACTGGGCAACACAGGCTCGTGGAAAGAAAGGGCCTATTAAATGTGGGTGAATGGGTGTGAATGGGAAGCACAGACTCGTGGAATGGAAGGGCCTATTAATTCTAGGTGAATGGGTGTGATTGTGCAACACAGGCTCGTGGAAAAGAAGAGCCTATTAATTGTGGGTGAATGGATGTGATTAGGCAACACAGGCTCGTGGAAAGGAAGCGCCTATTAATTGTGGGTGAACGTGTGTGACTCGGCAACACGGGTTCGTGGAAAAGAAGGGCCTAATAATTATGGGTGAATGGGTGTGACTGGGCAACACAGGCTCGTGGAAAGGAAAGGCCTATTTATTGTGGGTGAATGTGTGTGACTGGGCAGCACAGACTCGTGGAAAGGAAGGGCCTATTAATTGTGGGTGAAAGGGTGTGAATGGGAAGCACAGACTCGTGGAATGGAAGGGTCTATTAATTGTGGGTGAATGGGTGTGATTGGGCTACACAGGCTCGTGGAAAGGAAGGGCCTATTATAATTGTTGGTGAATGGGTGTGACTGGGCAACACAGCCTCGTGGAAACGAAGGGCCTATAAATTGTGCGTGAATGGGGGTGACTGGGCAGCACAGACTCGTGGAATGGAAGGGCCTATTAATTGTGGGTGAATGGGTGTGACTCGGCAACACAGGTTCGTGGAAAAGAAGGGCCTAATAATTATGGGTGAATGGGTGTGAGTGGGCAGCACAGACTCGTGGAAAGGAAGGGCCTATTAATTGTGGGTGAATGTTTCTGACTAGGCAGCACAGACTCATGGAAAGAAAGGGCCTATTAATTGTTGGTGAATGGGTGTGACTCGGCAACACAGCCTCGTGGAAACGAAGGGCATATTAATTGTTGGTGAATGGGTGTGACTGGGCAACACAGGCTCGTGGAATGGAACGGCCTATTAATTGTGGGTGAATGAGTGTGATTGGGCAGCAGAGTTTCGTGGAAAGGAAGGGCCTATTAATGGTGGGTGTATAAGTGTGATTGGGCAACAGGCTCGTGGAAAGGAAGGGCCTATTAATTGTGGGTTAATGGGTGTGATTGAGCAGCACAGACTCGTGGAAAGGAAGGACATGAATTGTGGGTGAATGGGTGTGATTGCGCAGCACAGACTCCTGGAAAGGAAGGGCCTATTAATTGTGGGTGAATGGGTGTGATTGGGCAGCACTGGCTCACGGAATGGACGGGCCTATTAATTGTGGGTTAATGGGTGTTACAGGTCAGTACAGACTCGTGGAAAGGAAGGGCCTATTATTTGTGGGTGAATGTGTGTGACTGGGCAGCACAGACTTGTGGAAAGGAAGGGCCTATTAATAGTGGGTGAATGGGTGTGATTGGGCTGCACAGGCTCGTCGAAAGGAAGGGCCTATTAATTGTGGGTGAATGGGTGTGATTGGGCAACACAGGCTCGTGGAAAGGAAGGGCGTATTAAATGTGGGTGAATGGTTGTGATTGGGCAGCACAGACCCGTGGAAAGGATGGGCCTATTAATTGTGGGTGAATGGGTGTGACTGGGCAACACAGGCTCGTGGAAAGGAAGGGCCTATTAATTGTGGATGAATGTGTGTGACTGGGCAGCACAGACTCGTTGAAAGGAAGGGACTATTAATTGTAGGTGAATGGGTGCGACTGGGCAACACAGGCTCGTGGAAAGGAAGGGCCTATTAATTGTGGGTGAATGTGTGTGACTGGTCAGCACAGGCTCGTGGAAAGGAAGGGCCTATTAATTGTGGGTGAATGGTTATGATTGGGCAGCACAGACTCGTTGAAAGGAAGGGCCTATTAATTGTGGGTGAATGGGTGTGACTCAGCAACACAGGCTCGTGGAAAAGTTGGGCCTATTAATTGTGGGTGAATGGGTGTGACTGGGCAACACAGGCTCGTGGAAAGGAGGGGGCTATTAATTGTGGGTGAATGTGAGTGACTAGCCATTACAGACTCGTGGAAAGGAAGGACTTATTAATTGTGGGTGAATGGGTGTGATTAGGCAGCACAGACTCGTGGAAAGAAAGGGCCTATTAAATGTGGGTGAATGGGTGTGAATGGGAAGCACAGACTCGTGGAATGGAAGGGCCTATTAATTCTAGGTGAATGGGTGTGATTGTGCAACACAGGCTCGTGGAAAAGAAGAGCCTATTAATTGTGGGTGAATGGATGTGATTAGGCAACACAGGGTCGTGGAAAGGAAAGGCCTATTTATTGGGGGTGAATGTGTGTGACTGGGCATCACAGACTCGTGGAAAGGAAGGACTTATTAATTGTGGGTGAATGGGTGTGATTAGGCAGCACAGACTTGTGGAAAGGAAGAGCCTATTAATTGTGGGTGAACGGGTGTGAATGGGAAGCACAGACTCGTGGAATGGAACGGTCTATTAATTGTGGGTGAATGGGTGTGATTGGGCGACACAGGCTCGTGGAAAGGAAGGGCCTATTAATTGTGGGTGAATGGGTGTGACTCAGCAACACAGGCTCGTGGAAAGGAAGGGCGTATTAAATGTGGGTGAATGGTTGTGATTGGGCAGCACAAACCCGTGTAAAGGATGGGCCTATTAATTGTGGGTGAATGGGTGTGACTGGGCAACACAGGCTCGTGGAAAGGAAGGGCCTATTAATTGTGGATGAATGTGTGTGACTGGGCAGCGCAGAATCGTTGAAAGGAAGGTACTATTAATTGTGGGTGAATGGGTGCGACTGGGCAACACAGGCTTGTGGAAAGGAAGGGCCTATTAATTTTGGGTGAATGTGTGTGACTGGGCAGCACAGACTCGTGGAAAGGAAGGGTCTATTAATTTTGGGTGAACGGGTGTGAATGGGAAGCACAGACTCGTGGAATGGAAGGGTCTATTAATTGTGGGTGAATGGGTGTGATTGGGCTACAGAGGCTCGTCGAAAGGAAGGGCCTATTAATTGTGGGTGAATGGGTGTGATTGGGCAACACAGGCTCGTGGAAAGGAAGGGCGTATTAAATGTGGGTGAATGGTTGTGATTGGGCAGCACAGACCCGTGGAAAGGATGGGCCTATTAATTGTGGGTGAATGGGTGTGACTGGGCAACACAGGCTCGTGGAAAGGAAGGGCCTATAAATTGTGGATGAATGTGTGTGACTGGGCAGCACAGACTCGTTGAAAGAAAGGGACTATTAATTGTAGTTGAATGGGTGCGACTGGGCAACACAGGCTCGTGGAAAGGAAGGGCCTATTAATTGTGGGTGAATGTGTGTGAATGGGTAGCACAGGCTCGTGGAAAGGAAGGGCCTATTAATTGTGGGTGAATGGTTATGATCGGGCAGCACAGACACGTTGAAAGGAAGGGCCTATTAATTGTGGGTGAATGGGTGTGACTCAGCAACACAGGCTCGTGGAAAAGTAGGGCCTATTAATTGTGGGTGAATGGGTGTGACTGGGCAACACAGGCTCGTGGAAAGGAGGGGCCTATTAATTGTGGGTGAATGTGAGTGACTAGCCATCACAGACTCGTGGAAAGGAAGGACTTATTAATTGTGGGTGAATGGGTGTGATAAGGCAGCACAGACTCGTGGAAAGAAAGGGCCTATTAAATGTGGGTGAATGGGTGTGAATGGGAAACACAGACTCGTGGAATGGAAGGGCCTATTAATTCTAGGTGAATGGGTGTGATTGTGCAACACAGGCTCGTGGAAAAGAAGAGCCTATTAATTGTGGGTGAATGGATGTGATTAGGCAACACAGGCTCGTGGAAAGGAAGCGCCTATTAATTGTGGGTGAACGTGTGTGACTCGGCAACACGGGTTCGTGGAAAAGAAGGGCCTAATAATTATGGGTGAATGGGTGTGACTGGGCAACACAGGCTCGTGGAAAGGAAAGGCCTATTTATTGTGGGTGAATGTGTGTGACTGGGCAGCACAGACTCGTGGAAAGGAAGGGCCTATTAATTGTGGGTGAAAGGGTGTGAATGGGAAGCACAGACTCGTGGAATAAAAGGGTCTATTAATTGTGGGTGAATGGGTGTGATTGGGCTACACAGGCTCGTGGAAAGAAAGGGCCTATTAATTGTGGGTGAATGAATGTGATTGGGCAAAAGAGGCTCGTGGAAAGGAAGGGCGTAATAAATGTGGGTGAATGGTTCTGATTGGGCAGCACAGACCCGTGGAAAGGATGGGCCTATTAAATGTGGGTGAATGGGTGTGACTGGGCAACACAGGCTCGAGGAAAGGAAGGGCCTATTAATTGTGGATGAATGTGTGTGACTGGGCAGCACAGACTCGTGGAATGGAAGGGCCTATTAATTCTAGGTGAATGGGTGTGATTGTGCAACACAGGCTCGTGGAAAAGAAGGGCCTATTAATTGTGGGAGAATGGATGTGATTAGGCAACACAGGCTCGTGGAAAGGAAGCGCCTATTAATTGTGGGTGAACGTGTGTGACCCGACAACACGGGTTCGTGGAAAAGAAGGGCCTAATAATTATGGGTGAATGGGTGTGACTGGGCAACACAGGCTCGTGGAAAGGAAAGGCCTATTTATTGTGGGTGAATGTGTGTGACTGGGCAGCACAGACTCGTGGAAAGGAAGGGCCTATTAATTGTGGGTGAAAGTGTATGACTGGGCAGCACAGACAAGTGGAAAGGAAGGGCCTATTAATTGTTGGTGAATGGTTGTGATTGGGCAGCACAGACTCGTAGAAAGGAAGGGCCTATTAATTGTGGATGAATGGGTGTGACTAGGCAACACAGGCTCGTGGAAAGGAAGGGCCCATTAATTGTGGTTGAATGTGTGTGTCTGGGCAGCACAGACTTGTGGAAAGGAAGGGCCTATTAATTGTTGGTGAATGTGTGTTACTGGGCAGCAAAGACTCGTGGATAGGAAGAGCTTATTAATTGTGGGTGAATTGGAGTGATTGGGCAGCATAGACTCGTGGAAAGGAAAGGCCTAAAAATTGTGGATGAATAGGTGTGATTGGGCAGCACAGACTCGTGGAAAGGTAGGGCCTATCAATTGTTGGTGATGAGTGTGATTGGGCAACACAGACTCGTGGAACGGAAGGGCCTATAAATTGTGGGTGAATAGGTGTGATTAGGCAGCACTGACTCGTGGAATGGAAGGGCCTATTACTTGTGGGTTAATGGGTGTGATTGGGCAACACAGGCTCGTGGAAAGGAAGGGCCTATTAATTATGGATGAATGTGTGTGAGTGGGCAGCACAGACTCGTGGAAAGGAAGGGCCTATTAATTGTGGGTGAATGTTTGTGACTAGGCAGCACAGACTCATGGAAAGAAAGGGCCTATTAATTGTTGGTGAATGGGTGTGACTCGGCAACACAGCCTCGTGGAAACGAAGGGCATATTAATTGTTGGTGAATGGGTGTGACTGGGCAACACAGGCTCGTGGAATGGAACGGCCTATTAATTGTGGGTGAATGAGTGTGATTGGGCAGAAGAGACTCGTGGAAAGGAAGGGCCTATTAATGGTGGGTGTATAAGTGTGATTGGGCAACAGGCTCGTGGAAAGGAAGGGCCTATTAATTGTGGGTTAATGGGTGTAATTGCCCAGCACAGACTCGTGGAAAGGAAGGACTTATGAATTGTGGGTGAATGGGTGTGATTGCGCAGCTCAGACTCCTGGAAAGGAAGGGCCTATTAATTGTGGGTGAATGGGTGTGATTGGGCAGCACTGGCTCACGGAATGGACGGGCCTATTAATTGTGGGTTAATGGGTGTTACTGGTCAGTACAGACTCGTGGAAAGGAAGGGCCTATTATTTGTGGGTGAATGTGTGTGACTGGGCAGCACAGACTTGTGGAAAGGAAGGGCCTATTAATAGTGGGTGAATGGGTGTGATTGGGGAACACAGGCTCGTGGAAAGGAAGGGCCTATTAATTGTGGGTGAAAGCTTGTGATTGGGCAACACAGACTCGTGGAAAGGAAGGGCCTATTAATGGTGGGTGAATGAGTATGATTGGGCAGCACAGAGTCGTGGAATGGAAGGCCCTATTAATTGTGGGTGAATGGGTGTGATTGGGCAACACAGGCTCGCGGAATAGACGGGCCTATTAATTGTGGGTTAATGGGTGTGACTGGGCAGTACAGACTCGTGGAAAGGAAGGGCCTATTAATTGTGGGTGAAAGGTGTGAATGGGTAACACAGACTCATGGAAAGGAAGGGCCTATTAATTGTGGGTGAATGGGTGTGATTGGGCAACACAGACTCGTGGAAAGGATGGGCCTATTAATTGTTGGTGATGGGTGTGATTGGGCAACACAGACTCGTGGAACGGAAGGGCCTATAAATTGTGGGTGAATAGGTGTGATTGGGCTGCACAGACTCGTGGAATGGAAGGGCCTATTAAATGTGGGTGAATGGATGTGATTAGGCAACACAGGCTCGTGGAAAAGAAGGGCCAATTAATTGTGGGAGAATGGATGTGATTAGGCAACACAGGCTCGTGGAAAGGAAGCGCCTGTAAATTATGGGTGAATGGGTGTGATTAGGCAGCACAGACTTGTGGAAAGGAAGAGCCTATTAATTGTGGGTGAACGGGTGTGAATGGGAAGCACAGACTCGTGGAATGGAACGGTCTATTAATTGTGGGTGAATGGGTGTGATTGGGCTACACAGGCTCGTGGAAAGTAAGGGCCTATTAATTGTGGGTGAATGGGTGTGACTCAGCAACACAGGCTCGTGGAAAGGAAGGGCGTATTAAATGTGGGTGAATGGTTGTGATTGGGCAGCACAAACCCGTGTAAAGGATGGGCCTATTAATTGTGGGTGAATGGGTGTTACTGGGCAACACAGGCTCGTGGAAAGGAAGGGCCTATTAATTGTGGATGAATGTGTGTGACTGGGCAGCGCAGAATCGTTGAAAGGAAGGTACTATTAATTGTGGGTGAATGGGTGCGACTGGGCAACACAGGCTCGTGGAAAGGAAGGGCCTATTAATTTTGGGTGAATGTGTGTGACTGGGCAGCACAGACTCGTGGAAAGGAAGGGCCTATTAATTTTGGGTGAACGGGTGTGAATGGGAAGCACAGACTCGTGGAATGGAAGGGTCTATTAATTGTGGGTGAATGGGTGTGATTGGGCTACACAGGCTCGTCGAAAGGAAGGGCCTATTAATTGTGGGTGAATGGGTGTGATTGGGCAACACAGGCTCGTGGAAAGGAAGGGCGTATTAAATGTGGGTGAATGGTTGTGATTGGGCAGCACAGACCCGTGGAAAGGATGGGCCTATTAATTGTGGGTGAATGGGTGTGACTGGGCAACACAGGCTCGTGGAAAGGAAGGGCCTATTAATTGTGGATGAATGTGTGTGACTGTGCAGCACAGACTCGTTGAAAGGAAGGGACTATTAATTGTAGGTGAATGGGTGCGACTGGGCAACACAGGCTCGTGGAAAGGAAGGGCCTTTTAATTGTGGGTGAATGTGTGTGACTGGGCAGCACAGGCTCGTGGAAAGGAAGGGCCTATTAATTGTGGGTGAATGGTTATGATTGGGCAGCACAGACTCGTTGAAAGGAAGGGCCTATTAATTGTGGGTGAATGGGTGTGACTCAGCAACACAGACTCGTGGAAAAGTAGGGCCTATTAATTGTGGGTGAATGGGTGTGACTGGGCAACACAGGCTCGTGGAAAGGAGGGGCCTATTAATTGTGGGTGAATGTGAGTGACTAGCCATCACAGACTCGTGGAAAGGAAGGACTTATTAATTCTGGGTGAATGGGTGTGATTAGGCAGCACAGACTCGTGGAAAGAAAGGGCCTATTAAATGTGGGTGAATGGGTGTGAATGGGAAGCACAGACTCGTGGAATGGAAGGGCCTATTAATTCTAGGTGAATGGGTGTGATTGTGCAACACAGGCTCGTGGAAAAGAAGAGCCTATTAATTGTGGGTGAATGGATGTGATTAGGCAACACAGGCTCGTGGTAAGGAAGCGCCTATTAATTGTGGGTGAACGTGTGTGACTCCGCAACACGGGTTCGTGGAAAAGAAGGGCCTAATAATTATGGGTGAATGGGTGTGACTGGGCAACACAGGCTCGTGGAAAGGAAAGGCCTATTTATTGTGGGTGAATGTGTGTGACTGGGCAGCACAGACTCGTGGAAAGGAAGGGCCTATTAATTGTGGGTGAAAGGGTGTGAATGGGAAGCACAGACTCGTGGAATGGAAGGGTCTATTAATTGTGGGTGAATGGGTGTGATTGGGCTACACAGGCTCGTGGAAAGAAAGGGCCAATTAATTGTGGGTGAATGAATGTGATTGGGCAAAAGAGGCTCGTGGAAAGGAAGGGCGTAATAAATGTGGGTGAATGGTTCTGATTGGGCAGCACAGACCCGTGGAAAGGATGGGCCTATTAAATGTGGGTGAATGGGTGTGACTGGGCAACACAGGCTCGAGGAAAGGAAGGGCCTATTAATTGTGGATGAATGTGTGTGACAAGGCAGCACAGACTCGTGGAATGGAAGGGCCTATTAATTCTAGGTGATTGGGTGTGATTGTGCAACACAGGCTCGTCGAAAAGAAGGGCCTATTAATATTGGGGGAATGGATGTGATTAGGCAACACAGGCTCGTGGAAAGGAAGCGCCTATTAATTGTGGGTGAACGTGTGTGACCCGACAACACGGGTTCGTGGAAAAGAAGGGCCTAATAATTATGGGTGAATGGGTGTGACTGGGCAACACAGGCTCGTGGAAAGGAAAGGCCTATTTATTGTGGGTGAATGTGTGTGACTGGGCAGCACAGACTCGTGGAAAGGAAGGGCCTATTAATTGTGGGTGAAAGTGTATGACTGGGCAGCACAGACAAGTTGAAAGGAAGGGCCTATTAATTGTTGGTGAATGGTTGTGATTGGGCAGCACAGACTCGTAGAAAGGAAGGGCCTATTAATTGTGGATGAATGGGTGTGACTAGGCAACACAGGCTCGTGGAAAGGAAGGGCCCATTAATTGTGGTTGAATGTGTGTGTCTGGGCAGCACAGAATTGTGGAAAGGAAGGGCCTATTAATTGTTGGTGAATGTGTGTGACTGGGCAGCAAAGACTCGTGGATAGGAAGAGCTTATTAATTGTGGGTGAATGGGAGTGATTGGGCAGCAAAGACTCGTGGAAAGGAAAGGCCTAAAAATTGTGGGTGAATAGGTGTGATTGGGCAGCACAGACTCGTGGAAAGGTAGGGCCTATCAATTGTTGGTGATGAGTGTGATTGGGCAACACAGACTCGTGGAACGGAAGGGCCTATAAATTGTGGGTGAATAGGTGTGATTAGGCAGCACTGACTCGTGGAATGGAAGGGCCTATTACTTGTGGGTTAATGGGTGTGATTGGGCAACACAGGCTCGTGGAAAGGAAGGGCCTATTAATTATGGATGAATGTGTGTGAGTGGGCAGCACAGACTCGTGGAAAGGAAGGGCCTATTAATTGTGGGTGAATGTTTGTGACTAGGCAGCACAGACTCATGGAAAGAAAGGGCCTATTAATTGTTGGTGAATGGGTGTGACTCGGCAACACAGCCTCGTGGAAACGAAGGGCATATTAATTGTTGGTGAATGGGTGTTACTGGGCAACACAGGCTCGTGGAATGGAACGGCCTATTAATTGTGGGTGAATGAGTGTGATTGGGCAGCAGAGACTCGTGGAAAGGAAGGGCCTATTAATGGTGGGTGTATAAGTGTGATTGGGCAACAGGCTCGTGGAAAGGAAGGGCCTATTAATTGTGGGTTAATGGGTGTAATTGCGCAGCACAGACTCGTGGAAAGGAAGGACTTATGAATTGTGGGTGAATGGGTGTGATTGCGCAGCACAGACTCCTGGAAAGGAAGGGCCTATTAATTGTGGGTGAATGGGTGTGATTGGGCAGCACTGGCTCACGGAATGGACGGGCCTATTAATTGTGGGTTAATGGGTGTTACTGGTCAGTACAGACTCGTGGAAATGAAGGGCCTATTATTTGTGGGTGAATGTGTGTGACTGGGCAGCACAGACTTGTGGAAAGGAAGGGCCTATTAATAGTGGGTGAATCGGTGTGATTGGGGAACACAGGCTCGTGGAAAGGAAGGGCCTATTAATTGTGGGTGAAAGCGTGTGATTGGGCAACACAGACTCGTGGAAAGGAAGGGCCTATTAATGGTGGGTGAATGAGTATGATTGGGCAGCACAGAGTCGTGGAATGGAAGGGCCTATTAATTGTGGGTGAAAGGTGTGAATGGGTAACACAGACTCATGGAAAGGAAGGGCCTATTAATTGTGGGTGAATGGGTGTGATTGGGCAACACAGACTCGTGGAAAGGATGGGCCTATTAATTGTTGGTGATGGGTGTGATTGGGCAACACAGACTCGTGGAACGGAAGGGCCTATAAATTGTGGGTGAATAGGTGTGATTGGGCTGCACAGACTCGTGGAATGGAAGGGCCTATTAAATGTGGGTGAATGGATGTGATTAGGCAACACAGGCTCGTGGAAAAGAAGGGCCAATTAATTGTGGGAGAATGGATGTGATTAGGCAACACAGGCTCGTGGAAAGGAAGCGCCTGTAAATTATGGGTGAATGGGTGTGATTAGGCAGCACAGACTTGTGGAAAGGAAGAGCCTATTAATTGTGGGTGAACGGGTGTGAATGGGAAGCACAGACTCGTGGAATGGAACGGTCTATTAATTGTGGGTGAATGGGTGTGATTGGGCTACACAGGCTCGTGGAAAGTAAGGGCCTATTAATTGTGGGTGAATGGGTGTGACTCAGCAACACAGGCTCGTGGAAAGGAAGGGCGTATTAAATGTGGGTGAATGGTTGTGATTGGGCAGCACAAACCCGTGTAAAGGATGGGCCTATTAATTGTGGGTGAATGGGTGTTACTGGGCAACACAGGCTCGTGGAAAGGAAGGGCCTATTAATTGTGGATGAATGTGTGTGACTGGGCAGCGCAGAATCGTTGAAAGGAAGGTACTATTAATTGTGGGTGAATGGGTGCGACTGGGCAACACAGGCTCGTGGAAAGGAAGGGCCTATTAATTTTGGGTGAATGTGTGTGACTGGGCAGCACAGACTCGTGGAAAGGAAGGGCCTATTAATTTTGGGTGAACGGGTGTGAATGGGAAGCACAGACTCGTGGAATGGAAGGGTCTATTAATTGTGGGTGAATGGGTGTGATTGGGCTACACAGGCTCGTCGAAAGGAAGGGCCTATTAATTGTGGGTGAATGGGTGTGATTGGGCAACACAGGCTCGTGGAAAGGAAGGGCGTATTAAATGTGGGTGAATGGTTGTGATTGGGCAGCACAGACCCGTGGAAAGGATGGGCCTATTAATTGTGGGTGAATGGGTGTGACTGGGCAACACAGGCTCGTGGAAAGGAAGGGCCTATTAATTGTGGATGAATGTGTGTGACTGTGCAGCACAGACTCGTTGAAAGGAAGGGACTATTAATTGTAGGTGAATGGGTGCGACTGGGCAACACAGGCTCGTGGAAAGGAAGGGCCTTTTAATTGTGGGTGAATGTGTGTGACTGGGCAGCACAGGCTCGTGGAAAGGAAGGGCCTATTAATTGTGGGTGAATGGTTATGATTGGGCAGCACAGACTCGTTGAAAGGAAGGGCCTATTAATTGTGGGTGAATGGGTGTGACTCAGCAACACAGACTCGTGGAAAAGTAGGGCCTATTAATTGTGGGTGAATGGGTGTGACTGGGCAACACAGGCTCGTGGAAAGGAGGGGCCTATTAATTGTGGGTGAATGTGAGTGACTAGCCATCACAGACTCGTGGAAAGGAAGGACTTATTAATTCTGGGTGAATGGGTGTGATTAGGCAGCACAGACTCGTGGAAAGAAAGGGCCTATTAAATGTGGGTGAATGGGTGTGAATGGGAAGCACAGACTCGTGGAATGGAAGGGCCTATTAATTCTAGGTGAATGGGTGTGATTGTGCAACACAGGCTCGTGGAAAAGAAGAGCCTATTAATTGTGGGTGAATGGATGTGATTAGGCAACACAGGCTCGTGGTAAGGAAGCGCCTATTAATTGTGGGTGAACGTGTGTGACTCCGCAACACGGGTTCGTGGAAAAGAAGGGCCTAATAATTATGGGTGAATGGGTGTGACTGGGCAACACAGGCTCGTGGAAAGGAAAGGCCTATTTATTGTGGGTGAATGTGTGTGACTGGGCAGCACAGACTCGTGGAAAGGAAGGGCCTATTAATTGTGGGTGAAAGGGTGTGAATGGGAAGCACAGACTCGTGGAATGGAAGGGTCTATTAATTGTGGGTGAATGGGTGTGATTGGGCTACACAGGCTCGTGGAAAGAAAGGGCCAATTAATTGTGGGTGAATGAATGTGATTGGGCAAAAGAGGCTCGTGGAAAGGAAGGGCGTAATAAATGTGGGTGAATGGTTCTGATTGGGCAGCACAGACCCGTGGAAAGGATGGGCCTATTAAATGTGGGTGAATGGGTGTGACTGGGCAACACAGGCTCGAGGAAAGGAAGGGCCTATTAATTGTGGATGAATGTGTGTGACAAGGCAGCACAGACTCGTGGAATGGAAGGGCCTATTAATTCTAGGTGATTGGGTGTGATTGTGCAACACAGGCTCGTCGAAAAGAAGGGCCTATTAATATTGGGGGAATGGATGTGATTAGGCAACACAGGCTCGTGGAAAGGAAGCGCCTATTAATTGTGGGTGAACGTGTGTGACCCGACAACACGGGTTCGTGGAAAAGAAGGGCCTAATAATTATGGGTGAATGGGTGTGACTGGGCAACACAGGCTCGTGGAAAGGAAAGGCCTATTTATTGTGGGTGAATGTGTGTGACTGGGCAGCACAGACTCGTGGAAAGGAAGGGCCTATTAATTGTGGGTGAAAGTGTATGACTGGGCAGCACAGACAAGTTGAAAGGAAGGGCCTATTAATTGTTGGTGAATGGTTGTGATTGGGCAGCACAGACTCGTAGAAAGGAAGGGCCTATTAATTGTGGATGAATGGGTGTGACTAGGCAACACAGGCTCGTGGAAAGGAAGGGCCCATTAATTGTGGTTGAATGTGTGTGTCTGGGCAGCACAGAATTGTGGAAAGGAAGGGCCTATTAATTGTTGGTGAATGTGTGTGACTGGGCAGCAAAGACTCGTGGATAGGAAGAGCTTATTAATTGTGGGTGAATGGGAGTGATTGGGCAGCAAAGACTCGTGGAAAGGAAAGGCCTAAAAATTGTGGGTGAATAGGTGTGATTGGGCAGCACAGACTCGTGGAAAGGTAGGGCCTATCAATTGTTGGTGATGAGTGTGATTGGGCAACACAGACTCGTGGAACGGAAGGGCCTATAAATTGTGGGTGAATAGGTGTGATTAGGCAGCACTGACTCGTGGAATGGAAGGGCCTATTACTTGTGGGTTAATGGGTGTGATTGGGCAACACAGGCTCGTGGAAAGGAAGGGCCTATTAATTATGGATGAATGTGTGTGAGTGGGCAGCACAGACTCGTGGAAAGGAAGGGCCTATTAATTGTGGGTGAATGTTTGTGACTAGGCAGCACAGACTCATGGAAAGAAAGGGCCTATTAATTGTTGGTGAATGGGTGTGACTCGGCAACACAGCCTCGTGGAAACGAAGGGCATATTAATTGTTGGTGAATGGGTGTTACTGGGCAACACAGGCTCGTGGAATGGAACGGCCTATTAATTGTGGGTGAATGAGTGTGATTGGGCAGCAGAGACTCGTGGAAAGGAAGGGCCTATTAATGGTGGGTGTATAAGTGTGATTGGGCAACAGGCTCGTGGAAAGGAAGGGCCTATTAATTGTGGGTTAATGGGTGTAATTGCGCAGCACAGACTCGTGGAAAGGAAGGACTTATGAATTGTGGGTGAATGGGTGTGATTGCGCAGCACAGACTCCTGGAAAGGAAGGGCCTATTAATTGTGGGTGAATGGGTGTGATTGGGCAGCACTGGCTCACGGAATGGACGGGCCTATTAATTGTGGGTTAATGGGTGTTACTGGTCAGTACAGACTCGTGGAAATGAAGGGCCTATTATTTGTGGGTGAATGTGTGTGACTGGGCAGCACAGACTTGTGGAAAGGAAGGGCCTATTAATAGTGGGTGAATCGGTGTGATTGGGGAACACAGGCTCGTGGAAAGGAAGGGCCTATTAATTGTGGGTGAAAGCGTGTGATTGGGCAACACAGACTCGTGGAAAGGAAGGGCCTATTAATGGTGGGTGAATGAGTATGATTGGGCAGCACAGAGTCGTGGAATGGAAGGGCCTATTAATTGTGGGTGAATGGGTGTGATTGGGCAACACAGGCTCGCGGAATGGACGGGCCTATTAATTGTGGGTTAATGGGTGTGACTGGGCAGTACAGACTCGTGGAAAGGAAGGGCCTATTAATTGTGGGTGAAAGGTGTGAATGGGTAACACAAACTCATGGAAAGGAAGGGCCTATTAATTGTGGGTGAATGGGTGTGATTGGGCAACACAGACTCGTGGAAAGGATGGGCCTATTAATTGTTGGTGATGGGTGTGATTGGGCAACACAGACTCGTGGAACGGAAGGGCCTATAAATTGTGGGTGAATAGGTGTGATTGGGCTGCACAGACTCGTGGAATGGAAGGGCCTATTAGTTGTGGGTGAATGGGTGTGATTGGGCAACTCAGGCTCGTGGAAAGGAAGGGCCTATTTTTTATGGGTGAATGTGTGTGAGTGGGCAGCACAGACTCGTGGAAACGAATGGCCTATTAATTGTTGGTGAATGTTTGTGACTGGGCAGTACAGACTCATGGAAAGGAAGGGCCTATTAATTGTTGGTGAATGGGTGTGAATGGGCAACACTGGCTTGTGGAAAGGAAGGGCCTGTAAATTGTGGGTGAATCGGTGTGACTGGGCAACACAGGCTCTTGGAAAAGAAGGGCCTATTAATTGTGGGTGAATGGTTATGGTTGGGCAGCACAGACTCGTTGAAAGGAAGGGCCTATTAATTGTGGGTGAATGGGTGTGACTCAGCAACACAGGCTCGTGGAAAAGTAGGGCCTATCAATTGTGGGTGAATAGGTGTGACTGGGCAACACAGGCTCGTGGAAAGGAGGGGCCTATTAATTGTGGGTGAATGTGAGTGACTGGCCATCACAGACTCGTGGAAAGGAAGGACTTATTAATTGTGGGTGAATGGGTGTGATTAGGCAGCACAGACTCGTGGAAAGGAAGGGCCTATTAAATGTAGGTGAATGGATGTGATTAGGCAACACAGGCTCGTGGAAAAGAAGGGCCTATTAATTGTGGGAGAATGGATGTGATTAGGCAACACAGTCTCGTGGAAAGGAAGCGCCTATTAATTGTGGGTGAACGTGTGTGACCCGACAACACGGGTTCGTGGAAAAGAAGGGCCTATTAATTATGGATGAATGTGTGTGAGTGGGCAGCACAGACTCGTGGAAAGGAAGGGCCTATTAATTGTGGGTGAATGTTTGTGACTAGGCAGCACAGACTCATGGAAAGAAAGGGCCTATTAATTGTTGGTGAATGGGTGTGACTCGGCAACACAGCCTCGTGGAAACGAAGGGCATATTAATTGTTGGTGAATGGGTGTGACTGGGCAACACAGGCTCGTGGAATGGAACGGCCTATTAATTGTGGGTGAATGAGTGTGATTGGGCAGCAGAGACTCGTGGAAAGGAAGGGCCTATTAATGGTGGGTGTATAAGTGTGATTGGTCAACAGGCTCGTGGAATGGAAGGGCCTATTAATTGTGGGTTAATGGGTGTGATTGCGCAGCACAGACTCGTGGAAAGGAAGGACTTATGAATTGTGGGTGAATGGGTGTCATTGCGCAGCACAGACTCCTGGAAAGGAAGGGCCTATTAATTGTGGGTGAATGGGTGTGATTGGGCAGCACAGGCTCACGGAATGGACGGGCCTATTAATTGTGGGTTAATGGGTGTTACTGGTCAGTACAGACTCGTGGAAAGGAAGGGCCTATTATTTGTGGGTGAATGTGTGTGACTGGGCAGCACAGACTTGTGGAAAGGAAGGGCCTATTAATAGTGGGTGAATGGGTGTGATTGGGGAACACAGGCTCGTGGAAAGGAAGGGCCTATTAATTGTGGGTGAAAGCGTGTGATTGGGCAACACAGACTCGTGGAAAGGAAGGGCGTATTAAATGTGGGTGAATGGTTGTGATTGGGCAGTAGAGAACCGTGGAATGGAAGGGCCTATTAATTGTGGGTGAATGGGTGTGATTGGGCAACACAGGCTCGCGGAATGGACGGGCCTATTAATTGTGGGTTAATGGGTGTGACTGGGCAGTACAGACTCGTGGAAAGGAAGGGCCTATTAATTGTGGGTGAAAGGTGTGAATGGGTAACACAGACTCATGGAAAGGAAGGGCCTATTAATTGTGGGTGAATGGGTGTGATTGGGCAACACAGACTCGTGGAAAGGATGGGCCTATTAATTGTTGGTGATGGGTGTGATTGGGCTGCACAGACTCGTGGAATGGAAGGGCCTATTAGTTGTGGGTGAATGGGTGTGATTGGGCAACTCAGGCTCGTGGAAAGGAAGGGCCTATTTTTTATGGGTGAATGTGTGTGACTCAGCAACACAGTCTCGTGGAAAAGTAGGGCCTCTCAATTGTGGGTGAATGGGTGTGACTGGGCAACACAGGCTCGTGGAAAGGAGGGGCCTATTAATTGACGGTGAATGTGAGTGACTGGCCATCACAGACTCGTGGAAAGGAAGGACTTATTAATTGTGGGTGAATGGGTGTGATTAGGCAGCACAGACTCGTGGAAAGGAAGGGCCTATTAAATGTGGGTGAATGGGTGTGAATGGGAAGCACAGACTCGTGGAATGGAAGGGCCTATTAATTTTAGGTGAATGGGTGTGATTGTGCAACACAGGCTCGTGGAAAAGAAGGGCCTATTAATTGTGGGAGAATGGATGTGATTAGGCAACACAGGCTCGTGGAAAGGAAGCTCCAATTAATTGTGGGTGAACGTGTGTGACCCGACAACACGGGTTCGTGGAAAAGAAGGGCCTAATAATTATGGGTGAATGGGTGTGACGGGGCAACACAGGCTCGTGGAAAGGAAAGGCCTATTTATTGTGTGATTGGGCTACACAGGCTCGTGGAAAGAAAGGGCCTATTAATTGTGGGTGAATGGGTGTGATTGGGCAGCAGGCTCGTTGAAAGGAAGGGTGTAATAAATGTGGGTGAATGGTTCTGATTGGGCAGCACAGACCCGTGGAAAGGATGGGCCTATAAAATGTGGGTGAATGGGTGAGACTGGGCAACACAGGCTCGAGGAAAGGAAGGGCCTATTAATTGTGGATGAATGTGTGTGACTGGGCAGCACAAACTCATTGACAGGAACGGACTATTAATTGTGGGTGAATGGGTGCGACTCGGCAACACAGGCTCGTGGAAAGGAAGGGCCTATTAATTTTGGGTGAATGTGTGTGACTGGGCAACACAGACTCGTGGAAAGGAAGGGCCTATTAATTGTGGGTGAATGTGTGTGACTGGGTAGCACAGACAAGTGGAAAGGAAGGGCCTATTAAATGTGGGTGAATGGTTATGATTCGGCAGCACAGACTCGTTGAAAGGAAGGGCCTATTAATTGTGGGTGAATGGGTGTGATTCAGCAACACAGGCTCGTGGAAAAGTAGGGCCTATTAATTGTGGGTGAATGGGTGTGACTGCGCAACACAGACTCGTGTAAAAGAAGGGCCTATTAATTGTGGGTGAAGGGGTGTGATTGGACAGCACAGACTCGTGGAAAGGAAGTGCCCATTAATTGTGGGTGAATGGGTGTGACTGGGCAACACAGGCTCGTGGAAAGGGCGTATTAATTGTACGTGAATGTGTGTGACTGGGCAGCACAGACTCGTGGAAAGAAAGGGACTATTATTTGTGGGTAAATGTGTGTGACTGGGAAGCACAGACTAGTGGAAAGGAAGGGCCTATTAATTGTGGCTGAATGGGTGTGATTGGGCAACAGGCTCGTGGAAAGGAAGGGCCTATTAATTGTGGGTGAATGGGTGTGATTGCACAGCACAGACTCGTGGAAAAGAAGGGCCTATTAATTGTCGATGAATGAGCGTGATTGGGCAACATAGGCTCGTGGAAAGGAAGGGCCTATTAATTGTGGGTGAATGGGTGTGACTGGGCAGCACAGGTTCGCGGAATGCACGGGCCTATTAATTGTGGGTTAATGGGTGTGACTGGGCAGCACAGACTCGTGGAAAGGAAGGGCCTATTAATTGTGGGTGAATGAGTGTGATTGGGCCACACAGGTTCGTGGAAAGGAACTGCCTATTAATTATACCTGAATGAGTGTGATTGCGCAGCACAGACTTGTGGAATGGAAGGGCCTATTAATTGTGGGTGAATGGGTGTGTATGGGCAACACTGGCTCGTGTAAAGAAAGGGCCTATGAATTGTGGGTGAATAGGTGTGACTGGGCAACACAGGCTCTTGGAAAGGATGGGCCTATTAATTGTGGGTGAATGTGTATGACTTGGCAGCACAGACAAGTGGAAAGGAAGGGCCTATTAATTGTTGGTGAATGGTTGTGATTGGGCAGCACAGACTCGTAGAAAGGAAGGGCCTATTAATTGTGGATGAATGGGTGTGACTAGGCAACACAGGCTCGTGGAAAGGAAGGGCCCATTAATTGTGGTTGAATGTGTGTGTCTGGGCAGCACAGACTTGTGGAAAGGAAGGGCCTATTAATTGTTGGTGAATGTGTGTGACTGGGCAGCAAAGACTCGTGGATAGGAAGAGCTTATTAATTGTGGGTGAATGGGAGTGATTGGGCAGCATAGACTCGTGGAAAGGAAAGGCCTAAAAATTGTGGGTGAATAGGTGTGATTGGGCAGCACAGACTCGTGGAAAGGTATGGCCTATCAATTGTTGGTGATGAGTGTGATTGGGCAACACAGACTCGTGGAACGGAAGGGCCTATAAATTGTGGGTGAATAGGTGTGATTAGGCAGCACTGACTCGTGGAATGGAAGGGCCTATTACTTGTGAGTTAATGGGTGTGATTGGGCAACACAGGCTCGTGGAAAGGAAGGGCCTATTAATTATGGATGAATGTGTGTGAGTGGGCAGCACAGACTCGTGGAAAGGAAGGGCCTATTAATTGTGGGTGAATGTTTGTGACTAGGCAGCACAGACTCATGGAAAGAAAGGGCCTATTAATTGTTGGTGAATGGGTGTGACTCGGCAACACAGCCTCGTGGAAACGAAGGGCATATTAATTGTTGGTGAATGGGTGTGACTGGGCAACACAGGCTCGTGGAATGGAACGGCCTATTAATTGTGGGTGAATGAGTGTGATTGGGCAGCAGAGACTCGTGGAAAGGAAGGGACTATTAATGGTGGGTGTATAAGTGTGATTGGGAAACAGGCTCGTGGAAAGTAAGGGCCTTTTAATTGTGGGTTAATTGGTGTGATTGGGCAGCACAGGCTCACGGAATGGACGGGCCTATTAATTGTGGGTTAATGGGTGTTACTGGTCAGTACAGACTCGTGGAAAGGAAGGGCCTATTATTTGTGGGTGAATGTGTGTGACTGGGCAGCACAGACTTGTGGAAAGGAAGGGCCTATTAATAGTGGGTGAATGGGTGTGATTGGGGAACACAGGCTCGTGGAAAGGAAGGGCCTATTAATTGTGGGTGAAAGCGTGTGATTGGGCAACACAGACTCGTGGAAAGGAAGGGCCTATTAATGGTGGGTGAATGAGTATGATTGGGCAGCACAGAGTCGTGGAATGGAAGGGCCTATTAATTGTGGGTGAATGGGTGTGATTGGGCAACACAGGCTCGCGGAATGGACGGGCCTATTAATTGTGGGTTAATGGGTGTGACTGGGCAGTACAGACTCGTGGAAAGGAAGGGCCTATTAATTGTGGGTGAAAGGTGTGAATGGGTAACACAGACTCATGGAAAGGAAGGGCCTATTAATTGTGGGTGAATGGGTGTGATTGGGCAACACAGACTCGTGGAAAGGATGGGCCTATTAATTGTTGGTGATGGGTGTGATTGGGCAACACAGACTCGTGGAACGGAAGGGCCTATAAATTGTGGGTGAATAGGTGTGATTGGGCTGCACAGACTCGTGGAATGGAAGGGCCTATTAGTTGTGGGTGAATGGGTGTGATTGGGCAACTCAGGCACGTGGAAAGGAAGGGCCTATTTTTTATGGGTGAATGTGTGTGAGTGGGCAGCACAGACTCGTGGAAAGGAATGGCCTATTAATTGTTGGTGAATGTTTGTGACTGGGCAGTACAGACTCATGGAAAGGAAGGGCCTATTAATTGTTGGTGAATGGGTGTGAATGGGCAACACTGGCTTGTGGAAAGGAAGGGCCTGTAAATTGTGGGTGAATCGGTGTGACTGGGCAACACAGGCTCTTGGAAAAGAAGGGCCTATTAGTTGTGGGTGAATGGGTGTGATTGGGCAACTCAGGCTCGTGGAAAGGAAGGGCCTATTTTTTATGGGTGAATGTGTGTGACTCAGCAACACAGTTTCGTGGAAAAGTAGGGCCTCTCAATTGTGGGTGAATGGGTGTGACTGGGCAACACAGGCTCGTGGAAAGGAGGGGCCTATTAATTGACGGTGAATGTGAGTGACTGGCCATCACAGACTCGTGGAAAGGAAGGACTTATTAATTGTGGGTGAATGGGTGTGATTAGGCAGCACAGACTCGTGGAAAGGAAGGGTCTATTAAATGTGGGTGAATGGGTGTGAATGGGAAGCACAGACTCGTGGAATGGAAGGGCCTATTAATTTTAGGTGAATGGGTGTGATTGTGCAACACAGGCTCGTGGAAAAGAAGGGCCTATTAATTGTGGGAGAATGGATGTGATTAGGCAACACAGGCTCGTGGAAAGGAAGCTCCAATTAATTGTGGGTGAACGTGTGTGACCCGACAACACGGGTTCGTGGAAAAGAAGGGCCTAATAATTATGGGTGAATGGGTGTGACGGGGCAACACAGGCTCGTGGAAAGGAAAGGCCTATTTATTGTGGGTGAATGGGTGTGATTGGGCTACACAGGCTCGTGGAAAGAAAGGGCCTATTAATTGTGGGTGAATGGGTGTGATTGGGCAGCAGGCTCGTTGAAAGGAAGGGTGTAATAAATGTGGGTGAATGGTTCTGATTGGGCAGCACAGACCCGTGGAAAGGATGGGCCTATAAAATGTGGGTGAATGGGTGAGACTGGGCAACACAGGCTCGAGGAAAGGAAGGGCCTATTAATTGTGGATGAATGTGTGTGACTGGGCAGCACAAACTCATTGACAGGAACGGACTATTAATTGTGGGTGAATGGGTGCGACTCGGCAACACAGGCTCGTGGAAAGGAAGGGCCTATTAATTTTGGGTGAATGTGTGTGACTGGGCAACACAGACTCGT
The DNA here is from genome assembly GCF_036971445.1 of Narcine bancroftii. Taxonomy (NCBI): domain Eukaryota; kingdom Metazoa; phylum Chordata; class Chondrichthyes; order Torpediniformes; family Narcinidae; genus Narcine; species Narcine bancroftii. Next base: position 155,094,431 of record NC_091469.1, read on the forward strand.
GGAAAGGAAGGGCCTATTAATTGTGGGTGAATGTGTGTGACTGGGTAGCACAGACAAGTGGAAAGGAAGGGCCTATTAAATGTGGGTGAATGGTTATGATTCGGCAGCACAGACTCGTTGAAAGGAAGGGCCTATTAATTGTGGGTGAATGGGTGTGATTCAGCAACACAGGCTCGTGGAAAAGTAGGGCCTATTAATTGTGGGTGAATGGGTGTGACTGCGCAACACAGACTCGTGTAAAAGAAGGGCCTATTAATTGTGGGTGAAGGGGTGTGATTGGACAGCACAGACTCGTGGAAAGGAAGTGCCCATTAATTGTGGGTGAATGGGTGTGACTGGGCAACACAGGCTCGTGGAAAGGGCGTATTAATTGTACGTGAATGTGTGTGACTGGGCAGCACAGACTCGTGGAAAGAAAGGGACTATTATTTGTGGGTAAATGTGTGTGACTGGGAAGCACAGACTAGTGGAAAGGAAGGGCCTATTAATTGTGGCTGAATGGGTGTGATTGGGCAACAGGCTCGTGGAAAGGAAGGGCCTATTAATTGTGGGTGAATGGGTGTGATTGCACAGCACAGACTCGTGGAAAAGAAGGGCCTATTAATTGTCGATGAATGAGCGTGATTGGGCAACATAGGCTCGTGGAAAGGAAGGGCCTATTAATTGTGGGTGAATGGGTGTGACTGGGCAGCACAGGTTCGCGGAATGCACGGGCCTATTAATTGTGGGTTAATGGGTGTGACTGGGCAGCACAGACTCGTGGAAAGGAAGGGCCTATTAATTGTGGGTGAATGAGTGTGATTGGGCCACACAGGTTCGTGGAAAGGAACTGCCTATTAATTATACCTGAATGAGTGTGATTGCGCAGCACAGACTTGTGGAATGGAAGGGCCTATTAATTGTGGGTGAATGGGTGTGTATGGGCAACACTGGCTCGTGTAAAGAAAGGGCCTATGAATTGTGGGTGAATAGGTGTGACTGGGCAACACAGGCTCTTGGAAAGGATGGGCCTATTAATTGTGGGTGAATGTGTATGACTTGGCAGCACAGACAAGTGGAAAGGAAGGGCCTATTAATTGTTGGTGAATGGTTGTGATTGGGCAGCACAGACTCGTAGAAAGGAAGGGCCTATTAATTGTGGATGAATGGGTGTGACTAGGCAACACAGGCTCGTGGAAAGGAAGGGCCCATTAATTGTGGTTGAATGTGTGTGTCTGGGCAGCACAGACTTGTGGAAAGGAAGGGCCTATTAATTGTTGGTGAATGTGTGTGACTGGGCAGCAAAGACTCGTGGATAGGAAGAGCTTATTAATTGTGGGTGAATGGGAGTGATTGGGCAGCATAGACTCGTGGAAAGGAAAGGCCTAAAAATTGTGGGTGAATAGGTGTGATTGGGCAGCACAGACTCGTGGAAAGGTATGGCCTATCAATTGTTGGTGATGAGTGTGATTGGGCAACACAGACTCGTGGAACGGAAGGGCCTATAAATTGTGGGTGAATAGGTGTGATTAGGCAGCACTGACTCGTGGAATGGAAGGGCCTATTACTTGTGAGTTAATGGGTGTGATTGGGCAACACAGGCTCGTGGAAAGGAAGGGCCTATTAATTATGGATGAATGTGTGTGAGTGGGCAGCACAGACTCGTGGAAAGGAATGGCCTATTAATTGTGGGTGAATGTTTGTGACTAGGCAGCACAGACTCATGGAAAGAAAGGGCCTATTAATTGTTGGTGAATGGGTGTGACTCGGCAACACAGCCTCGTGGAAACGAAGGGCATATTAATTGTTGGTGAATGGGTGTGACTGGGCAACACAGGCTCGTGGAATGGAACGGCCTATTAATTGTGGGTGAATGAGTGTGATTGGGCAGCAGAGACTCGTGGAAAGGAAGGGACTATTAATGGTGGGTGTATAAGTGTGATTGGGAAACAGGCTCGTGGAAAGGAAGGGCCTTTTAATTGTGGGTTAATTGGTGTGATTGGGCAGCACAGGCTCACGGAATGGACGGGCCTATTAATTGTGGGTTAATGGGTGTTACTGGTCAGTACAGACTCGTGGAAAGGAAGGGCCTATTATTTGTGGGTGAATGTGTGTGACTGGGCAGCACAGACTTGTGGAAAGGAAGGGCCTATTAATAGTGGGTGAATGGGTGTGATTGGGGAACACAGGCTCGTGGAAAGGAAGGGCCTATTAATTGTGGGTGAAAGCGTGTGATTGGGCAACACAGACTCGTGGAAAGGAAGGGCCTATTAATGGTGGGTGAATGAGTATGATTGGGCAGCACAGAGTCGTGGAATGGAAGGGCCTATTAATTGTGGGTGAATGGGTGTGATTGGGCAACACAGGCTCGCGGAATGGACGGGCCTATTAATTGTGGGTTAATGGGTGTGACTGGGCAGTACAGACTCGTGGAAAGGAAGGGCCTATTAATTGTGGGTGAAAGGTGTGAATGGGTAACACAGACTCATGGAAAGGAAGGGCCTATTAATTGTGGGTGAATGGGTGTGATTGGGCAACACAGACTCGTGGAAAGGATGGGCCTATTAATTGTTGGTGATGGGTGTGATTGGGCAACACAGACTCGTGGAACGGAAGGGCCTATAAATTGTGGGTGAATAGGTGTGATTGGGCTGCACAGACTCGTGGAATGGAAGGGCCTATTAGTTGTGGGTGAATGGGTGTGATTGGGCAACTCAGGCACGTGGAAAGGAAGGGCCTATTTTTTATGGGTGAATGTGTGTGAGTGGGCAGCACAGACTCGTGGAAAGGAATGGCCTATTAATTGTTGGTGAATGTTTGTGACTGGGCAGTACAGACTCATGGAAAGGAAGGGCCTATTAATTGTTGGTGAATGGGTGTGAATGGGCAACACTGGCTTGTGGAAAGGAAGGGCCTGTAAATTGTGGGTGAATCGGTGTGACTGGGCAACACAGGCTCTTGGAAAAGAAGGGCCTATTAATTGTGGGTGAATGGTTATGGTTGGGCAGCACAGACTCGTTGAAAGGAAGGACTTATTAATTGTGGGTGAATGGGTGTTATTAGGCAGCACAGACTCGTGGAAAGAAAGGGCCTATTAAATGTGGGTGAATGGGTGTGAATGGGAAGCACAGACTCGTGGAATGGAAGGGCCTATTAATTCTAGGTGAATGGGTGTGATTGTGCAACACAGGCTCGTGGAAAAGAAGGGCCTATTAATTGTGGGTGAATGGATGTGATTAGGCAACACAGGCTCGTGGAAAGGAAGCGCCTATTAATTGTGGGTGAACGTGTGTGACTCGGCAACACGGGTTCGTGGAACAGAGGGGCCTAATAAATATGGGTGAATGGGTGTGACTGGGAAACACAGGCTCGTGGAAAGGAAAGGCCTATTTATTGTGGGTGAATGTGTGTGACTGGGCAGCACAGACTCGTGGAAAGGAAGGGCCTATTAATTGTGGGTGAATGGGTGTGATTGGGCTACACAGGCTCGTGGAAAGGAAGGGCCTATTAATTGTGGGTGAATGGATGTGATTGGGCAAAATAGGCTCGTGGAAAGGAAGGGCGTAATAAATGTGGGTGAATGGTTCTGATTGGGCAGCACAAACCCGTGGAAAGGATGGGCCTATTAAATGTGGGTGAATGGGTGTGACAGGGCAACACAGGCTCGAGGAAAGGAAGGGCCTATTAATTGTGGATGAATGTGTGTGACTGGGCAGCACAGACTCGTTGAAAGGAAGGGAATATTAATTGTGGGTGAATGGGTGCGACTGGGCAACACAGGATCGTGGAAAGGAAGTACCTATTAATTGTGGGTGAATGTGTGTGACTGGGTAGCACAGACTCGTGGAAAGGAAGGGCCTATTAAATGTGGGTGAATGGTTATGATTCGGCAGCACAGACTCGTTGAAAGGAAGGGCCTATTAATTGTGGGTGAATGGGTGTGACTCAGCAACACAGGCTCGTGCAAAAGTAGGGCCTATTAATTGTGGGAGAATGGGTGTGACTGGGCAGTACAGACTCGTGGAAAGGAGGGGCCTATTAAATGTGGGTGAATGTGAGTGACTGGCCATCACAGACTCGTGGAATGGAAGGACTTATTAATTGTGGGTGAATGGGTGTGATTAGGCAGCACAGACTCGTGGAAAGGAAGGGCCTATTAAATGTGGGTGAATGGATGTGATTAGGCAACACAGGCTCGTGGAAAAGAAGGGCCTATTAATTGTGGGAGAATGGATGTGATTAGGCAACACAGGCTCGTGGAAAGGAAGCGCCTATTAATTGTGGGTGAACGTGTGTGACCCGACAACACGGGTTCGTGGAAAAGAAGGGCCTATTAATTATGGATGAATGTGTGTGAGTGGGCAGCACAGACTCGTGGAAAGGAAGGGCCTATTAATTGTGGGTGAATGTTTGTGACTAGGCAGCACAGACTCATGGAAAGAAAGGGCCTATTAATTGTTGGTGAATGGGTGTGACTCGGCAACACAGCCTCGTGGAAACGAAGGGCATATTAATTGTTGGTGAATGGGTGTGACTGGGCAACACAGGCTCGTGGAATGGAACGGCCTATTAATTGTGGGTGAATGAGTGTGATTGGGAAGCAGAGACTCGTGGAAAGGAAGGGCCTATTAATGGTGGGTGTATAAGTGTGATTGGTCAACAGGCTCGTGGAATGGAAGGGCCTATTAATTGTGGGTTAATGGGTGTGATTGCGCAGCACAGACTCGTGGAAAGGAAGGACTTATGAATTGTGGGTGAATGGGTGTCATTGCGCAGCACAGACTCCTGGAAAGGAAGGGCCTATTAATTGTGGGTGAATGGGTGTGATTGGGCAGCACAGGCTCACGGAATGGACGGGCCTATTAATTGTGGGTTAATGGGTGTTACTGGTCAGTACAGACTCGTGGAAAGGAAGGGCCTATTATTTGTGGGTGAATGTGTGTGACTGGGCAGCACAGACTTGTGGAAAGGAAGGGCCTATTAATAGTGGGTGAATGGGTGTGATTGGGGAACACAGGCTCGTGGAAAGGAAGGGCCTATTAATTGTGGGTGAAAGCGTGTGATTGGGCAACACAGGCTCGTGGAAAGGAAGGGCGTATTAAATGTGGGTGAATGGTTGTGATTGGGCAGTAGAGAACCGTGGAATGGAAGGGCCTATTAATTGTGGGTGAAAGGTGTGAATGGGTAACACAGACTCATGGAAAGGAAGGGCCTATTAATTGTGGGTGAATGGGTGTGATTGGGCAACACAGACTCGTGGAAAGGATGGGCCTATTAATTGTTGGTGATGGGTGTGATTGGGCTGCACAGACTCGTGGAATGGAAGGGCCTATTAGTTGTGGGTGAATGGGTGTGATTGGGCAACTCAGGCTCGTGGAAAGGAAGGGCCTATTTTTTATGGGTGAATATGTGTGACTCAGCAACACAGTCTCGTGGAAAAGTAGGGCCTCTCAATTGTGGGTGAATGGGTGTGACTGGGCAACACAGGCTCGTGGAAAGGAGGGGCCTATTAATTGACGGTGAATGTGAGTGACTGGCCATCACAGACTCGTGGAAAGGAAGGACTTATTAATTGTGGGTGAATGGGTGTGATTAGGCAGCACAGACTCGTGGAAAGGAAGGGCCTATTAAATGTGGGTGAATGGGTGTGAATGGGAAGCACAGACTTGTGGAATGGAAGGGCCTATTAATTTTAGGTGAATGGGTGTGATTGTGCAACACAGGCTCGTGGAAAAGAAGGGCCTATTAATTGTGGGAGAATGGATGTGATTAGGCAACACAGGCTCGTGGAAAGGAAGCTCCAATTAATTGTGGGTGAACGTGTGTGACCCGACAACACGGGTTCGTGGAAAAGAAGGGCCTAATAATTATGGGTGAATGGGTGTGACGGGGCAACACAGGCTCGTGGAAAGGAAAGGCCTATTTATTGTGGGTGAATGGGTGTGATTGGGCTACACAGGCTCGTGGAAAGAAAGGGCCTATTAATTGTGTGTGAATGGGTGTGATTGGGCAGCAGGCTCGTTGAAAGGAAGGGTGTAATAAATGTGGGTGAATGGTTCTGATTGGGCAGCACAGACCCGTGGAAAGGATGGGCCTATAAAATGTGGGTGAATGGGTGAGACTGGGCAACACAGGCTCGAGGAAAGGAAGGGCCTATTAATTGTGGATGAATGTGTGTGACTGGGCAGCACAAACTCATTGACAGGAACGGACTATTAATTGTGGGTGAATGGGTGCGACTCGGCAACACAGGCTCGTGGAAAGGAAGGGCCTATTAATTTTGGGTGAATGTGTGTGACTGGGCAACACAGACTCGTGGAAAGGAAGGGCCTATTAATTGTGGGTGAATGTGTGTGACTGGGTAGCACAGACAAGTGGAAAGGAAGGGCCTATTAAATGTGGGTGAATGGTTATGATTCGGCAGCACAGACTCGTTGAAAGGAAGGGCCTATTAAATGTGGGTGAATGGATGTGATTAGGCAACACAGGCTCGTGGAAAAGAAGGGCCTATTAATTGTGGGAGAATGGATGTGATTAGGCAACACAGGCTCGTGGAAAGGAAGCGCCTATTAATTGTGGGTGAACGTGTGTGACCCGACAACACGGGTTCGTGGAAAAGAAGGGCCTATTAATTATGGATGAATGTGTGTGAGTGGGCAGCACAGACTCGTGGAAAGGAAGGGCCTATTAATTGTGGGTGAATGTTTGTGACTAGGCAGCACAGACTCATGGAAAGAAAGGGCCTATTAATTGTTGGTGAATGGGTGTGACTCGGCAACACAGCCTCGTGGAAACGAAGGGCATATTAATTGTTGGTGAATGGGTGTGACTGGGCAACACAGGCTCGTGGAATGGAACGGCCTATTAATTGTGGGTGAATGAGTGTGATTGGGAAGCAGAGACTCGTGGAAAGGAAGGGCCTATTAATGGTGGGTGTATAAGTGTGATTGGTCAACAGGCTCGTGGAATGGAAGGGCCTATTAATTGTGGGTTAATGGGTGTGATTGCGCAGCACAGACTCGTGGAAAGGAAGGACTTATGAATTGTGGGTGAATGGGTGTCATTGCGCAGAACAGACTCCTGGAAAGGAAGGGCCTATTAATTGTGGGTGAATGGGTGTGATTGGGCAGCACAGGCTCACGGAATGGACGGGCCTATTAATTGTGGGTTAATGGGTGTTACTGGTCAGTACAGACTCGTGGAAAGGAAGGGCCCATTATTTGTGGGTGAATGTGTGTGACTGGGCAGCACAGACTTGTGGAAAGGAAGGGCCTATTAATAGTGGGTGAATGGGTGTGATTGGGGAACACAGGCTCGTGGAAAGGAAGGGCCTATTAATTGTGGGTGAAAGCGTGTGATTGGGCAACACAGACTCGTGGAAAGGAAGGGCCTATTAATGGTGGGTGAATGAGTATGATTGGGAAGCACAGAGTCGTGGAATGGAAGGGCCTATTAATTGTGGGTGAATGGGTGTGATTGGGCAACACAGGCTCGCGGAATGGACGGGCCTATTAATTGTGGGTTAATGGGTGTGACTGGGCAGTACAGACTCGTGGAAAGGAAGGGCCTATTAATTGTGGGTGAAAGGTGTGAATGGGTAACACAGACTCATGGAAAGGAAGGGCCTATTAATTGTGGGTGAATGGGTGTGATTGGGCAACACAGACTCGTGGAAAGGATGGGCCTATTAATTGTTGGTGATGGGTGTGATTGGGCTGCACAGACTCGTGGAATGGAAGGGCCTATTAGTTGTGGGTGAATGGGTGTGATTGGGCAACTCAGGCTCGTGGAAAGGAAGGGCCTATTTTTTATGGGTGAATGTGTGTGACTCAGCAACACAGTCTCGTGGAAAAGTAGGGCCTCTCAATTGTGGGTGAATGGGTGTGACTGGGCAACACAGGCTCGTGGAAAGGAGGGGCCTATTAATTGTGGGTGAATGTGAGTGACTGGCCATCACAGACTCGTGGAAAGGAAGGACTTATTAATTGTGGGTGAATGGGTGTGACTGGGCAACACAGGCTCGTGGAAAGGGCCTATTAATTGTACGTTAATGTGTGTGACTGGGCAGCACAGACTCGTAGAAAGAAGGGGACTATTATTTGTGGGTAAATGTGTGTGACTTGGCAGCACAGACTAGTGGAAAGGAAGGGCCTATTAATTGTGGGTGAATGGGTGTGATTGGGCAACAGGCTCGTGGAAAGGAAGGGCCTATTAATTGTGGGTGAATGGGTGTGATTGCGCAGGACAGACTCGTGGAAAGGAAGGCCCTATTAATTGTGGGTGAAATAGTGTGATTGGGCAACATAGGCTCGTGGAAAGGAAGGGCCTATTAATTGAGGGTGAATGGGTGTGACTGGGCAGCACAGGTTCGCGGAATGCACGGGCCTATTAATTGTGGGTTAATGGGTGTGACTGGGCAGCACAGACTCGTGGAAAGGAAGGGCCTATTAATTGTGGGTGAATGAGTGTGATTGGGCCTCACAGGTTCGTGGAAAGGAAGGGCTTATTAATTGTGGGTGAATGGGTGTGATTGGGCAGCAGGCTCGTTGAAAGGAAGAGCCTATAAATTGTGGGTGAGTAGGTGTGATTGCGCAGCACAGACTTGTGGAATGGAAGGGACTATTAATTGTGGGTGAATGGGTGTGTATGGGCAACACTGGCTCGTGTAAAGAAAGGGCCTATAAATTGTGGGTGAATAGGTGTGACTGGGCAACACAGGCTCTTGGAAAGGAAGGGCCTATTAATTGTGGGTGAATGGGTGTGTATGGGCAACACTGGCTCATGTAAAGAAAGGGCCTATGAATTGTGGGTGAATAGGTGTGACTGGGCAACACAGGCTCTTGGAAAGGAAGGGCCTATTAATTGTGGGTGAATGTGTATGACTGGGCAGCACAGATAAGTGGAAAGGAAGGGCCTATTAATTGTTGGTGAATGGTTGTGATTGGGCAGCACAGACTCGTAGAAAGGAAGGGCCTATTAATTGTGGATGAATGGGTGTGACTAGGCAACACAGGCTCTTGGAAAGGAAGGGCCTATTAATTGTGGGTGAATGGGTGTGATTGGGCAGCACAGACTCGTGAAAAGGTAGGGCCTATTAATTGTTGGTGATGAGTGTGATTGGGCAACACAGACTCGTGGAACGGAAGGGCCTATAAATTGTGGGTGAATATGTGTGATTGGGCAGCACTGACTCGTGGAATGGAAGGGCCTATTACTTGTGGGTTAATGGGTGTGATTGGGCAACACAGGCTCGTGGAAAGGAAGGGCCTATTAATTATGGATGAATGTGTGTGAGTGGGCAGCACAGACTCGTGGAAAGGAAGGGCCTATTAATTGTGGGTAAATGTTTGTGACTAGGCAGCACAGACTCATGGAAAGAAAGGGCCTATTAATTGTTGGTGAATGGGTGTGACTCGGCAACACAGCCTCGTGGAAACGAAGGGCCTATTAATTGTGGATGAATGGGTGTGACTAGGCAACACAGGCTCTTGGAAAGGAAGGGCCTATTAATTGTGGGTGAATGGGTGTGATTGGGCAGCACAGACTCGTGAAAAGGTAGGGCCTATTAATTGTTGGTGATGAGTGTGATTGGGCAACACAGACTCGTGGAACGGAAGGGCCTATTAAATGTGGGTGAATGGATGTGATTAGGCAACACAGGCTCGTGGAAAAGAAGGGCCTATTAATTGTGGGAGAATGGATGTGATTAGGCAACATAGGCTCGTGGAAAGGAAGCGCCTATTAATTGTGGGTGAACGTGTGTGACCCGACAACACGGGTTCGTGGAAAAGAAGGGCCTATTAATTATGGATGAATGTGTGTGAGTGGGCAGCACAGACTCGTGGAAAGGAAGGGCCTATTAATTGTGGGTGAATGTTTGTGACTAGGCAGCACAGACTCATGGAAAGAAAGGGCCTATTAATTGTTGGTGAATGGGTGTGACTCGGCAACACAGCCTCGTGGAAACGAAGGGCATATTAATTGTTGGTGAATGGGTGTGACTGGGCAACACAGGCTCGTGGAATGGAACGGCCTATTAATTGTGGGTGAATGAGTGTGATTGGGAAGCAGAGACTCGTGGAAAGGAAGGGCCTATTAATGGTGGGTGTATAAGTGTGATTGGTCAACAGGCTCGTGGAATGGAAGGGCCTATTAATTGTGGGTTAATGGGTGTGATTGCGCAGCACAGACTCGTGGAAAGGAAGGACTTATGAATTTTGGGTGAATGGGTGTCATTGCGCAGCACAGACTCCTGGAAAGGAAGGGCCTATTAATTGTGGGTGAATGGGTGTGATTGGGCAGCACAGGCTCATGGAATGGACGGGCCTATTAATTGTGGGTTAATGGGTGTTACTGGTCAGTACAGACTCGTGGAAAGGAAGGGCCTATTATTTGTGGGTGAATGTGTGTGACTGGGCAGCACAGACTTGTGGAAAGGAAGGGCCTATTAATAGTGGGTGAATGGGTGTGATTGGGGAACACAGGCTCGTGGAAAGGAAGGGCCTATTAATTGTGGGTGAAAGCGTGTGATTGGGCAACACAGACTCGTGGAAAGGAAGGGCCTATTAATGGTGGGTGAATGAGTATGATTGGGAAGCACAGAGTCGTGGAATGGAAGGGCCTATTAATTGTGGGTGAATGGGTGTGATTGGGCAACACAGGCTCGCGGAATGGACGGGCCTATTAATTGTGGGTTAATGGGTGTGACTGGGCAGTACAGGCTCGTGGAAAGGAAGGGCCTATTAATTGTGGGTGAAAGGTGTGAATGGGTAACACAGACTCATGGAAAGGAAGGGCCTATTAATTGTGGGTGAATGGGTGTGATTGGGCAACACAGACTCGTGGAAAGGATGGGCCTATTAATTGTTGGTGATGGGTGTGATTGGGCTGCACAGACTCGTGGAATGGAAGGGCCTATTAGTTGTGGGTGAATGGGTGTGATTGGGCAACTCAGGCTCGTGGAAAGGAAGGGCCTATTTTTTATGGGTGAATGTGTGTGACTCAGCAACACAGTCTCGTGGAAAAGTAGGGCCTCTCAATTGTGGGTGAATGGGTGTGACTGGGCAACACAGGCTCGTGGAAAGGAGGGGCCTATTAATTGTGGGTGAATGTGAGTGACTGGCCATCACAGACTCGTGGAAAGGAAGGACTTATTAATTGTGGGTGAATGGGTGTGACTGGGCAACACAGGCTCGTGGAAAGGGCCTATTAATTGTACGTTAATGTGTGTGACTGGGCAGCACAGACTCGTAGAAAGAAGGGGACTATTATTTGTGGGTAAATGTGTGTGACTTGGCAGCACAGACTAGTGGAAAGGAAGGGCCTATTAATTGTGGGTGAATGGGTGTGATTGGGCAACAGGCTCGTGGAAAGGAAGGGCCTATTAATTGTGGGTGAATGGGTGTGATTGCGCAGGACAGACTCGTGGAAAGGAAGGCCCTATTAATTGTGGGTGAAATAGTGTGATTGGGCAACATAGGCTCGTGGAAAGGAAGGGCCTATTAATTGAGGGTGAATGGGTGTGACTGGGCAGCACAGGTTCGCGGAATGCACGGGCCTATTAATTGTGGGTTAATGGGTGTGACTGGGCAGCACAGACTCGTGGAAAGGAAGGGCCTATTAATTGTGGGTGAATGAGTGTGATTGGGCCTCACAGGTTCGTGGAAAGGAAGGGCTTATTAATTGTGGGTGAATGGGTGTGATTGGGCAGCAGGCTCGTTGAAAGGAAGAGCCTATAAATTGTGGGTGAGTAGGTGTGATTGCGCAGCACAGACTTGTGGAATGGAAGGGACTATTAATTGTGGGTGAATGGGTGTGTATGGGCATCACTGGCTCGTGTAAAGAAAGGGCCTATAAATTGTGGGTGAATAGGTGTGACTGGGCAACACAGGCTCTTGGAAAGGAAGGGCCTATTAATTGTGGGTGAATGGGTGTGTATGGGCAACACTGGCTCATGTAAAGAAAGGGCCTATGAATTGTGGGTGAATAGGTGTGACTGGGCAACACAGGCTCTTGGAAAGGAAGGGCCTATTAATTGTGGGTGAATGTGTATGACTGGGCAGCACAGACAAGTGGAAAGGAAGGGCCTATTAATTGTTGGTGAATGGTTGTGATTGGGCAGCACAGACTCGTAGAAAGGAAGGGCCTATTAATTGTGGATGAATGGGTGTGACTAGGCAACACAGGCTCTTGGAAAGGAAGGGCCTATTAATTGTGGGTGAATGGGTGTGATTGGGCAGCACAGACTCGTGAAAAGGTAGGGCCTATTAATTGTTGGTGATGAGTGTGATTGGGCAACACAGACTCGTGGAACGGAAGGGCCTATAAATTGTGGGTGAATATGTGTGATTGGGCAGCACTGACTCGTGGAATGGAAGGGCCTATTACTTGTGGGTTAATGGGTGTGATTGGGCAACACAGGCTCGTGGAAAGGAAGGGCCTATTAATTATGGATGAATGTGTGTGAGTGGGCAGCACAGACTCGTGGAAAGGAAGGGCCTATTAATTGTGGGTAAATGTTTGTGACTAGGCAGCACAGACTCATGGAAAGAAAGGGCCTATTAATTGTTGGTGAATGGGTGTGACTCGGCAACACAGCCTCGTGGAAACGAAGGGCCTATTAATTGTGGGTGAATGAGTGTGATTGGGCAGCAGAGACGCGTGGAAAGGAAGGGCCTATTAATGGTGGGTGTATAAGTGTGATTGGGCAACAGGCTCGTGGAAAGGAAGGGCCTATTAGTTGTGGGTTAATGGGTGTGATTGCGCAGCACAGACTCGTGGAAAGAAAGGACTTATGAATTGTAGGTGAATGGGTGTGATTGCGCAGCACAGACTCGTGGAAAGGAAGGGCCTATTAATTGTGGGTGAATGGGTGTGATTGGGCAGCACAGGCTCACGGAATGGACGGGGCTATTAATTGTGGGTTAATGGGTGTTACTAGTCAGTACAGACTCGTTGAAAGGAAGGGCCTATTATTTTTGGGTGAATGTGTGTGACTGGGCAGCACAGACTCGTGGAAAGGAAGGGCCTATTAATAGTGGGTGAATGGGTGTGATTGGGGAACACAGGCTCGTGGAAAGGAAGGGCCTATTAATTGTGGGTGAAAGCGTGTGATTGGGCAACACAGACTCGTGGAAAGGAAGGGCCTATTAATGGTGGGTGAATAAGTATGATTGGGCAGCACAGAGTCGTGGAATGGAAGGGCCTATTAATTGTGGGTGAATGGGTGTGATTGGGCAACACAGGCTCGCGGAATGGACGGGCCTATTAATTGTGTGTTAATGGGTGTGACAGGGCAGTACAGACTCGTGGAAAGGAAGGGCCTATTAATTGTGGGTGAATGGGTGTGATTGTGCAACACAGGCTCGTGGAAAAGAAGGGCCTATTAATTGTGGGTGAATGGATATGATTAGGCAACACAGGCTCGTGGAAAGGAAGCGCCTATTAATTGTGGGTGAACGTGTGTGACTCGGCAACACGAGTTCGTGGAACAGAAGGGCCTAATAAATATGGGTGAATGGGTGTGACTGGGAAACACAGGCTCGTGGAAAGGAAAGGCCTATTTATTGTGGGTGAATGTGTGTGACTGGGCAGCACAGACTCGTGGAAAGGAAGGGCCTATTAATTGTGGGTGAATGGGTGTGATTGGGCTACACAGGCTCGTGGAAAGGAAGGGCCTATTAATTGTGGGTGAATGGATGTGATTGGGCAAAATAGGCTCGTGGAAAGGAAGGGCGTAATAAATGTGGGTGAATGGTTCTGATTGGGCAGCACAAACCCGTGGAAAGGATGGGCCTATTAAATGTGGGTGAATGGGTGTGACAGGGCAACACAGGCTCGAGGAAAGGAAGGGCCTATTAATTGTGGATGAATGTGTGTGACTGGGCAGCACAGACTCGTTGAAAGGAAGGGAATATTAATTGTGGGTGAATGGGTGCGACTGGGCAACACAGGATCGTGGAAAGGAAGGACCTATTAATTGTGGGTGAATGTGTGTGACTGGGTAGCACAGACTCGTGGAAAGGAAGGGCCTATTAAATGTGGGTGAATGGTTATGATTCGGCAGCACAGACTCGTTGAAAGGAAGGGCCTATTAATTGTGGGTGAATGGGTGTGACTCAGCAACACAGGCTCGTGCAAAAGTAGGGCCTATTAATTGTGGGAGAATGGGTGTGACTGGGCAGTACAGACTCGTGGAAAGGAGGGGCCTATTAATTGTGGGTGAACGTGAGTGACTGGCCATCACAGACTCGTGGAAAGGAAGGACTTATTAATTGTGGGTGAATGGGTGTGATTAGGCAGCACAGACTCGTGGAAAGGAAGGGCCTATTAAATGTGGGTGAATGGATGTGATTAGGCAACACAGGCTCGTGGAAAAGAAGGGCCTATTAATTGTGGGAGAATGGATGTGATTAGGCAACACAGGCTCGTGGAAAGGAAGCGCCTATTAATTGTGGGTGAACGTGTGTGACCCGACAACACGGGTTCGTGGAAAAGAAGGGCCTATTAATTATGGATGAATGTGTGTGAGTGGGCAGCACAGACTCGTGGAAAGGAAGGGCCTATTAATTGTGGGTGAATGTTTGTGACTAGGCAGCACAGACTCATGGAAAGAAAGGGCCTATTAATTGTTGGTGAATGGGTGTGACTCGGCAACACAGCCTCGTGGAAACGAAGGGCATATTAATTGTTGGTGAATGGGTGTGACTGGGCAACACAGGCTCGTGGAATGGAACGGCCTATTAATTGTGGGTGAATGAGTGTGATTGGGAAGCAGAGACTCGTGGAAAGGAAGGGCCTATTAATGGTGGGTGTATAAGTGTGATTGGTCAACAGGCTCGTGGAATGGAAGGGCCTATTAATTGTGGGTTAATGGGTGTGATTGCGCAGCACAGACTCGTGGAAAGGAAGGACTTATGAATTGTGGGTGAATGGGTGTCATTGCGCAGCACAGACTCCTGGAAAGGAAGGGCCTATTAATTGTGGGTGAATGGGTGTGATTGGGCAGCACAGGCTCACGGAATGGACGGGCCTATTAATTGTGGGTTAATGGGTGTTACTGGTCAGTACAGACTCGTGGAAAGGAAGGGCCTATTATTTGTGGGTGAATGTGTGTGACTGGGCAGCACAGACTTGTGGAAAGGAAGGGCCTATTAATAGTGGGTGAATGGGTGTGATTGGGGAACACAGGCTCGTGGAAAGGAAGGGCCTATTAATTGTGGGTGAAAGCGTGTGATTGGGCAACACAGACTCGTGGAAAGGAAGGGCCTATTAATGGTGGGTGAATGAGTATGATTGGGAAGCACAGAGTCGTGGAATGGAAGGGCCTATTAATTGTGGGTGAATGGGTGTGATTGGGCAACACAGGCTCGCGGAATGGACGGGCCTATTAATTGTGGGTTAATGGGTGTGACTGGGCAGTACAGACTCGTGGAAAGGAAGGGCCTATTAATTGTGGGTGAAAGGTGTGAATGGGTAACACAGACTCATGGAAAGGAAGGGCCTATTAATTGTGGGTGAATGGGTGTGATTGGGCAACACAGACTCGTGGAAAGGATGGGCCTATTAATTGTTGGTGATGGGTGTGATTGGGCTGCACAGACTCGTGGAATGGAAGGGCCTATTAGTTGTGGGTGAATGGGTGTGATTGGGCAACTCAGGCTCGTGGAAAGGAAGGGCCTATTTTTTATGGGTGAATGTGTGTGACTCAGCAACACAGTCTCGTGGAAAAGTAGGGCCTCTCAATTGTGGGTGAATGGGTGTGACTGGGCAACACAGGCTCGTGGAAAGGAGGGGCCTATTAATTGTGGGTGAATGTGAGTGACTGGCCATCACAGACTCGTGGAAAGGAAGGACTTATTAATTGTGGGTGAATGGGTGTGACTGGGCAACACAGGCTCGTGGAAAGGGCCTATTAATTGTACGTTAATGTGTGTGACTGGGCAGCACAGACTCGTAGAAAGAAGGGGACTATTATTTGTGGGTAAATGTGTGTGACTTGGCAGCACAGACTAGTGGAAAGGAAGGGCATATTAATTGTGGGTGAATTGGTGTGATTGGGCAACAGGCTCGTGGAAAGGAAGGGCCTATTAATTGTGGGTGAATGGGTGTGATTGCGCAGGACAGACTCGTGGAAAGGAAGGCCCTATTAATTGTGGGTGAAATAGTGTGATTGGGCAACATAGGCTCGTGGAAAGGAAGGGCCTATTAATTGAGGGTGAATGGGTGTGACTGGGCAGCACAGGTTCGCGGAATGCACGGGCCTATTAATTGTGAGTTAATGGGTGTGACTGGGCAGCACAGACTCGTGGAAAGGAAGGGCCTATTAATTGTGGGTGAATGAGTGTGATTGGGCCTCACAGGTTCGTGGAAAGGAAGGGCTTATTAATTGTGGGTGAATGGGTGTGATTGGGCAGCAGGCTCGTTGAAAGGAAGAGCCTATAAATTGTGGGTGAGTAGGTGTGATTGCGCAGCACAGACTTGTGGAATGGAAGGGACTATTAATTGTGGGTGAATGGGTGTGTATGGGCAACACTGGCTCGTGTAAAGAAAGGGCCTATAAATTGTGGGTGAATAGGTGTGACTGGGCAACACAGGCTCTTGGAAAGGAAGGGCCTATTAATTGTGGGTGAATGGGTGTGTATGGGCAACACTGGCTCATGTAAAGAAAGGGCCTATGAATTGTGGGTGAATAGGTGTGA
Source organism: Narcine bancroftii (assembly GCF_036971445.1). Lineage (NCBI taxonomy): Eukaryota > Metazoa > Chordata > Chondrichthyes > Torpediniformes > Narcinidae > Narcine > Narcine bancroftii. The sequence continues at coordinate 155,111,110 of NC_091469.1, forward strand.
CTGGGCAACACAGGCTCTTGGAAAGGAAGGGCCTATTAATTGTGGGTGAATGTGTATGACTGGGCAGCACAGACAAGTGGAAAGGAAGGGCCTATTAATTGTTGGTGAATGGTTGTGATTGGGCAGCACAGACTCGTAGAAAGGAAGGGCCTATTAATTGTGGATGAATGGGTGTGACTAGGCAACACAGGCTCTTGGAAAGGAAGGGCCTATTAATTGTGGGTGAATGGGTGTGATTGGGCAGCACAGACTCGTGAAAAGGTAGGGCCTATTAATTGTTGGTGATGAGTGTGATTGGGCAACACAGACTCGTGGAACGGAAGGGCCTATAAATTGTGGGTGAATATGTGTGATTGGGCAGCACTGACTCGTGGAATGGAAGGGCCTATTACTTGTGGGTTAATGGGTGTGATTGGGCAACACAGGCTCGTGGAAAGGAAGGGCCTTTTAATTGTGGGTTAATTGGTGTGATTGGGCAGCACAGGCTCACGGAATGGACGGGCCTATTAATTGTGGGTTAATGGGTGTTACTGGTCAGTACAGACTCGTGGAAAGGAAGGGCCTATTATTTGTGGGTGAATGTGTGTGACTGGGCAGCACAGACTTGTGGAAAGGAAGGGCCTATTAATAGTGGGTGAATGGGTGTGATTGGGGAACACAGGCTCGTGGAAAGGAAGGGCCTATTAATTGTGGGTGAAAGCGTGTGATTGGGCAACACAGACTCGTGGAAAGGAAGGGCCTATTAATGGTGGGTGAATGAGTATGATTGGGCAGCACAGAGTCGTGGAATGGAAGGGCCTATTAATTGTGGGTGAATGGGTGTGATTGGGCAACACAGGCTCGCGGAATGGACGGGCCTATTAATTGTGGGTTAATGGGTGTGACTGGGCAGTACAGACTCGTGGAAAGGAAGGGCCTATTAATTGTGGGTGAAAGGTGTGAATGGGTAACACAGACTCATGGAAAGGAAGGGCCTATTAATTGTGGGTGAATGGGTGTGATTGGGCAACACAGACTCGTGGAAAGGATGGGCCTATTAATTGTTGGTGATGGGTGTGATTGGGCAACACAGACTCGTGGAACGGAAGGGCCTATAAATTGTGGGTGAATAGGTGTGATTGGGCTGCACAGACTCGTGGAATGGAAGGGCCTATTAGTTGTGGGTGAATGGGTGTGATTGGGCAACTCAGGCACGTGGAAAGGAAGGGCCTATTTTTTATGGGTGAATGTGTGTGAGTGGGCAGCACAGACTCGTGGAAAGGAATGGCCTATTAATTGTTGGTGAATGTTTGTGACTGGGCAGTACAGACTCATGGAAAGGAAGGGCCTATTAATTGTTGGTGAATGGGTGTGAATGGGCAACACTGGCTTGTGGAAAGGAAGGGCCTGTAAATTGTGGGTGAATCGGTGTGACTGGGCAACACAGGCTCTTGGAAAAGAAGGGCCTATTAATTGTGGGTGAATGGTTATGGTTGGGCAGCACAGACTCGTTGAAAGGAAGGACTTATTAATTGTGGGTGAATGGGTGTTATTAGGCAGCACAGACTCGTGGAAAGAAAGGGCCTATTAAATGTGGGTGAATGGGTGTGAATGGGAAGCACAGACTCGTGGAATGGAAGGGCCTATTAATTCTAGGTGAATGGGTGTGATTGTGCAACACAGGCTCGTGGAAAAGAAGGGCCTATTAATTTTGGTGAATGGATGTGATTAGGCAACACAGGCTCGTGGAAAGGAAGCGCCTATTAATTGTGGGTGAACGTGTGTGACTCGGCAACACGGGTTCGTGGAACAGAGGGGCCTAATAAATATGGGTGAATGGGTGTGACTGGGAAACACAGGCTCGTGGAAAGGAAAGGCCTATATATTGTGGGTGAATGTGTGTGACTGGGCAGCACAGACTCGTGGAAAGGAAGGGCCTATTAATTGTGGGTGAATGGGTGTGATTGGGCTACACAGGCTCGTGGAAAGGAAGGGCCTATTAATTGTGGGTGAATGGATGTGATTGGGCAAAATAGGCTCGTGGAAAGGAAGGGCGTAATAAATGTGGGTGAATGGTTCTGATTGGGCAGCACAAACCCGTGGAAAGGATGGGCCTATTAAATGTGGGTGAATGGGTGTGACAGGGCAACACAGGCTCGAGGAAAGGAAGGGCCTATTAATTGTGGATGAATGTGTGTGACTGGGCAGCACAGACTCGTTGAAAGGAAGGGAATATTAATTGTGGGTGAATGGGTGCGACTGGGCAACACAGGATCGTGGAAAGGAAGGACCTATTAATTGTGGGTGAATGTGTGTGACTGGGTAGCACAGACTCGTGGAAAGGAAGGGCCTATTAAATGTGGGTGAATGGTTATGATTCGGCAGCACAGACTCGTTGAAAGGAAGGGCCTATTAATTGTGGGTGAATGGGTGTGTCTCAGCAACACAGGCTCGTGCAAAAGTAGGGCCTATTAATTGTGGGAGAATGGGTGTGACTGGGCAGTACAGACTCGTGGAAAGGAGGGGCCTATTAATTGTGGGTGAATGTGAGTGACTGGCCATCACAGACTCGTGGAATGGAAGGACTTATTAATTGTGGGTGAATGGGTGTGATTAGGCAGCACAGACTCGTGGAAAGGAAGGGCCTATTAAATGTGGGTGAATGGATGTGATTAGGCAACACAGGCTCGTGGAAAAGAAGGGCCTATTAATTGTGGGAGAATGGATGTGATTAGGCAACACAGGCTCGTGGAAAGGAAGCGCCTATTAATTGTGGGTGAACGTGTGTGACCCGACAACACGGGTTCGTGGAAAAGAAGGGCCTATTAATTATGGATGAATGTGTGTGAGTGGGCAGCACAGACTCGTGGAAAGGAAGGGCCTATTAATTGTGGGTGAATGTTTGTGACTAGGCAGCACAGACTCATGGAAAGAAAGGGCCTATTAATTGTTGGTGAATGGGTGTGACTCGGCAACACAGCCTCGTGGAAACGAAGGGCATATTAATTGTTGGTGAATGGGTGTGACTGGGCAACACAGGCTCGTGGAATGGAACGGCCTATTAATTGTGGGTGAATGAGTGTGATTGGGAAGCAGAGACTCGTGGAAAGGAAGGGCCTATTAATTGTGGGTGAATGGGTGTGATTGGGCAGCACAGGCTCACGGAATGGACGGGCCTATTAATTGTGGGTTAATGGGTGTTACTGGTCAGTACAGACTCGTGGAAAGGAAGGGCCTATTATTTGTGGGTGAATGTGTGTGACTGGGCAGCACAGACTTGTGGAAAGGAAGGGCCTATTAATAGTGGGTGAATGGGTGTGATTGGGGAACACAGGCTCGTGGAAAGGAAGGGCCTATTAATTGTGGGTGAAAGCGTGTGATTGGGCAACACAGACTCGTGGAAAGGAAGGGCGTATTAAATGTGGGTGAATGGTTGTGATTGGGCAGTAGAGAACCGTGGAATGGAAGGGCCTATTAATTGTGGGTGAAAGGTGTGAATGGGTAACACAGACTCATGGAAAGGAAGGGCCTATTAATTGTGGGTGAATGGGTGTGATTGGGCAACACAGACTCGTGGAAAGGATGGGCCTATTAATTGTTGGTGATGGGTGTGATTGGGCTGCACAGACTCGTGGAATGGAAGGGCCTATTAGTTGTGGGTGAATGGGTGTGATTGGGCAACTCAGGCTCGTGGAAAGGAAGGGCCTATTTTTTATGGGTGAATGTGTGTGACTCAGCAACACAGTCTCGTGGAAAAGTAGGGCCTCTCAATTGTGGGTGAATGGGTGTGACTGGGCAACACAGGCTCGTGGAAAGGAGGGGCCTATTAATTGACGGTGAATGTGAGTGACTGGCCATCACAGACTCGTGGAAAGGAAGGACTTATTAATTGTGGGTGAATGGGTGTGATTAGGCAGCACAGACTCGTGGAAAGGAAGGGCCTATTAAATGTGGGTGAATGGGTGTGAATGGGAAGCACAGACTTGTGGAATGGAAGGGCCTATTAATTTTAGGTGAATGGGTGTGATTGTGCAACACAGGCTCGTGGAAAAGAAGGGCCTATTAATTGTGGGAAAATGGATGTGATTAGGCAACACAGGCTCGTGGAAAGGAAGCTCCAATTAATTGTGGGTGAACGTGTGTGACCCGACAACACGGGTTCGTGGAAAAGAAGGGCCTAATAATTATGGGTGAATGGGTGTGACGGGGCAACACAGGCTCGTGGAAAGGAAAGGCCTATTTATTGTGGGTGAATGGGTGTGATTGGGCTACACAGGCTCGTGGAAAGAAAGGGCCTATTAGTTGTGGGTGAATGGGTGTGATTGGGCAACTCAGGCTCGTGGAAAGGAAGGGCCTATTTTTTATGGGTGAATGTGTGTGACTCAGCAACACAGTCTCGTGGAAAAGTAGGGCCTCTCAATTGTGGGTGAATGGGTGTGACTGGGCAACACAGGCTCGTGGAAAGGAGGGGCCTATTAATTGTGGGTGAATGTGAGTGACTGGCCATCACAGACTCGTGGAAAGGAAGGACTTATTAATTGTGGGTGAATGGGTGTGACTGGGCAACACAGGCTCGTGGAAAGGGCCTATTAATTGTACGTTAATGTGTGTGACTGGGCAGCACAGACTCGTAGAAAGAAGGGGACTATTATTTGTGGGTAAATGTGTGTGACTTGGCAGCACAGACTAGTGGAAAGGAAGGGCATATTAATTGTGGGTGAATTGGTGTGATTGGGCAACAGGCTCGTGGAAAGGAAGGGCCTATTAATTGTGGGTGAATGGGTGTGATTGCGCAGGACAGACTCGTGGAAAGGAAGGCCCTATTAATTGTGGGTGAAATAGTGTGATTGGGCAACATAGGCTCGTGGAAAGGAAGGGCCTATTAATTGAGGGTGAATGGGTGTGACTGGGCAGCACAGGTTCGCGGAATGCACGGGCCTATTAATTGTGGGTTAATGGGTGTGACTGGGCAGCACAGACTCGTGGAAAGGAAGGGCCTATTAATTGTGGGTGAATGAGTGTGATTGGGCCTCACAGGTTCGTGGAAAGGAAGGGCTTATTAATTGTGGGTGAATGGGTGTGATTGGGCAGCAGGCTCGTTGAAAGGAAGAGCCTATAAATTGTGGGTGAGTAGGTGTGATTGCGCAGCACAGACTTGTGGAATGGAAGGGACTATTAATTGTGGGTGAATGGGTGTGTATGGGCAACACTGGCTCGTGTAAAGAAAGGGCCTATAAATTGTGGGTGAATAGGTGTGACTGGGCAACACAGGCTCTTGGAAAGGAAGGGCCTATTAATTGTGGGTGAATGGGTGTGTATGGGCAACACTGGCTCATGTAAAGAAAGGGCCTATGAATTGTGGGTGAATAGGTGTGACTGGGCAACACAGGCTCTTGGAAAGGAAGGGCCTATTAATTGTGGGTGAATGTGTATGACTGGGCAGCACAGACAAGTGGAAAGGAAGGGCCTATTAATTGTTGGTGAATGGTTGTGATTGGGCAGCACAGACTCGTAGAAAGGAAGGGCCTATTAATTGTGGATGAATGGGTGTGACTAGGCAACACAGGCTCTTGGAAAGGAAGGGCCTATTAATTGTGGGTGAATGGGTGTGATTGGGCAGCACAGACTCGTGAAAAGGTAGGGCCTATTAATTGTTGGTGATGAGTGTGATTGGGCAACACAGACTCGTGGAACGGAAGGGCCTATAAATTGTGGGTGAATATGTGTGATTGGGCAGCACTGACTCGTGGAATGGAAGGGCCTATTACTTGTGGGTTAATGGGTGTGATTGGGCAACACAGGCTCGTGGAAAGGAAGGGCCTTTTAATTGTGGGTTAATTGGTGTGATTGGGCAGCACAGGCTCACGGAATGGACGGGCCTATTAATTGTGGGTTAATGGGTGTTACTGGTCAGTACAGACTCGTGGAAAGGAAGGGCCTATTATTTGTGGGTGAATGTGTGTGACTGGGCAGCACAGACTTGTGGAAAGGAAGGGCCTATTAATAGTGGGTGAATGGGTGTGATTGGGGAACACAGGCTCGTGGAAAGGAAGGGCCTATTAATTGTGGGTGAAAGCGTGTGATTGGGCAACACAGACTCGTGGAAAGGAAGGGCCTATTAATGGTGGGTGAATGAGTATGATTGGGCAGCACAGAGTCGTGGAATGGAAGGGCCTATTAATTGTGGGTGAATGGGTGTGATTGGGCAACACAGGCTCGCGGAATGGACGGGCCTATTAATTGTGGGTTAATGGGTGTGACTGGGCAGTACAGACTCGTGGAAAGGAAGGGCCTATTAATTGTGGGTGAAAGGTGTGAATGGGTAACACAGACTCATGGAAAGGAAGGGCCTATTAATTGTGGGTGAATGGGTGTGATTGGGCAACACAGACTCGTGGAAAGGATGGGCCTATTAATTGTTGGTGATGGGTGTGATTGGGCAACACAGACTCGTGGAACGGAAGGGCCTATAAATTGTGGGTGAATAGGTGTGATTGGGCTGCACAGACTCGTGGAATGGAAGGGCCTATTAGTTGTGGGTGAATGGGTGTGATTGGGCAACTCAGGCACGTGGAAAGGAAGGGCCTATTTTTTATGGGTGAATGTGTGTGAGTGGGCAGCACAGACTCGTGGAAAGGAATGGCCTATTAATTGTTGGTGAATGTTTGTGACTGGGCAGTACAGACTCATGGAAAGGAAGGGCCTATTAATTGTTGGTGAATGGGTGTGAATGGGCAACACTGGCTTGTGGAAAGGAAGGGCCTGTAAATTGTGGGTGAATCGGTGTGACTGGGCAACACAGGCTCTTGGAAAAGAAGGGCCTATTAATTGTGGGTGAATGGTTATGGTTGGGCAGCACAGACTCGTTGAAAGGAAGGACTTATTAATTGTGGGTGAATGGGTGTTATTAGGCAGCACAGACTCGTGGAAAGAAAGGGCCTATTAAATGTGGGTGAATGGGTGTGAATGGGAAGCACAGACTCGTGGAATGGAAGGGCCTATTAATTCTAGGTGAATGGGTGTGATTGTGCAACACAGGCTCGTGGAAAAGAAGGGCCTATTAATTTTGGTGAATGGATGTGATTAGGCAACACAGGCTCGTGGAAAGGAAGCGCCTATTAATTGTGGGTGAACGTGTGTGACTCGGCAACACGGGTTCGTGGAACAGAGGGGCCTAATAAATATGGGTGAATGGGTGTGACTGGGAAACACAGGCTCGTGGAAAGGAAAGGCCTATATATTGTGGGTGAATGTGTGTGACTGGGCAGCACAGACTCGTGGAAAGGAAGGGCCTATTAATTGTGGGTGAATGGGTGTGATTGGGCTACACAGGCTCGTGGAAAGGAAGGGCCTATTAATTGTGGGTGAATGGATGTGATTGGGCAAAATAGGCTCGTGGAAAGGAAGGGCGTAATAAATGTGGGTGAATGGTTCTGATTGGGCAGCACAAACCCGTGGAAAGGATGGGCCTATTAAATGTGGGTGAATGGGTGTGACAGGGCAACACAGGCTCGAGGAAAGGAAGGGCCTATTAATTGTGGATGAATGTGTGTGACTGGGCAGCACAGACTCGTTGAAAGGAAGGGAATATTAATTGTGGGTGAATGGGTGCGACTGGGCAACACAGGATCGTGGAAAGGAAGGACCTATTAATTGTGGGTGAATGTGTGTGACTGGGTAGCACAGACTCGTGGAAAGGAAGGGCCTATTAAATGTGGGTGAATGGTTATGATTCGGCAGCACAGACTCGTTGAAAGGAAGGGCCTATTAATTGTGGGTGAATGGGTGTGTCTCAGCAACACAGGCTCGTGCAAAAGTAGGGCCTATTAATTGTGGGAGAATGGGTGTGACTGGGCAGTACAGACTCGTGGAAAGGAGGGGCCTATTAATTGTGGGTGAATGTGAGTGACTGGCCATCACAGACTCGTGGAATGGAAGGACTTATTAATTGTGGGTGAATGGGTGTGATTAGGCAGCACAGACTCGTGGAAAGGAAGGGCCTATTAAATGTGGGTGAATGGATGTGATTAGGCAACACAGGCTCGTGGAAAAGAAGGGCCTATTAATTGTGGGAGAATGGATGTGATTAGGCAACACAGGCTCGTGGAAAGGAAGCGCCTATTAATTGTGGGTGAACGTGTGTGACCCGACAACACGGGTTCGTGGAAAAGAAGGGCCTATTAATTATGGATGAATGTGTGTGAGTGGGCAGCACAGACTCGTGGAAAGGAAGGGCCTATTAATTGTGGGTGAATGTTTGTGACTAGGCAGCACAGACTCATGGAAAGAAAGGGCCTATTAATTGTTGGTGAATGGGTGTGACTCGGCAACACAGCCTCGTGGAAACGAAGGGCATATTAATTGTTGGTGAATGGGTGTGACTGGGCAACACAGGCTCGTGGAATGGAACGGCCTATTAATTGTGGGTGAATGAGTGTGATTGGGAAGCAGAGACTCGTGGAAAGGAAGGGCCTATTAATTGTGGGTGAATGGGTGTGATTGGGCAGCACAGGCTCACGGAATGGACGGGCCTATTAATTGTGGGTTAATGGGTGTTACTGGTCAGTACAGACTCGTGGAAAGGAAGGGCCTATTATTTGTGGGTGAATGTGTGTGACTGGGCAGCACAGACTTGTGGAAAGGAAGGGCCTATTAATAGTGGGTGAATGGGTGTGATTGGGGAACACAGGCTCGTGGAAAGGAAGGGCCTATTAATTGTGGGTGAAAGCGTGTGATTGGGCAACACAGACTCGTGGAAAGGAAGGGCGTATTAAATGTGGGTGAATGGTTGTGATTGGGCAGTAGAGAACCGTGGAATGGAAGGGCCTATTAATTGTGGGTGAAAGGTGTGAATGGGTAACACAGACTCATGGAAAGGAAGGGCCTATTAATTGTGGGTGAATGGGTGTGATTGGGCAACACAGACTCGTGGAAAGGATGGGCCTATTAATTGTTGGTGATGGGTGTGATTGGGCTGCACAGACTCGTGGAATGGAAGGGCCTATTAGTTGTGGGTGAATGGGTGTGATTGGGCAACTCAGGCTCGTGGAAAGGAAGGGCCTATTTTTTATGGGTGAATGTGTGTGACTCAGCAACACAGTCTCGTGGAAAAGTAGGGCCTCTCAATTGTGGGTGAATGGGTGTGACTGGGCAACACAGGCTCGTGGAAAGGAGGGGCCTATTAATTGACGGTGAATGTGAGTGACTGGCCATCACAGACTCGTGGAAAGGAAGGACTTATTAATTGTGGGTGAATGGGTGTGATTAGGCAGCACAGACTCGTGGAAAGGAAGGGCCTATTAAATGTGGGTGAATGGGTGTGAATGGGAAGCACAGACTTGTGGAATGGAAGGGCCTATTAATTTTAGGTGAATGGGTGTGATTGTGCAACACAGGCTCGTGGAAAAGAAGGGCCTATTAATTGTGGGAAAATGGATGTGATTAGGCAACACAGGCTCGTGGAAAGGAAGCTCCAATTAATTGTGGGTGAACGTGTGTGACCCGACAACACGGGTTCGTGGAAAAGAAGGGCCTAATAATTATGGGTGAATGGGTGTGACGGGGCAACACAGGCTCGTGGAAAGGAAAGGCCTATTTATTGTGGGTGAATGGGTGTGATTGGGCTACACAGGCTCGTGGAAAGAAAGGGCCTATTAATTGTGGGTGAATGGGTGTGATTGGGCAGCAGGCTCGTTGAAAGGAAGGGTGTAATAAATGTGGGTGAATGGTTCTGATTGGGCAGCACAGACCCGTGGAAAGGATGGGCCTATAAAATGTGGGTGAATGGGTGAGACTGGGCAACACAGGCTCGAGGAAAGGAAGGGCCTATTAATTGTGGATGAATGTGTGTGACTGGGCAGCACAAACTCATTGACAGGAACGGACTATTAATTGTGGGTGAATGGGTGCGACTCGGCAACACAGGCTCGTGGAAAGGAAGGGCCTATTAATTTTGGGTGAATGTGTGTGACTGGGCAACACAGACTCGTGGAAAGGAAGGGCCTATTAATTGTGGGTGAATGTGTGTGACTGGGTAGCACAGACAAGTGGAAAGGAAGGGCCTATTAAATGTGGGTGAATGGTTATGATTCGGCAGCACAGACTCGTTGAAAGGAAGGGCCTATTAAATGTGGGTGAATGGATGTGATTAGGCAACACAGGCTCGTGGAAAAGAAGGGCCTATTAATTGTGGGAGAATGGATGTGATTAGGCAACACAGGCTCGTGGAAAGGAAGCGCCTATTAATTGTGGGTGAACGTGTGTGACCCGACAACACGGGTTCGTGGAAAAGAAGGGCCTATTAATTATGGATGAATGTGTGTGAGTGGGCAGCACAGACTCGTGGAAAGGAAGGGCCTATTAATTGTGGGTGAATGTTTGTGACTAGGCAGCACAGACTCATGGAAAGAAAGGGCCTATTAATTGTTGGTGAATGGGTGTGACTCGGCAACACAGCCTCGTGGAAACGAAGGGCATATTAATTGTTGGTGAATGGGTGTGACTGGGCAACACAGGCTCGTGGAATGGAACGGCCTATTAATTGTGGGTGAATGAGTGTGATTGGGAAGCAGAGACTCGTGGAAAGGAAGGGCCTATTAATGGTGGGTGTATAAGTGTGATTGGTCAACAGGCTCGTGGAATGGAAGGGCCTATTAATTGTGGGTTAATGGGTGTGATTGCGCAGCACAGACTCGTGGAAAGGAAGGACTTATGAATTGTGGGTGAATGGGTGTCATTGCGCAGAACAGACTCCTGGAAAGGAAGGGCCTATTAATTGTGGGTGAATGGGTGTGATTGGGCAGCACAGGCTCACGGAATGGACGGGCCTATTAATTGTGGGTTAATGGGTGTTACTGGTCAGTACAGACTCGTGGAAAGGAAGGGCCTATTATTTGTGGGTGAATGTGTGTGACTGGGCAGCACAGACTTGTGGAAAGGAAGGGCCTATTAATAGTGGGTGAATGGGTGTGATTGGGGAACACAGGCTCGTGGAAAGGAAGGGCCTATTAATTGTGGGTGAAAGCGTGTGATTGGGCAACACAGACTCGTGGAAAGGAAGGGCCTATTAATGGTGGGTGAATGAGTATGATTGGGAAGCACAGAGTCGTGGAATGGAAGGGCCTATTAATTGTGGGTGAATGGGTGTGATTGGGCAACACAGGCTCGCGGAATGGACGGGCCTATTAATTGTGGGTTAATGGGTGTGACTGGGCAGTACAGACTCGTGGAAAGGAAGGGCCTCTTAATTGTGGGTGAAAGGTGTGAATGGGTAACACAGACTCATGGAAAGGAAGGGCCTATTAATTGTGGGTGAATGGGTGTGATTGGGCAACACAGACTCGTGGAAAGGATGGGCCTATTAATTGTTGGTGATGGGTGTGATTGGGCTGCACAGACTCGTGGAATGGAAGGGCCTATTAGTTGTGGGTGAATGGGTGTGATTGGGCAACTCAGGCTCGTGGAAAGGAAGGGCCTATTTTTTATGGGTGAATGTGTGTGACTCAGCAACACAGTCTCGTGGAAAAGTAGGGCCTCTCAATTGTGGGTGAATGGGTGTGACTGGGCAACACAGGCTCGTGGAAAGGAGGGGCCTATTAATTGTGGGTGAATGTGAGTGACTGGCCATCACAGACTCGTGGAAAGGAAGGACTTATTAATTGTGGGTGAATGGGTGTGACTGGGCAACACAGGCTCGTGGAAAGGGCCTATTAATTGTACGTTAATGTGTGTGACTGGGCAGCACAGACTCGTAGAAAGAAGGGGACTATTATTTGTGGGTAAATGTGTGTGACTTGGCAGCACAGACTAGTGGAAAGGAAGGGCCTATTAATTGTGGGTGAATGGGTGTGATTGGGCAACAGGCTCGTGGAAAGGAAGGGCCTATTAATTGTGGGTGAATGGGTGTGATTGCGCAGGACAGACTCGTGGAAAGGAAGGCCCTATTAATTGTGGGTGAAATAGTGTGATTGGGCAACATAGGCTCGTGGAAAGGAAGGGCCTATTAATTGAGGGTGAATGGGTGTGACTGGGCAGCACAGGTTCGCGGAATGCACGGGCCTATTAATTGTGGGTTAATGGGTGTGACTGGGCAGCACAGACTCGTGGAAAGGAAGGGCCTATTAATTGTGGGTGAATGAGTGTGATTGGGCCTCACAGGTTCGTGGAAAGGAAGGGCTTATTAATTGTGGGTGAATGGGTGTGATTGGGCAGCAGGCTCGTTGAAAGGAAGAGCCTATAAATTGTGGGTGAGTAGGTGTGATTGCGCAGCACAGACTTGTGGAATGGAAGGGACTATTAATTGTGGGTGAATGGGTGTGTATGGGCAACACTGGCTCGTGTAAAGAAAGGGCCTATAAATTGTGGGTGAATAGGTGTGACTGGGCAACACAGGCTCTTGGAAAGGAAGGGCCTATTAATTGTGGGTGAATGGGTGTGTATGGGCAACACTGGCTCATGTAAAGAAAGGGCCTATGAATTGTGGGTGAATAGGTGTGACTGGGCAACACAGGCTCTTGGAAAGGAAGGGCCTATTAATTGTGGGTGAATGTGTATGACTGGGCAGCACAGACAAGTGGAAAGGAAGGGCCTATTAATTGTTGGTGAATGGTTGTGATTGGGCAGCACAGACTCGTAGAAAGGAAGGGCCTATTAATTGTGGATGAATGGGTGTGACTAGGCAACACAGGCTCTTGGAAAGGAAGGGCCTATTAATTGTGGGTGAATGGGTGTGATTGGGCAGCACAGACTCGTGAAAAGGTAGGGCCTATTAATTGTTGGTGATGAGTGTGATTGGGCAACACAGACTCGTGGAACGGAAGGGCCTATAAATTGTGGGTGAATATGTGTGATTGGGCAGCACTGACTCGTGGAATGGAAGGGCCTATTACTTGTGGGTTAATGGGTGTGATTGGGCAACACAGGCTCGTGGAAAGGAAGGGCCTATTAATTATGGATGAATGTGTGTGAGTGGGCAGCACAGACTCGTGGAAAGGAAGGGCCTATTAATTGTGGGTAAATGTTTGTGACTAGGCAGCACAGACTCATGGAAAGAAAGGGCCTATTAATTGTTGGTGAATGGGTGTGACTCGGCAACACAGCCTCGTGGAAACGAAGGGCCTATTAATTGTGGATGAATGGGTGTGACTAGGCAACACAGGCTCTTGGAAAGGAAGGGCCTATTAATTGTGGGTGAATGGGTGTGATTGGGCAGCACAGACTCGTGAAAAGGTAGGGCCTATTAATTGTTGGTGATGAGTGTGATTGGGCAACACAGACTCGTGGAACGGAAGGGCCTATTAAATGTGGGTGAATGGATGTGATTAGGCAACACAGGCTCGTGGAAAAGAAGGGCCTATTAATTGTGGGAGAATGGATGTGATTAGGCAACATAGGCTCGTGGAAAGGAAGCGCCTATTAATTGTGGGTGAACGTGTGTGACCCGACAACACGGGTTCGTGGAAAAGAAGGGCCTATTAATTATGGATGAATGTGTGTGAGTGGGCAGCACAGACTCGTGGAAAGGAAGGGCCTATTAATTGTGGGTGAATGTTTGTGACTAGGCAGCACAGACTCATGGAAAGAAAGGGCCTATTAATTGTTGGTGAATGGGTGTGACTCGGCAACACAGCCTCGTGGAAACGAAGGGCATATTAATTGTTGGTGAATGGGTGTGACTGGGCAACACAGGCTCGTGGAATGGAACGGCCTATTAATTGTGGGTGAATGAGTGTGATTGGGAAGCAGAGACTCGTGGAAAGGAAGGGCCTATTAATGGTGGGTGTATAAGTGTGATTGGTCAACAGGCTCGTGGAATGGAAGGGCCTATTAATTGTGGGTTAATGGGTGTGATTGCGCAGCACAGACTCGTGGAAAGGAAGGACTTATGAATTGTGGGTGAATGGGTGTCATTGCGCAGCACAGACTCCTGGAAAGGAAGGGCCTATTAATTGTGGGTGAATGGGTGTGATTGGGCAGCACAGGCTCACGGAATGGACGGGCCTATTAATTGTGGGTTAATGGGTGTTACTGGTCAGTACAGACTCGTGGAAAGGAAGGGCCTATTATTTGTGGGTGAATGTGTGTGACTGGGCAGCACAGACTTGTGGAAAGGAAGGGCCTATTAATAGTGGGTGAATGGGTGTGATTGGGGAACACAGGCTCGTGGAAAGGAAGGGCCTATTAATTGTGGGTGAAAGCGTGTGATTGGGCAACACAGACTCGTGGAAAGGAAGGGCCTATTAATGGTGGGTGAATGAGTATGATTGGGAAGCACAGAGTCGTGGAATGGAAGGGCCTATTAATTGTGGGTGAATGGGTGTGATTGGGCAACACAGGCTCGTGGAAAGGAAGGGCCTATTAATTGTGGGTGAAAGGTGTGAATGGGTAACACAGACTCATGGAAAGGAAGGGCCTATTAATTGTGGGTGAATGGGTGTGATTGGGCAACACAGACTCGTGGAAAGGATGGGCCTATTAATTGTTGGTGATGGGTGTGATTGGGCTGCACAGACTCGTGGAATGGAAGGGCCTATTAGTTGTGGGTGAATGGGTGTGATTGGGCAACTCAGGCTCGTGGAAAGGAAGGGCCTATTTTTTATGGGTGAATGTGTGTGACTCAGCAACACAGTCTCGTGGAAAAGTAGGGCCTCTCAATTGTGGGTGAATGGGTGTGACTGGGCAACACAGGCTCGTGGAAAGGAGGGGCCTATTAATTGTGGGTGAATGTGAGTGACTGGCCATCACAGACTCGTGGAAAGGAAGGACTTATTAATTGTGGGTGAATGGGTGTGACTGGGCAACACAGGCTCGTGGAAAGGGCCTATTAATTGTACGTTAATGTGTGTGACTGGGCAGCACAGACTCGTAGAAAGAAGGGGACTATTATTTGTGGGTAAATGTGTGTGACTTGGCAGCACAGACTAGTGGAAAGGAAGGGCCTATTAATTGTGGGTGAATGGGTGTGATTGGGCAACAGGCTCGTGGAAAGGAAGGGCCTATTAATTGTGGGTGAATGGGTGTGATTGCGCAGGACAGACTCGTGGAAAGGAAGGCCCTATTAATTGTGGGTGAAATAGTGTGATTGGGCAACATAGGCTCGTGGAAAGGAAGGGCCTATTAATTGAGGGTGAATGGGTGTGACTGGGCAGCACAGGTTCGCGGAATGCACGGGCCTATTAATTGTGGGTTAATGGGTGTGACTGGGCAGCACAGACTCGTGGAAAGGAAGGGCCTATTAATTGTGGGTGAATGAGTGTGATTGGGCCTCACAGGTTCGTGGAAAGGAAGGGCTTATTAATTGTGGGTGAATGGGTGTGATTGGGCAGCAGGCTCGTTGAAAGGAAGAGCCTATAAATTGTGGGTGAGTAGGTGTGATTGCGCAGCACAGACTTGTGGAATGGAAGGGACTATTAATTGTGGGTGAATGGGTGTGTATGGGCATCACTGGCTCGTGTAAAGAAAGGGCCTATAAATTGTGGGTGAATAGGTGTGACTGGGCAACACAGGCTCTTGGAAAGGAAGGGCCTATTAATTGTGGGTGAATGGGTGTGTATGGGCAACACTGGCTCATGTAAAGAAAGGGCCTATGAATTGTGGGTGAATAGGTGTGACTGGGCAACACAGGCTCTTGGAAAGGAACGGCCTATTAATTGTGGGTGAATGTGTATGACTGGGCAGCACAGACAAGTGGAAAGGAAGGGCCTATTAATTGTTGGTGAATGGTTGTGATTGGGCAGCACAGACTCGTAGAAAGGAAGGGCCTATTAATTGTGGATGAATGGGTGTGACTAGGCAACACAGGCTCTTGGAAAGGAAGGGCCTATTAATTGTGGGTGAATGGGTGTGATTGGGCAGCACAGACTCGTGAAAAGGTAGGGCCTATTAATTGTTGGTGATGAGTGTGATTGGGCAACACAGACTCGTGGAACGGAAGGGCCTATAAATTGTGGGTGAATATGTGTGATTGGGCAGCACTGACTCGTGGAATGGAAGGGCCTATTACTTGTGGGTTAATGGGTGTGATTGGGCAACACAGGCTCGTGGAAAGGAAGGGCCTATTAATTATGGATGAATGTGTGTGAGTGGGCAGCACAGACTCGTGGAAAGGAAGGGCCTATTAATTGTGGGTAAATGTTTGTGACTAGGCAGCACAGACTCATGGAAAGAAAGGGCCTATTAATTGTTGGTGAATGGGTGTGACTCGGCAACACAGCCTCGTGGAAACGAAGGGCCTATTAATTGTGGGTGAATGAGTGTGATTGGGCAGCAGAGACGCGTGGAAAGGAAGGGCCTATTAATGGTGGGTGTATAAGTGTGATTGGGCAACAGGCTCGTGGAAAGGAAGGGCCTATTAGTTGTGGGTTAATGGGTGTGATTGCGCAGCACAGACTCGTGGAAAGAAAGGACTTATGAATTGTAGGTGAATGGGTGTGATTGCGCAGCACAGACTCGTGGAAAGGAAGGGCCTATTAATTGTGGGTGAATGGGTGTGATTGGGCAGCACAGGCTCACGGAATGGACGGGGCTATTAATTGTGGGTTAATGGGTGTTACTAGTCAGTACAGACTCGTTGAAAGGAAGGGCCTATTATTTTTGGGTGAATGTGTGTGACTGGGCAGCACAGACTCGTGGAAAGGAAGGGCCTATTAATAGTGGGTGAATGGGTGTGATTGGGGAACACAGGCTCGTGGAAAGGAAGGGCCTATTAATTGTGGGTGAAAGCGTGTGATTGGGCAACACAGACTCGTGGAAAGGAAGGGCCTATTAATGGTGGGTGAATAAGTATGATTGGGCAGCACAGAGTCGTGGAATGGAAGGGCCTATTAATTGTGGGTGAATGGGTGTGATTGGGCAACACAGGCTCGCGGAATGGACGGGCCTATTAATTGTGTGTTAATGGGTGTGACAGGGCAGTACAGACTCGTGGAAAGGAAGGGCCTATTAATTGTGGGTGAATGGGTGTGATTGTGCAACACAGGCTCGTGGAAAAGAAGGGCCTATTAATTGTGGGTGAATGGATATGATTAGGCAACACAGGCTCGTGGAAAGGAAGCGCCTATTAATTGTGGGTGAACGTGTGTGACTCGGCAACACGGGTTCGTGGAACAGAAGGGCCTAATAAATATGGGTGAATGGGTGTGACTGGGAAACACAGGCTCGTGGAAAGGAAAGGCCTATTTATTGTGGGTGAATGTGTGTGACTGGGCAGCACAGACTCGTGGAAAGGAAGGGCCTATTAATTGTGGGTGAATGGGTGTGATTGGGCTACACAGGCTCGTGGAAAGGAAGGGCCTATTAATTGTGGGTGAATGGATGTGATTGGGCAAAATAGGCTCGTGGAAAGCAAGGGCGTAATAAATGTGGGTGAATGGTTCTGATTGGGCAGCACAAACCCGTGGAAAGGATGGGCCTATTAAATGTGGGTGAATGGGTGTGACAGGGCAACACAGGCTCGAGGAAAGGAAGGGCCTATTAATTGTGGATGAATGTGTGTGACTGGGCAGCACAGACTCGTTGAAAGGAAGGGAATATTAATTGTGGGTGAATGGGTGCGACTGGGCAACACAGGATCGTGGAAAGGAAGGACCTATTAATTGTGGGTGAATGTGTGTGACTGGGTAGCACAGACTCGTGGAAAGGAAGGGCCTATTAAATGTGGGTGAATGGTTATGATTCGGCAGCACAGACTCGTTGAAAGGAAGGGCCTATTAATTGTGGGTGAATGGGTGTGACTCAGCAACACAGGCTCGTGCAAAAGTAGGGCCTATTAATTGTGGGAGAATGGGTGTGACTGGGCAGTACAGACTCGTGGAAAGGAGGGGCCTATTAATTGTGGGTGAACGTGAGTGACTGGCCATCACAGACTCGTGGAAAGGAAGGACTTATTAATTGTGGGTGAATGGGTGTGATTAGGCAGCACAGACTCGTGGAAAGGAAGGGCCTATTAAATGTGGGTGAATGGATGTGATTAGGCAACACAGGCTCGTGGAAAAGAAGGGCCTATTAATTGTGGGAGAATGGATGTGATTAGGCAACACAGGCTCGTGGAAAGGAAGCGCCTATTAATTGTGGGTGAACGTGTGTGACCCGACAACACGGGTTCGTGGAAAAGAAGGGCCTATTAATTATGGATGAATGTGTGTGAGTGGGCAGCACAGACTCGTGGAAAGGAAGGGCCTATTAATTGTGGGTGAATGTTTGTGACTAGGCAGCACAGACTCATGGAAAGAAAGGGCCTATTAATTGTTGGTGAATGGGTGTGACTCGGCAACACAGCCTCGTGGAAACGAAGGGCATATTAATTGTTGGTGAATGGGTGTGACTGGGCAACACAGGCTCGTGGAATGGAACGGCCTATTAATTGTGGGTGAATGAGTGTGATTGGGAAGCAGAGACTCGTGGAAAGGAAGGGCCTATTAATGGTGGGTGTATAAGTGTGATTGGTCAACAGGCTCGTGGAATGGAAGGGCCTATTAATTGTGGGTTAATGGGTGTGATTGCGCAGCACAGACTCGTGGAAAGGAAGGACTTATGAATTGTGGGTGAATGGGTGTCATTGCGCAGCACAGACTCCTGGAAAGGAAGGGCCTATTAATTGTGGGTGAATGGGTGTGATTGGGCAGCACAGGCTCACGGAATGGACGGGCCTATTAATTGTGGGTTAATGGGTGTTACTGGTCAGTACAGACTCGTGGAAAGGAAGGGCCTATTATTTGTGGGTGAATGTGTGTGACTGGGCAGCACAGACTTGTGGAAAGGAAGGGCCTATTAATAGTGGGTGAATGGGTGTGATTGGGGAACACAGGCTCGTGGAAAGGAAGGGCCTATTAATTGTGGGTGAAAGCGTGTGATTGGGCAACACAGACTCGTGGAAAGGAAGGGCCTATTAATGGTGGGTGAATGAGTATGATTGGGAAGCACAGAGTCGTGGAATGGAAGGGCCTATTAATTGTGGGTGAATGGGTGTGATTGGGCAACACAGGCTCGCGGAATGGACGGGCCTATTAATTGTGGGTTAATGGGTGTGACTGGGCAGTACAGACTCGTGGAAAGGAAGGGCCTATTAATTGTGGGTGAAAGGTGTGAATGGGTAACACAGACTCATGGAAAGGAAGGGCCTATTAATTGTGG
This sequence comes from Narcine bancroftii, assembly GCF_036971445.1. NCBI lineage: Eukaryota > Metazoa > Chordata > Chondrichthyes > Torpediniformes > Narcinidae > Narcine > Narcine bancroftii. The sequence goes on from NC_091469.1 coordinate 155,130,217, forward strand.
GTGAATGGGTGTGATTGGGCAACACAGACTCGTGGAAAGGATGGGCCTATTAATTGTTGGTGATGGGTGTGATTGGGCTGCACAGACTCGTGGAATGGAAGGGCCTATTAGTTGTGGGTGAATGGGTGTGATTGGGCAACTCAGGCTCGTTGAAAGGAAGGGCCTATTTTTTATGGGTGAATGTGTGTGACTCTGCAACACAGTCTCGTGGAAAAGTAGGGCCTCTCAATTGTGGGTGAATGGGTGTGACTGGGCAACACAGGCTCGTGGAAAGGAGGGGCCTATTAATTGTGGGTGAATGTGAGTGACTGGCCATCACAGACTCGTGGAAAGGAAGGACTTATTAATTGTGGGTGAATGGGTGTGACTGGGCAACACAGGCTCGTGGAAAGGGCCTATTAATTGTACGTTAATGTGTGTGACTGGGCAGCACAGACTCGTAGAAAGAAGGGGACTATTATTTGTGGGTAAATGTGTGTGACTTGGCAGCACAGACTAGTGGAAAGGAAGGGCATATTAATTGTGGGTGAATTGGTGTGATTGGGCAACAGGCTCGTGGAAAGGAAGGGCCTATTAATTGTGGGTGAATGGGTGTGATTGCGCAGGACAGACTCGTGGAAAGGAAGGCCCTATTAATTGTGGGTGAAATAGTGTGATTGGGCAACATAGGCTCGTGGAAAGGAAGGGCCTATTAATTGAGGGTGAATGGGTGTGACTGGGCAGCACAGGTTCGCGGAATGCACGGGCCTATTAATTGTGGGTTAATGGGTGTGACTGGGCAGCACAGACTCGTGGAAATGAAGGGCCTATTAATTGTGGGTGAATGAGTGTGATTGGGCCTCACAGGTTCGTGGAAAGGAAGGGCTTATTAATTGTGGGTGAATGGGTGTGATTGGGCAGCAGGCTCGTTGAAAGGAAGAGCCTATAAATTGTGGGTGAGTAGGTGTGATTGCGCAGCACAGACTTGTGGAATGGAAGGGACTATTAATTGTGGGTGAATGGGTGTGAATGGGCAACACTGGCTCGTGTAAAGAAAGGGCCTATAAATTGTGGGTGAATAGGTGTGACTGGGCAACACAGGCTCTTGGAAAGGAAGGGCCTATTAATTGTGGGTGAATGGGTGTGTATGGGCAACACTGGCTCATGTAAAGAAAGGGCCTATGAATTGTGGGTGAATAGGTGTGACTGGGCAACACAGGCTCTTGGAAAGGAAGGGCCTATTAATTGTGGGTGAATGTGTATGACTGGGCAGCACAGACAAGTGGAAAGGAAGGGCCTATTAATTGTTGGTGAATGGTTGTGATTGGGCAGCACAGACTCGTAGAAAGGAAGGGCCTATTAATTGTGGATGAATGGGTGTGACTAGGCAACACAGGCTCTTGGAAAGGAAGGGCCTATTAATTGTGGGTGAATGGGTGTGATTGGGCAGCACAGACTCGTGAAAAGGTAGGGCCTATTAATTGTTGGTGATGAGTGTGATTGGGCAACACAGACTCGTGGAACGGAAGGGCCTATAAATTGTGGGTGAATATGTGTGATTGGGCAGCACTGACTCGTGGAATGGAAGGGCCTATTACTTGTGGGTTAATGGGTGTGATTGGGCAACACAGGCTCGTGGAAAGGAAGGGCCTATTAATTATGGATGAATGTGTGTGAGTGGGCAGCACAGACTCGTGGAAAGGAAGGGCCTATTAATTGTGGGTAAATGTTTGTGACTAGGCAGCACAGACTCATGGAAAGAAAGGGCCTATTAATTGTTGGTGAATGGGTGTGACTCGGCAACACAGCCTCGTGGAAACGAAGGGCCTATTAATTGTTGGTGAATGGGTGTGACTGGGTAACACAGGCTCGTGGAATGGAACGGCCTATTAATTGTGGGTGAATGAGTGTGATTGGGCAGCAGAGACGCGTGGAAAGGAAGGGCCTATTAATGGTGGGTGTATAAGTGTGATTGGGCAACAGGCTCGTGGAAAGGAAGGGCCTATTAATTGTGGGTTAATGGGTGTGATTGCGCAGCACAGACTCGTGGAAAGAAAGGACTTATGAATTGTAGGTGAATGGGTGTGATTGCGCAGCACAGACTCGTGGAAAGGAAGGGCCTATTAATTGTGGGTGAATGGGTGTGATTGGGCAGCACAGGCTCACGGAATGGACGGGGCTATTAATTGTGGGTTAATGGGTGTTACTAGTCAGTACAGACTCGTTGAAGGGAAGGGCCTATTATTTTTGGGTGAATGTGTGTGACTGGGCAGCACAGACTCGTGGAAAGGAAGGGCCTATTAATAGTGGGTGAATGGGTGTGATTGGGGAACACAGGCTCGTGAAAAGGAAGGGCCTATTAATTGTGGGTGAAAGCGTGTGATTGGGCAACACAGACTCGTGGAAAGGAAGGGCCTATTAATGGTGGGTGAATAAGTATGATTGGGCAGCACAGAGTCGTGGAATGGAAGGGCCTATTAATTGTGGGTGAATGGGTGTGATTGGGCAACACAGGCTCGTGGAATGGACGGGCCTATTAATTGTGTGTTAATGGGTGTGACAGGGCAGTACAGACTCGTGGAAAGGAAGGGCCTATTAATTGTGGGTGAATGGGTGTGATTGTGCAACACAGGCTCGTGGAAAAGAAGGGCCTATTAATTGTGGGTGAATGGATGTGATTAGGCAACACAGGCTCGTGGAAAGGAAGCGCCTATTAATTGTGGGTGAACGTGTGTGACTCGGCAACACGGGTTCGTGGAACAGAAGGGCCTAATAAATATGGGTGAATGGGTGTGACTGGGAAACACAGGCTCGTGGAAAGGAAAGGCCTATTTATTGTGGGTGAATGTGTGTGACTGGGCAGCACAGACTCGTGGAAAGGAAGGGCCTATTAATTGTGGGTGAATGGGTGTGATTGGGCTACACAGGCTCGTGGAAAGGAAGGGCCTATTAATTGTGGGTGAATGGATGTGATTGGGCAAAATAGGCTCGTGGAAAGGAAGGGCGTAATAAATGTGGGTGACTGGTTCTGATTGGGCAGCACAAACCCGTGGAAAGGATGGGCCTATTAAATGTGGGTGAATTGGTGTGACAGGGCAACACAGGCTCGAGGAAAGGAAGGGCCTATTAATTGTGGATGAATGTGTGTGACTGGGCAGCACAGACTCGTTGAAAGGAAGGGAATATTAATTGTGGGTGAATGGGTGCGACTGGGCAACACAGGATCGTGGAAAGGAAGGACCTATTAATTGTGGGTGAATGTGTGTGACTGGGTAGCACAGACTCGTGGAAAGGAAGGGCCTATTAAATGTGGGTGAATGGTTATGATTCGGCAGCACAGACTCGTTGAAAGGAAGGGCCTATTAATTGTGGGTGAATGGGTGTGACTCAGCAACACAGGCTCGTGCAAAAGTAGGGCCTATTAATTGTGGGAGAATGGGTGTGACTGGGCAGTACAGACTCGTGGAAAGGAGGGGCCTATTAATTGTGGGTGAACGTGAGTGACTGGCCATCACAGACTCGTGGAAAGGAAGGACTTATTAATTGTGGGTGAATGGGTGTGATTAGGCAGCACAGACTCGTGGAAAGGAAGGGCCTATTAAATGTGGGTGAATGGATGTGATTAGGCAACACAGGCTCGTGGAAAAGAAGGGCCTATTAATTGTGGGAGAATGGATGTGATTAGGCAACACAGGCTCGTGGAAAGGAAGCGCCTATTAATTGTGGGTGAACGTGTGTGACCCGACAACACGGGTTCGTGGAAAAGAAGGGCCTATTAATTATGGATGAATGTGTGTGAGTGGGCAGCACAGACTCGTGGAAAGGAAGGGCCTATTAATTGTGGGTGAATGTTTGTGACTAGGCAGCACAGAATCATGGAAAGAAAGGGCCTATTAATTGTTGGTGAATGGGTGTGACTCGGCAACACAGCCTCGTGGAAACGAAGGGCATATTAATTGTTGGTGAATGGGTGTGACTGGGCAACACAGGCTCGTGGAATGGAACGGCCTATTAATTGTGGGTGACTGAGTGTGATTGGGAAGCAGAGACTCGTGGAAAGGAAGGGCCTATTAATGGTGGGTGTATAAGTGTGATTGGTCAACAGGCTCGTGGAATGGAAGGGCCTATTAATTGTGGGTTAATGGGTGTGATTGCGCAGCACAGACTCGTGGAAAGGAAGGACTTATGAATTGTGGGTGAATGGGTGTCATTGCGCAGCACAGACTCCTGGAAAGGAAGGGCCTATTAATTGTGGGTGAATGGGTGTGATTGGGCAGCACAGGCTCACGGAATGGACGGGCCTATTAATTGTGGGTTAATGGGTGTTACTGGTCAGTACAGACTCGTGGAAAGGAAGGGCCTATTATTTGTGGGTGAATGTGTGTGACTGGGCAGCACAGACTTGTGGAAAGGAAGGGCCTATTAATAGTGGGTGAATGGGTGTGATTGGGGAACACAGGCTCGTGGAAAGGAAGGGCCTATTAATTGTGGGTGAAAGCGTGTGATTGGGCAACACAGACTCGTGGAAAGGAAGGGCCTATTAATGGTGGGTGAATGAGTATGATTGGGAAGCACAGAGTCGTGGAATGGAAGGGCCTATTAATTGTGGGTGAATGGGTGTGATTGGGCAACACAGGCTCGCGGAATGGACGGGCCTATTAATTGTGGGTTAATGGGTGTGACTGGGCAGTACAGACTCGTGGAAAGGAAGGGCCTATTAATTGTGGGTGAAAGGTGTGAATGGGTAACACAGACTCATGGAAAGGAAGGGCCTATTAATTGTGGGTGAATGGGTGTGATTGGGCAACACAGACTCGTGGAAAGGATGGGCCTATTAATTGTTGGTGATGGGTGTGATTGGGCTGCACAGACTCGTGGAATGGAAGGGCCTATTAGTTGTGGGTGAATGGGTGTGATTGGGCAACTCAGGCTCGTGGAAAGGAAGGGCCTATTTTTTATGGGTGAATGTGTGTGACTCAGCAACACAGTCTCGTGGAAAAGTAGGGCCTCTCAATTGTGGGTGAATGGGTGTGACTGGGCAACACAGGCTCGTGGAAAGGAGGGGCCTATTAATTGTGGGTGAATGTGAGTGACTGGCCATCACAGACTCGTGGAAAGGAAGGACTTATTAATTGTGGGTGAATGGGTGTGACTGGGCAACACAGGCTCGTGGAAAGGGCCTATTAATTGTACGTTAATGTGTGTGACTGGGCAGCACAGACTCGTAGAAAGAAGGGGACTATTATTTGTGGGTAAATGTGTGTGACTTGGCAGCACAGACTAGTGGAAAGGAAGGGCCTATTAATTGTGGGTGAATGGGTGTGATTGGGCAACAGGCTCGTGGAAAGGAAGGGCCTATTAATTGTGGGTGAATGGGTGTGATTGCGCAGGACAGACTCGTGGAAAGGAAGGCCCTATTAATTGTGGGTGAAATAGTGTGATTGGGCAACATAGGCTCGTGGAAAGGAAGGGCCTATTAATTGAGGGTGAATGGGTGTGACTGGGCAGCACAGGTTCGCGGAATGCACGGGCCTATTAATTGTGGGTTAATGGGTGTGACTGGGCAGCACAGACTCGTGGAAAGGAAGGGCCTATTAATTGTGGGTGAATGAGTGTGATTGGGCCTCACAGGTTCGTGGAAAGGAAGGGCTTATTAATTGTGGGTGAATGGGTGTGATTGGGCAGCAGGCTCGTTGAAAGGAAGAGCCTATAAATTGTGGGTGAGTAGGTGTGATTGCGCAGCACAGACTTGTGGAATGGAAGGGACTATTAATTGTGGGTGAATGGGTGTGTATGGGCAACACTGGCTCGTGTAAAGAAAGGGCCTATAAATTGTGGGTGAATAGGTGTGACTGGGCAACACAGGCTCTTGGAAAGGAAGGGCCTATTAATTGTGGGTGAATGGGTGTGTATGGGCAACACTGGCTCATGTAAAGAAAGGGCCTATGAATTGTGGGTGAATAGGTGTGACTGGGCAACACAGGCTCTTGGAAAGGAAGGGCCTATTAATTGTGGGTGAATGTGTATGACTGGGCAGCACAGACAAGTGGAAAGGAAGGGCCTATTAATTGTTGGTGAATGGTTGTGATTGGGCAGCACAGACTCGTAGAAAGGAAGGGCCTATTAATTGTGGATGAATGGGTGTGACTAGGCAACACAGGCTCTTGGAAAGGAAGGGCCTATTAATTGTGGGTGAATGGGTGTGATTGGGCAGCACAGACTCGTGAAAAGGTAGGGCCTATTAATTGTTGGTGATGAGTGTGATTGGGCAACACAGACTCGTGGAACGGAAGGGCCTATAAATTGTGGGTGAATATGTGTGATTGGGCAGCACTGACTCGTGGAATGGAAGGGCCTATTACTTGTGGGTTAATGGGTGTGATTGGGCAACACAGGCTCGTGGAAAGGAAGGGCCTATTAATTATGGATGAATGTGTGTGAGTGGGCAGCACAGACTCGTGGAAAGGAAGGGCCTATTAATTGTGGGTAAATGTTTGTGACTAGGCAGCACAGACTCATGGAAAGAAAGGGCCTATTAATTGTTGGTGAATGGGTGTGACACGGCAACACAGCCTCGTGGAAACGAAGGGCCTATTAATTGTGGATGAATGGGTGTGACTAGGCAACACGGGCTCTTGGAAAGGAAGGGCCTATTAATTGTGGGTGAATGGGTGTGATTGGGCAGCACAGACTCGTGAAAAGGTAGGGCCTATTAATTGTTGGTGATGAGTGTGATTGGGCAACACAGACTCGTGGAACGGAAGGGCCTATAAATTGTGGGTGAATATGTGTGATTGGGCAGCACTGACTCGTGGAATGGAAGGGCCTATTACTTGTGGGTTAATGGGTGTGATTGGGCAACACAGGCTCGTGGAAAGGAAGGGCCTATTAATTATGGATGAATGTGTGTGAGTGGGCAGCACAGACTCGTGGAAAGGAAGGGCCTATTAATTGTGGGTAAATGTTTGTGACTAGGCAGCACAGACTCATGGAAAGAAAGGGCCTATTAATTGTTGGTGAATGGGTGTGACTCGGCAACACAGCCTCGTGGAAACGAAGGGCCTATTAATTGTTGGTGAATGGGTGTGACTGGGTAACACAGGCTCGTGGAATGGAACGGCCTATTAATTGTGGGTGAATGAGTGTGATTGGGCAGCAGAGACGCGTGGAAAGGAAGGGCCTATTAATGGTGGGTGTATAAGTGTGATTGGGCAACAGGCTCGTGGAAAGGAAGGGCCTATTAATTGTGGTTTAATGGGTGTGATTGCGCAGCACAGACTCGTGGAAAGAAAGGACTTATGAATTGTAGGTGAATGGGTGTGATTGCGCAGCACAGACTCGTGGAAAGGAAGGGCCTATTAATTGTGGGTGAATGGGTGTGATTGGGCAGCACAGGCTCACGGAATGGACGGGGCTATTAATTGTGGGTTAATGGGTGTTACTAGTCAGTACAGACTCGTTGAAAGGAAGGACCTATTATTTTTGGGTGAATGTGTGTGACTGGGCAGCACAGACTCGTGGAAAGGAAGGGCCTATTAATAGTGGGTGAATGGGTGTGATTGGGGAACACAGGCTCGTGGAAAGGAAGGGCCTATTAATTGTGGGTGAAAGCGTGTGATTGGGCAACACAGACTCGTGGAAAGGAAGGGCCTATTAATGGTGGGTGAATAAGTATGATTGGGCAGCACAGAGTCGTGGAATGGAAGGGCCTATTAATTGTGGGTGAATGGGTGTGATTGGGCAACACAGGCTCGCGGAATGGACGGGCCTATTAATTGTGTGTTAATGGGTGTGACAGGGCAGTACAGACTCGTGGAAAGGAAGGGCCTATTAATTGTGGGTGAAAGGTGTGAATGGGTAACACAGACTCATGGAAAGGAAGGGCCTATTAATTGTGGGTGAATGGGTGTGATTGGGCAACACAGACTCGTGGAAAGGAAGGGCCTATTAATTGTTGGTGATGGGTGTGATTGGGCAACACAGACTCGTGGAACGGAAGGGCCTAGAAATTGTGGGTGAATCGGTGTGATTGGGCTGCACAGACTCGTGGAATGGAAGGGCCTATTAGTTGTGGGTGAATGGGTGTGATTGGGCAACTCAGGCTCGTGGAAAGGAAGGGCCTATTTTTTATGGGTGAATGTGTGTGAGTGGGCAGCACAGACTCGTGGAAAGGAATGGCCTATTAATTGTGGGTGAATGTTTGTGACTGGGCAGTACAGACTCATGGAATGGAAGGGCCTATTAATTGTTGGTGAATGGGTGTGAATGGGCAACACTGGCTTGTGGAAAGGAAGGGCCTGTAAATTGTGGGTGAATCGGTGTGACTGGGCAACACAGGCTCTTGGAAAAGAAGGGCCTATTAATTGTGGGTGAATGTGTGTGACTGGCCAGCACAGACTCGTGGAAAGGAAGGCCTTATTAATGGTGGGTGTAAAAGTGTGATTGGGCAGCACAGACTCGTGGAATGGAAGGGCATATTTTTTATGGGTGAATGTGTGTGAGTGGGCAGCACAGACTCGTGGAAAGGAATGGCCTATTAATTGTGGGTGAATGTTTGTGACTGGGCAGTAGAGACTCATGGAAAGGAAGGGCCTATAAATTGTGGGTGAATGGGTGTGATTGGGCAACACAGACTCGTGGAAAGGAAGGGCCTATTAATTGTTGGTGATGGGTGTGATTGGGCAACACAGACTCGTGGAACGGAAAGGCCTATAAATTGTGGGTGAATAGGTGTTATTGGGCTGCACAGACTCGTGGAATGGAAGGGCCTATTAATTGTGGGTGAATGGGTGTGATTGGGCAACACAGACTCGTGGAACGGAAGGGCCTATAAATTGTGGGTGAATAGGTGTGATTGGGCAGCACAGAGTCGTGGAATGGAATGGCCTATTTATTGTGGGTGAATGTTTGTGACTGGGCAGTACAGACTCATGGAAAGGAAGGGCCTATTAATTGTGGGTGAATGGGTGTGATTGGGCAACACAGACTCGTGGAAAGGAAGGGCCTATTAATTGTTGGTGATGGGTGTGATTGGGCAACACAGACTCGTGGAACGGAAGGGCCTATAAATTGTGGGTGAATAGGTGTGATTGGGCTGCACAGACTCGTGGAATGGAAGGGCCTATTACTTGTGGGTGAATGGGTGTGATTGGGCAACTCAGGCTCGTGGAAAGGAAGGGCCTATTTTTTATGGGTGAATGTGTGTGAGTGGGCAGCACAGACTCGTGGAAAGGAATGTCCTATTAATTGTGGGTGAATGTTTGTGACTGGGCAGTACAGACTCATGGAAAGGAAGGGCCTATTAATTGTTGGTGAATGGGTGTGAATGGGCAACACTGGCTTGTGGAAAGGAAGGGCCTGTAAATTGTGGGTGAATCGGTGTGACTGGGCAACACAGGCTCTTAGAAAAGAAGGGCCTATTAATTGTGGGTGAATGTGTGTGACTGGCCAGCACAGACTCGTTGAAAGGAAGGGCTTATTAATGGTGGGTGAAAAAGTGTGATTGGGCAGCAAAGAGTCGTGGAATGGAAGGGCCTATTAATTGTGGGTGAATGGGTGTGATTGTGCAACACAGGCTCGTGGAAAGGAAGGGCTTATTAATTGTGGGTGAATGGGTGTGATTGGGCAGCAGGCTCGTTGAAAGGAAGAGCCTATAAATTGTGGGTGAGTAGGTGTGATTGCGCAGCACAGACTTGTGGAATGGAAGGGACTATTAATTGTGGGTGAATGGGTGTGTATGGGCAACACTGGCTCGTGTAAAGAAAGGGCCTATAAATTGTGGGTGAATAGGTGTGACTGGGCAACACAGGCTCTTGGAAAGGAAGGGCCTATTAATTGTGGGTGAATGGGTGTGTATGGGCAACACTGGCTCATGTAAAGAAAGGGCCTATGAATTGTGGGTGAATAGGTGTGACTGGGCAACACAGGCTCTTGGAAAGGAAGGGCCTATTAATTGTGGGTGAATGTGTATGACTGGGCAGCACAGACAAGTGGAAAGGAAGGGCCTATTAATTGTTGGTGAATAGTTGTGATTGGGCAGCACAGACTCGTAGAAAGGAAGGGCCTATTAATTGTGGATGAATGGGTGTGACTAGGCAACACAGGCTCTTGGAAAGGAAGGGCCTATTAATTGTGGGTGAATGGGTGTGATTGGGCAGCACAGACTCGTGAAAAGGTAGGGCCTATTAATTGTTGGTGATGAGTGTGATTGGGCAACACAGACTCGTGGAACGGAAGGGCCTATAAATTGTGGGTGAATATGTGTGATTGGGCAGCACTGACTCGTGGAATGGAAGGGCCTATTACTTGTGGGTTAATGGGTGTGATTGGGCAACACAGGCTCGTGGAAAGGAAGGGCCTATTAATTATGGATGAATGTGTGTGAGTGGGCAGCACAGACTCGTGGAAAGGAAGGGCCTATTAATTGTGGGTAAATGTTTGTGACTAGGCAGCACAGACTCATGGAAAGAAAGGGCCTATTAATTGTTGGTGAATGGGTGTGACTCGGCAACACAGCCTCGTGGAAACGAAGGGCCTATTAATTGTGGATGAATGGGTGTGACTAGGCAACACAGGCTCTTGGAAAGGAAGGGCCTATTAATTGTGGGTGAATGGGTGTGATTGGGCAGCACAGACTCGTGAAAAGGTAGGGCCTATTAATTGTTGGTGATGAGTGTGATTGGGCAACACAGACTCGTGGAACGGAAGGGCCTATAAATTGTGGGTGAATATGTGTGATTGGGCAGCACTGACTCGTGGAATGGAAGGGCCTATTACTTGTGGGTTAATGGGTGTGATTGGGCAACACAGGCTCGTGGAAAGGAAGGGCCTATTAATTATGGATGAATGTGTGTGAGTGGGCAACACAGACTCGTGGAAAGGAAGGGCCTATTAATTGTGGGTAAATGTTTGTGACTAGGCAGCACAGACTCATGGACAGAAAGGGCCTATTAATTGTTGGTGAATGGGTGTGACTCGGCAACACAGCCTCGTGGAAACGAAGGGCCTATTAATTGTTGGTGAATGGGTGTGACTGGGTAACACAGGCTCGTGGAATGGAACGGCCTATTAATTGTGGGTGAATGAGTGTGATTGGGCAGCAGAGACGCGTGGAAAGGAAGGGCCTATTAATGGTGGGTGTATAAGTGTGATTGGGCAACAGGCTCGTGGAAAGGAAGGGCCTATTATTTTTGGGTGAATGTGTGTGACTGGGCAGCACAGACTCGTGGAAAGGAAGGGCCTATTAATAGTGGGTGAATGGGTGTGATTGGGGAACACAGGCTCGTGGAAAGGAAGGGCCTATTAATTGTGGGTGAAAGCGTGTGATTGGGCAACACAGACTCGTGGAAAGGAAGGGCCTATTAATGGTGGGTGAATAAGTATGATTGGGCAGCACAGAGTCGTGGAATGGAAGGGCCTATTAATTGTGGGTGAATGGGTGTGATTGGGCAACACAGGCTCGCGGAATGGACGGGCCTATTAATTGTGTGTTAATGGGTGTGACAGGGCAGTACAGACTCGTGGAAAGGAAGGGCCTATTAATTGTGGGTGAAAGGTGTGAATGGGTAACACAGACTCATGGAAAGGAAGGGCCTATTAATTGTGGGTGAATGGGTGTGATTGGGCAACACAGACTCGTGGAAAGGAAGGGCCTATTAATTGTTGGTGATGGGTGTGATTGGGCAACACAGACTCGTGGAACGGAAGGGCCTAGAAATTGTGGGTGAATAGGTGTGATTGGGCTGCACAGACTCGTGGAATGGAAGGGCCTATTAGTTGTGGGTGAATGGGTGTGATTGGGCAACTCAGGCTCGTGGAAAGGAAGGGCCTATTTTTTATGGGTGAATGTGTGTGAGTGGGCAGCACAGACTCGTGGAAAGGAATGGCCTATTAATTGTGGGTGAATGTTTGTGACTGGGCAGTACAGACTCATGGAATGGAAGGGCCTATTAATTGTTGGTGAATGGGTGTGAATGGGCAACACTGGCTTGTGGAAAGGAAGGGCCTGTAAATTGTGGGTGAATCGGTGTGACTGGGCAACACAGGCTCTTGGAAAAGAAGGGCCTATTAATTGTGGGTGAATGTGTGTGACTGGCCAGCACAGACTCGTGGAAAGGAAGGCCTTATTAATGGTGGGTGTAAAAGTGTGATTGGGCAGCACAGACTCGTGGAATGGAAGGGCCTATTTTTTATGGGTGAATGTGTGTGAGTGGGCAGCACAGACTCGTGGAAAGGAATGGCCTATTAATTGTGGGTGAATGTTTGTGACTGGGCAGTAGAGACTCATGGAAAGGAAGGGCCTATAAATTGTGGGTGAATGGGTGTGATTGGGCAACACAGACTCGTGGAAAGGAAGGGCCTATTAATTGTTGGTGATGGGTGTGATTGGGCAACACAGACTCGTGGAACGGAAAGGCCTATAAATTGTGGGTGAATAGGTGTTATTGGGCTGCACAGACTCGTGGAATGGAAGGGCCTATTAATTGTGGGTGAATGGGTGTGATTGGGCAACACAGACTCGTGGAACGGAAGGGCCTATAAATTGTGGGTGAATAGGTGTGATTGGGCAGCACAGAGTCGTGGAATGGAATGGCCTATTTATTGTGGGTGAATGTTTGTGACTGGGCAGTACAGACTCATGGAAAGGAAGGGCCTATTAATTGTGGGTGAATGGGTGTGATTGGGCAACACAGACTCGTGGAAAGGAAGGGCCTATTAATTGTTGGTGATGGGTGTGATTGGGCAACACAGACTCGTGGAACGGAAGGGCCTATAAATTGTGGGTGAATAGGTGTGATTGGGCTGCACAGACTCGTGGAATGGAAGGGCCTATTACTTGTGGGTGAATGGGTGTGATTGGGCAACTCAGGCTCGTGGAAAGGAAGGGCCTATTTTTTATGGGTGAATGTGTGTGAGTGGGCAGCACAGACTCGTGGAAAGGAATGTCCTATTAATTGTGGGTGAATGTTTGTGACTGGGCAGTACAGACTCATGGAAAGGAAGGGCCTATTAATTGTTGGTGAATGGGTGTGAATGGGCAACACTGGCTTGTGGAAAGAAAGGGCCTGTAAATTGTGGGTGAATCGGTGTGACTGGGCAACACAGGCTCTTAGAAAAGAAGGGCCTATTAATTGTGGGTGAATGTGTGTGACTGGCCAGCACAGACTCGTTGAAAGGAAGGGCTTATTAATGGTGGGTGAAAAAGTGTGATTGGGCAGCAAAGAGTCGTGGAATGGAAGGGCCTATTAATTGTGGGTGAATGGGTGTGATTGTGCAACACAGGCTCGTGGAAAGGAAGGGCTTATTAATTGTGGGTGAATGGGTGTGATTGGGCAGCAGGCTCGTTGAAAGGAAGAGCCTATAAATTGTGGGTGAGTAGGTGTGATTGCGCAGCACAGACTTGTGGAATGGAAGGGACTATTAATTGTGGGTGAATGGGTGTGTATGGGCAACACTGGCTCGTGTAAAGAAAGGGCCTATAAATTGTGGGTGAATAGGTGTGACTGGGCAACACAGGCTCTTGGAAAGGAAGGGCCTATTAATTGTGGGTGAATGGGTGTGTATGGGCAACACTGGCTCATGTAAAGAAAGGGCCTATGAATTGTGGGTGAATAGGTGTGACTGGGCAACACAGGCTCTTGGAAAGGAAGGGCCTATTAATTGTGGGTGAATGTGTATGACTGGGCAGCACAGACAAGTGGCAAGGAAGGGCCTATTAATTGTTGGTGAATAGTTGTGATTGGGCAGCACAGACTCGTAGAAAGGAAGGGCCTATTAATTGTGGATGAATGGGTGTGACTAGGCAACACAGGCTCTTGGAAAGGAAGGGCCTATTAATTGTGGGTGAATGGGTGTGATTGGGCAGCACAGACTCGTGAAAAGGTAGGGCCTATTAATTGTTGGTGATGAGTGTGATTGGGCAACACAGACTCGTGGAACGGAAGGGCCTATAAATTGTGGGTGAATATGTGTGATTGGGCAGCACTGACTCGTGGAATGGAAGGGCCTATTACTTGTGGGTTAATGGGTGTGATTGGGCAACACAGGCTCGTGGAAAGGAAGGGCCTATTAATTATGGATGAATGTGTGTGAGTGGGCAGCACAGACTCGTGGAAAGGAAGGGCCTATTAATTGTGGGTAAATGTTTGTGACTAGGCAGCACAGACTCATGGAAAGAAAGGGCCTATTAATTGTTGGTGAATGGGTGTGACTCGGCAACACAGCCTCGTGGAAACGAAGGGCCTATTAATTGTGGATGAATGGGTGTGACTAGGCAACACAGGCTCTTGGAAAGGAAGGGCCTATTAATTGTGGGTGAATGGGTGTGATTGGGCAGCACAGACTCGTGAAAAGGTAGGGCCTATTAATTGTTGGTGATGAGTGTGATTGGGCAACACAGACTCGTGGAACGGAAGGGCCTATAAATTGTGGGTGAATATGTGTGATTGGGCAGCACTGACTCGTGGAATGGAAGGGCCTATTACTTGTGGGTTAATGGGTGTGATTGGGCAACACAGGCTCGTGGAAAGGAAGGGCCTATTAATTATGGATGAATGTGTGTGAGTGGGCAGCACAGACTCGTGGAAAGGAAGGGCCTATTAATTGTGGGTAAATGTTTGTGACTAGGCAGCACAGACTCATGGAAAGAAAGGGCCTATTAATTGTTGGTGAATGGGTGTGACTCGGCAACACAGCCTCGTGGAAACGAAGGGCCTATTAATTGTTGGTGAATGGGTGTGACTGGGTAACACAGGCTCGTGGAATGGAACGGCCTATTAATTGTGGGTGAATGAGTGTGATTGGGCAGCAGAGACGCGTGGAAAGGAAGGGCCTATTAATGGTGGGTGTATAAGTGTGATTGGGCAACAGGCTCGTGGAAAGGAAGGGCCTATTAATTGTGGGTTAATGGGTGTGATTGCGCAGCACAGACTCGTGGAAAGAAAGGACTTATGAATTGTAGGTGAATGGGTGTGATTGCGCAGCACAGACTCGTGGAAAGGAAGGGCCTATTAATTGTGGGTGAATGGGTGTGATTGGGCAGCACAGGCTCACGGAATGGACGGGGCTATTAATTGTGGGTTAATGGGTGTTACTAGTCAGTACAGACTTGTTGAAAGGAAGGGCCTATTATTTTTGGGTGAATGTGTGTGACTGGGCAGCACAGACTCGTGGAAAGGAAGGGCCTATTAATAGTGGGTGAATGGGTGTGATTGGGGAACACAGGCTCGTGGAAAGGAAGGGCCTATTAATGGTGGGTGAATAAGTATGATTGGGCAGCACAGAGTCGTGGAATGGAAGGGCCCATTAATTGTGGGTGAATGGGTGTGATTGGGCAACACAGGCTCGCGGAATGGACGGGCCTATTAATTGTGTGTTAATGGGTGTGACAGGGCAGTACAGACTCGTGGAAAGGAAGGGCCTATTAATTGTGGGTGAAAGGTGTGAATGGGTAACACAGACTCATGGAAAGGAAGGGCCTATTAATTGTGGGTGAATGGGTGTGATTGGGCAACACAGACTCGTGGAAAGGAAGGGCCTATTAATTGTTGGTGATGGGTGTGATTGGGCAACACAGACTCGTGGAACGGAAGGGCCTAGAAATTGTGGGTGAATAGGTGTGATTGGGCTGCACAGACTCGTGGAATGGAAGGGCCTATTAGTTGTGGGTGAATGGGTGTGATTGGGCAACTCAGGCTCGTGGAAAGGAAGGGCCTATTTTTTATGGGTGAATGTGTGTGAGTGGGCAGCACAGACTCGTGGAAAGGAATGGCCTATTAATTGTGGGTGAATGTTTGTGACTGGGCAGTACAGACTCATGGAATGGAAGGGCCTATTAATTGTTGGTGAATGGGTGTGAATGGGCAACACTGGCTTGTGGAAAGGAAGGGCCTGTGAATTGTGCGTGAATCGGTGTGACTGGGCAACACAGGCTCTTGGAAAAGAAGGGCCTATTAATTGTGGGTGAATGTGTGTGACTGGCCAGCACAGACTCATGGAAAGGAAGGCCTTATTAATGGTGGGTGTAAAAGTGTGATTGGGCAGCACAGACTCGTGGAATGGAAGGGCCTATTTTTTATGGGTGAATGTGTGTGAGTGGGCAGCACAGACTCGTGGAAAGGAATGGCCTATTAATTGTGGGTGAATGTTTGTGACTGGGCAGTACAGACTCATGGAAAGGAAGGGCCTATTAATTGTTGGTGAATGGGTGTGAATGGGCAACACTGGCTTGTGGAAAGGAAGGGCCTGTAAATTGTGGGTGAATCGGTGTGACTGGGCAACACAGGCTCTTAGAAAAGAAGGGCCTATTAATTGTGGGTGAATGTGTGTGACTGGCCAGCACAGACTCGTGGAAAGGAAGGGCTTATTAATGGTGGGTGAAAAAGTGTGATTGGGCAGCAAAGAGTCATGGAATGGAAGGGCCTATTAATTGTGGGTGAATGGGTGTGATTGTGCAACACAGGCTCGTGGAAAGGAAGGGCTTATTAATTGTGGGTGAATGGGTGTGATTGGGCAGCAGGCTCGTTGAAAGGAAGAGCCTATAAATTGTGGGTGAGTAGGTGTGATTGCGCAGCACAGACTTGTGGAATGGAAGGGACTATTAATTGTGGGTGAATGGGTGTGTATGGGCAACACTGGCTCGTGTAAAGAAAGGGCCTATAAATTGTGGGTGAATAGGTGTGACTGGGCAACACAGGCTCTTGGAAAGGAAGGGCCTATTAATTGTGGGTGAATGGGTGTGTATGGGCAACACTGGCTCATGTAAAGAAAGGGCCTATGAATTGTGGGTGAATAGGTGTGACTGGGCAACACTGGCTCTTGGAAAGGAAGGGCCTATTAATTGTGGGTGAATGTGTATGACTGGGCAGCACAGACAAGTGGAAAGGAAGGGCCTATTAATTGTTGGTGAATGGTTGTGATTGGGCAGCACAGACTCGTAGAAAGGAAGGGCCTATTAATTGTGGATGAAGGGGTGTGACTAGGCAACACAGGCTCTTGGAAAGGAAGGGCCTATTAATTGTGGGTGAATTGGTGTGATTGGGCAGCACAGACTCGTGAAAAGGTAGGGCCTATTAATTGTTGGTGATGAGTGTGATTGGGCAACACAGACTCGTGGAACGGAAGGGCCTATAAATTGTGGGTGAATATGTGTGATTGGGCAGCACTGACTCGTGGAATGGAAGGGCCTATTACTTGTGGGTTAATGGGTGTGATTGGGCAACACAGGCTCGTGGAAAGGAAGGGCCTATTAATTGTGGGTGAATGGGTGTGATTGGGCAGCACAGGCTCACGGAATGGACGGGGCTATTAATTGTGGGTTAATGGGTGTTACTAGTCAGTACAGACTCGTTGAAAGGAAGGGCCTATTACTTGTGGGTGAATGGGTGTGATTGGGCAACACAGACTCGTGGAAAGGAAGGGCCTATTAATGGTGGGTGAATGAGTATGATTGGGCAGCACAGAGTCGTGGAATTGAAGGGCCTATTAATTGTGGGTGAATGGGTGTGACTGGGCAACACAGACTCGTGGAAAGGAAGGGCATATTAATTGTGGGTGAATGTGTGTGACTGGGTAGCACAGACTCGTGGAAAGGAAAGGCCTATTAAATGTGGGTGACTGGTTATGATTGGGCAGCACAGACTCGTTGAAAGGAAGGGACTATTAATTGTGGGTGAATGGGTGTGACTCAGCAACACAGGCTCTTGTAAAAGTAGGGCCTATTAATTGTGGGTGAATGGGTGCGACTGCGCAACACAGACACGTGGAAAGGAAGGGCCTATTAATTGTGGGTGAAGGGGTGTGATTGGACAGCACAGACTCGTGGAAAGGAAGGGCCTATTAATTGTGGGTGAATGGGTGTGACTGGGCAACACAGGCTCGTGGAAAGGGCCTATTAATTGTACGTGAATGTGTGTGACTGGGCAGCATAGACTCGTGGAAAGAAAGGGACTATTATTTGTGGGTAAATGTGTGTGACTGGGCAGCACAGACTGTGGAAAGGAAGGGCCTATTAATTGTGGGTGAATGGGTGTGATTGGGCAACACAGACTCGTGGAAAGGAAGGGCTTATTAATTGTTGGTGATGGGTGTAATTTGGCAACACAGACTCGTGGAACGGAAGGGCCTATAAATTGTGGGTGAATAGGTGTGATTGGGCTGCACAGACTCGTGGAATGGAAGGGCCTATTACCTGTGGGTGAATGGGTGTGATTGGGCAACTCAGGCTCATGGAAAGGAAGGGCCTATTTTTTATGGGTGAATGTGTGTGAGTGGGCAGCACAGACTCGTGGAAAGGAATGGCCTATTAATTGTGGGTGTATGTTTGTGACTGGGCAGTACAGACTCATGGAAAGGAAGGGCCTATTAATTGTTGGTGAATGGGTGTGAATGGGCAACACTGGCTTGTGGAAAGGAAGGGCCTGTAAATTGTGGGTGAATCGGTGTGACTGGGCAACACAGGCTCTTGGAAAAGAAGGGCCTATTAATTGTGGGTGAATGTGTGTGACTGGCCAGCACAGACTCGTGGAAAGGTAGGGCTTATTAATGGTGGGTGAAAAAGTGTGATTGGGCAGCACAGAGTCGTGGAATGGAAGGGCCCATTAATTGTGGGTGAATGGGTGTGATTGGGCAACACAGACTCGTGGAAAGGAAGGGCCCATTAATTGTGGGGTAATGGGTGTGTTTGGGCAACAAAGGCTCGGTGAAAAGAAGGACCTATTAATTGAGGGTGAATGGGTGTGACTGGGCAGCACGGGCGCGCGGAATGGAAGGGCCTATTAATTCTAGGTGAATCGGTGTGATTGTACAACACAGGCTCGTGGAAAAGAAGGGCCTATTAATTGTGGGTGAATGGATGTGATTAGGTAACACAGGCTCGTGGAAAGGAAGCGCCTATTAATTGTGGGTTAACGTGTGTGACTCGGCAACACGGGTTCGTGGAAAAGAAGGGCCTAATAATAATGGGTGAATGGGTGTGACTGGGCAACACAGGCTCGTGGAAAGGAAAGACCTATTTATTGTGGGTGAATGTGTGTGACTGTGCAGCACAGATTCGTGGAAAGGAAGGGCCTATTAATTGTGGGTGAAAGGGTGTGAATGGGTAGCACAGACTCGTGGAACGGAAGTGTCTATTAATTGTGGGTGAATGGGTGTGATTGGGCTACACAGGCTCGTGGAAAGGAAGTGCCTATTAATTGTGGGTGAATTGATGTTATTGGGCAAAATTGGCTCGTGGAAAGGAAGGGCCTATTAATTGTGGGTGAATGTGTGTGACTGGGTAGCACAGACTCGTGGAAAGGAAGGGCCTATTAAATGTGGGTGAATGGTTATGATTGGGCAGCACAGACTCGTTGAAAGGAAGGGCCTATTAATTGTGGGTGAATGGGTGTGACTCAGCAACACAGGCTCGTGGAAAAGTAGGGCCTATTACTTGTGAGTGAATGGGTGTGACTGCGCAACACAGACTCGTGGAAAGGAAGGGCCTATTAATTGTGGGTGAATGTTTGTGACTGGGCAGTACAGACTCATGGAAAGGAAGGGCCTATAAATTGTGGGTGAATGGGTGTGATTGGGCAACACAGACTCGTGGAAAGGAAGGGCCTATTAATTGTTGGTGATGGGTGTGATTGGGCAACACAGACTCGTGGAACGGAAAGGCCTATAAATTGTGGGTGAATAGGTGTTATTGGGCTGCACAGACTCGTGGAATGGAAGGGCCTATTAATTGTGGGTGAATGGGTGTGATTGGGCAACACAGACTCGTGGAACGGAATGGCCTATAAATTGTGGGTGAATAGGTGTGATTGGGCAGCACAGAGTCGTGGAATGGAATGGCCTATTTATTGTGGGTGAATGTTTGTGACTGGGCAGTACAGACTCATGGAAAGGAAGGGCCTATTAATTGTGGGTGAATGGGTGTGATTGGGCAACACAGACTCGTGGAAAGGAAGGACCTATTAATTGTTGGTGATGGGTGTGATTGGGCAACACAGACTCGTGGAAAGGAAGGGCCTATTAATTGTCGGTGAATAGGTGTGATTGGGCTGCACAGACTCGTGGAATGGAAGGGCCTATTACTTGTGGGTGAATGGGTGTGATTGGGCAACTCAGGCTCGTGGAAAGGAAGGGCCTATTTTTTATGGGTGAATGTGTGTGAATGGGCAGCACAGACTCGTGGAAAGGAATGGCCTATTAATTGTGGGTGAATGTTTGTGACTGGGCAGTACAGACTCATGGAAAGGAAGGGCCTATTAATTGTTGGTGAATGGGTGTGAATGGGCAACACTGGCTTGTGGAAAGGAAGGGCCTGTAAATTGTGGGTGTATCGGTGTGACTGGGCAACACAGGCTCTTGGAAAAGAAGGGCCTATTAATTGTGGGTGAATGTGTGTGACTGGCCAGCACAGACTCGTGGAAAGGAAGGGCTTATTAATGGTGGGTGAAAAAGTGTGATTGGGCAGCAGAGAGTCGTGGAATGGAAGGGCCTATTAAATGTGGGTGAATGGGTGTGATTGGGCAACACAGGCTCGTCGAATGCAAGCGCCTATTAATTGTGGGTGACTGAGTGTGATTGGACAGCACAGGCTCGTGGAATGGAAGGGCCTATTAATTGTGGGTGAAAGGTGGGACTGGGCAACACAGACTCGTGGAAAGGAAGGGCCTATTAATTGTGGGTGAATGGGTGTGATTGGGCAACACAGACTCGTGGAAAGGAAGGGCCCATTAATTGTGGGGTAATGGGAGTGTTTGGGCAACAAAGGCTCGGAGAAATGAAGGACCTATTAATTGAGGGTGAATGGGTGTGACTGGGCAGCACGGGCTCGCGGAATGGAAGGGCCTATTAATTCTAGGTGAATGGTTATGATTGGGCAGCACAGACTCGTTGAAAGGAAGGGCCTATTAATTGTGGGTGAATGGGTGTGACTCAGCAACACAAGCTCGTGGAAAAGTAGGGCCTATTAATTGTGGGTGAATGGGTGTGACTGCGCAACACAGACTCGTGGAAAGGAAGGGCCTATTAATTGTGGGTGAAGGGGTGTGATTGGACAGCACAGACTCGTGGAAAGGAAGGGCCTATTAATAGTTGGTGAATGGGTGTGATTGGGGAACACAATCTCGTGGAAAGGAAGGGCCTATTAATTGTGGGTGAAAGCGTGTGATTGGGCAACACAGACTCGTGGATAGGAAGGGCCTATTAATGGTGGGCGAATAAGTATGATTGGGCAGCACAGAGTCGTGGAATGGAAGGGCCTATTAATTGTGGGTGAATGGGTGTGATTGGGCAACACAGGCTCGCGGAATGGACGGGCCTATTAATTGTGGGTTATTGGGTGTGACAGGGCAGTACAGACTCGTGGAAAGGAAGGGCCTATTAATTGTGGGTGAAAGGTGTGAATGGGTGACACAGACTCATGGAAAGGAAGGTCCTATTAATTGTGGGTGAATGGGTGTGATTGGGCAACACAGACTCATGGAAAGGAAGGGCCTATTAATTGTTGGTGATGGGTGTGATTGGGCAACACAGACTCGTGGAACGGAAGGGCCTATAAATTGTGGGTGAATAGGTGTGATTGGGCTGCACAGACTCGTGGAAAGGAAGGGCCTATTAGTTGTGGGTGAATGGGTGTGATTGGGCAACTCAGGCTCGTGGAAAGGAAGGGCCTATTTTTTATGGGTGTATGTGTGTGAGTGGGCAGCACAGACTCGTGGAAAGGAATGGCCTATTAATTGTGGGTGAATGTTTGTGACTGGGCAGTACAGACTCATGGAGTGGAAGGGCCTATTAATTGTTGGTGAATGGGTGTGAATGGGCAACACTGGCTTGTGGAAAGGAAGGGCCTGTAAATTGTGGATGAATCGGTGTGACTGGGCAACACAGGCTCTTGGAAAAGAAGGGCCTATTAATTGTGGGTGAATGTGTGTGACTGGCTAGCACAGACTCTTGGAAAGGAAGGGCTTATTAATGGTGGGTGTAAAAGTGTGATTGGGCAGCACAGAGTCCTGGAATGGAAGGGCCTATTAATTGTGGGTGAATGCTTGTGACTGGGCAGTACAGACTCATGGAAAGGAAGGGCCTATTAATTGTGGGTGAATGGGAGTGATTGGGCAACACAGACTCGTGCAAAGGAAGGGCCTATTAATTGTGGGTGAATGGGTGTGATTGGGCAACTCAGGCTCGTGGAAAGGAAGGGCCTATTTTTTATGTGTGAATGTGTGTGAGTGGGAAGCACACACTCGTGGAAAGGAATGGCCTATTAATTGTGGCTGAATGTTTGTGACTGGGCAGTACAGACTCATGGAAAGGAAGGGCCTATAAATTGTGGGTGAATGGGTATGATTGGGCAACACAGACTCGTGGAAAGGAAGGGCCTATTAATTGTTGGTGATGGGTGTGATTCGGCAACACAGACTCGTGGAACGGAAAGGCCTATAAATTGTGGGTGAATAGGTGTTATTGGGCTGCACAGACTCGTGGAATGGAAGGGCCTATTAATTGTGGGTGAATGGGTGTGATTGGGCAACACAGACTCGTCGAACGGAAGGGCCTATAAATTGTGGGTGAATAGGTGTGATTGGGCAGCACAGAGTCGTGGAATGGAATGGCCTATTAATTGTGGGTGAATGTTTGTGACTGGGCAGTACAGACTCATGGAAAGGAAGAGCCTATTTATTGTGGGTGAATGGGTGTGATTGGGCAAAACAGACTTGTGGAAAGGAAGGGCCTATTC
The DNA here is from genome assembly GCF_036971445.1 of Narcine bancroftii. NCBI lineage: Eukaryota > Metazoa > Chordata > Chondrichthyes > Torpediniformes > Narcinidae > Narcine > Narcine bancroftii. Next base: position 155,152,919 of record NC_091469.1, read on the forward strand.
ATTGTTGGTGATGGGTGTGATTGGGCAACACAGACTCGTGGAACGGAAGGGCCTATAAATTGTGGGTGAATAGGTGTGATTGGGCTGCACAGACTCGTGGAATGGAAGGGCCTATTAGTTGTGGGTGAATGGGTGTGATTGGGCAACTCAGGCTCGTGGAAAGGAAGGGCCTATTTTTTATGGGTGAATGTGTGTGAGTGGGCAGCACAGACTCGTGGAAAGGAATGGCCTATTAATTGTGGGTGAATGTTTGTGACTGGGCAGTACAGACTCATGGAAAGGAAGGGCCTATTAATTGTTGGTGAATGGGTGTGAATGGGCAACACTTGCTTGTGGAAAGGAAGGGCCTGTAAATTGTGGGTGAATCGGTGTGACTTGGCAACACAGACTCGTCGAATATAAGACCCTATTAATTGTGGGTGAATGAGTGTGATTGGACAGCACAGGCTCGTGGAATGGAAGGGCCTATTAATTGTGGGTGAAAGGTGTGACTGGGCAACACAGACTCGTGGAAAGGAAGGGCCTATTAATTGTGGGTGAATGGGTGTGATTGGGCAACACAGACTCGTGGAAAGGAAGGGCCCATTAATTGTGGGGTAATGGGTGTGTTTGGGCAACAAATGCTCGGAGAAAAGAAGGACCTATTAATTGAGGGTGAATGTGTGTGACTGGGCAGCATGGGCTCGCGGAATGGAAGGGCCTATTAATTCTAGGTGAATGGGTGTGATTGTGCAACACAGGCTCGTGGAAAAGAAGGGCCTATTAATTGTGAGTGAATGGATGTGATTAGGCAACACAGGCTCGTGGAAAGGAAGCGCCTATTAATTGTGGGTGAACGTGTGTGACTCGGCAACACGGGTTCGTGGAAAAGAAGGGCCTAATAATTATGGGTGAATGGGTGTGACTGGGCAACACAGGCTCGTGGAAAGGAAAGGCCTATTTATTGTGGGTGAATGTGTGTGACTGGGCTGCACAGACTCGTGGAAAGGAAGGGCCTATTAATTGTGGGTGAAAGGGTGTGAATGGGAAGCACAGACTCGTGGAATGGAAGGGTCTATTAATTGTGGGTGAATGGGTGTGATTGGGCTACACAGGCTCGTGGAAAGGAAGGGCCTATTAATTGTGGGTGAATGGATGTGATTGGGCAATATAGGCTCGTGGAAATGAAGGGCCTATTAATTGTGGGTGAATGTGTGTGACTGGGTAGCACAGACTCGTGGAAAGGAAGGGCCTATTAAATGTGGGTGAATGGTTATGATTGGGCAGCACAGACTCGTTGAAAGGAAGGGCCTATTAATTGTAGGTGAATGGGTGTGACTCAGCAACACAAGCTCGTGGAAAAGTAGGGCCTATTAATTGTGGGTGAATGGGTGTGACTGCGCAACACAGACTCGTGGAAAGGAAGGGCTTATTAATGGTGGGTGTAAAAGTGTGATTGGGCAGCACAGAGTCCTGGAATGGAAGGGCCTATTAATTGTGGGTGAATGTTTGTGACTGGGCAGTACAGACTCATGGAAAGGAAGGGCCTATTAATTGTGGGTGAATGGGTGTGATTGGGCAACACAGACTCGTGGAAAGGAATGGCCTATTAATTGTTGGTGATGGGTGTGATTGGGCAACACAGACTCGTGGAACGGAAGGGCCTATAAATTGTGGGTGAATAGGTGTGATTGGGCTGCACAGACTCGTGGAATGGAAGGGCCTATTAGTTGTGGGTGAATGGGTGTGATTGGGCAACTCAGGCTCGTGGAAAGGAAGGGCCTATTTTTTATGGGTGAATGTGAGTGAGTGGGAAGCACAGACTCGTGGAAAGGAATAGCCTATTAATTGTGGGTGAATGTTTGTGACTGGGCAGTACAGACTCATGGAAAGGAAGGGCCTATAAATTGTGGGTGAATGGGTGTGATTGGGCAACACAGACTCGTGGAAAGGAAGGGCCTATTAATTGTTGGTGATGGGTGTGATTCGGCAACACAGACTCGTGGAACGGAAAGGCCTATAAATTGTGGGTGAATAGGTGTTATTGGGCTGCACAGACTCGTGGAATGGAAGGGCCTATTAATTGTGGGTGAATGGGTGTGATTGGGCAACACAGACTCGTGGAACGGAAGGGCCTATAAATTGTGGGTGAATAGGTGTGATTGGGCAGCACAGAGTCGTGGAATGGAATGGCCTACTAATTGTGGGTGAATGTTTGTGACTGGGCAGTACAGACTCGTGGAAAGGAAGGGCCTATTTATTGTGGGTGAATGGGTGTGATTGGGCAAAACAGACTCGTGGAAAGGACGGGCCTATTAATTGTTGGTGATGGGTGTGATTGGGCAACACAGACTCGTGGAACGGAAGGGCCTATAAATTGTGGGTGAATAGGTGTGATTGGGCTGCACAGACTCGTGGAATGGAAGGGCCTATTAGTTGTGGGTGAATGGGTGTGATTGGGCAACTAGGCTCGTGGAAAGGAAGGGCCTATTTTTTATGGGTGAATGTGTGTGAGTGGGAAGCACAGACTCGTGGAAAGGAATGCCCTATTAATTGTGGGTGAATGTTTGTGACTGGGCAGTACAGACTCATGGAAAGGAAGGGCCTATAAATTGTAGGTGAATGGGTGTGGTTGGGCAACACAGACTCGTGGAAAGGAAGGGCCTATTAATTGTTGGTGATGGGTGTGATTCGGCAACACAGACTCGTGGAACGGAAAGGCCTATAAATTGTGGGTGAATAGGTGTTATTGGGCTGCACAGACTCGTGGAATGGAAGGGCCTATTAATTGTGGGTGAATGGGTGTGATTGGGCAACACAGACTCGTCGAACGGAAGGGCCTATAAATTGTGGGTGAATAGGTGTGATTGGGCAGCACAGAGTCGTGGAATGGAATGGCCTATTAATTGTGGGTGAATGTTTGTGACTGGGCAGTACAGACTCATGGAACGGAAGAGCCTAATTATTGTGGGTGAATGGGTGTGATTGGGCAAAACAGACTCGTGGAAAGGAAGGGCCTATTCATTGTTGGTGATGGGTGTGATTGGGCAACACAGACTCTTGGAACGGAAGGGCCTATAAATTGTGGGTGAATAGGTGTGATTGGGCTGCACAGACTCGTGGAATGGAAGGGCCTATTAGTTGTGGGTGAATGGGTGTGATTGGGCAACTCAGGCTCGTGGAAAGGAAGGGCCTATTTTTTATGGGTGAATGTGTGTGAGTGGGCAGCACAGACTCGTGGAAAGGAATGGCCTATTAATTGTGGGTGAATGTTTGTGACTGGGCAGTACAGACTCATGGAAAGGAAGGGCCTATTAATTGTTGGTGAATGGGTGTGAATGGGCAACACTTGCTTGTGGAAAGGAAGGGCCTGTAAATTGTGGGTGAATCGGTGTGACTGGGCAACACAGACTCGTCGAATATAAGACCCTATTAATTGTGGGTGAATGAGTGTGATTGGACAGCACAGGCTCGTGGAATGGAAGGGCCTATTAATTGTGGGTGAAAGGTGTGACTGGGCAACACAGACTCGTGGAAAGGAAGGGCCTATTAATTGTGGGTGAATGGGTGTGATTGGGCAACACAGACTCGTGGAACGGAAGGGCCTATAAATTGTGGGTGAATACGTGTGATTGGGCTGCACAGACTCGTGGAATGGAAGGGCCTATTAGTTGTGGGTGAATGGGTGTGATTGGGCAACTCAGGCTCGTGGAAAGGAAGGGCCTATTTTTTATGGGTGAATGTGTGTGAGTGGGCAGCACAGACTCGTGGAAAGGAATGGCCTATTAATTGTGGGTGAATGTTTGTGACTGGGCAGTACAGACTCATGGAAAGGAAGGGCCTATTAATTGTTGGTGAATGGGTGTGAATGGGCAACACTTGCTTGTGGAAAGGAAGGGCCTGTAAATTGTGGGTGAATCGGTGTGACTGGGCAACACAGGCTCTTGGAAAAGAAGGGCCTATAAATTATGGGTGAATGTGTGTGACTGGCCAGCACAGACTCGTGGAAAGGAAGGGCTTATTAATGGTGGGTGAAAAAGTGTGATTGGGCAGCACAGAGTCGTGGAATGGAAGGGCCTATTAATTGTGGGTGAATGGGTGTGATTGGGCAACACAGGCTCGTCGAATGCAAGACCCTATTAATTGTGGGTGAATGAGTGTGATTGGACAGCACAGGCTCGTGGAATGGAAGGGCCTATTAATTGTGGGTGAAAGGTGTGACTGGGCAACACAGACTCGTGGAAAAGAAGGGCCTATTAATTGTGGGTGAATGGGTGTGATTGGGCAACACAGACTCGTGGAAAGGAAGGGCCCATTAATTGTGGGGTAATGGGTGTGTTTGTGCAACACAGGCTCGTCGAATGCAAGACCCTATTAATTGTGGGTGAATGAGTGTGATTGGACAGCACAGGCTCGTGGAATGGAAGGGCCTATTAATTGTGGGTGAAAGGTGTGACTGGGCAACACAGACTCGTGGAAAGGAAGGGCCTATTAATTGTTGGTGATGGGTGTGATTGGGCAACACAGACTCGTGGAACGGAAGGGCCTATAAATTGTGGGTGAATAGGTGTGATTGGTGCTGCACAGACTCGTGGAATGGAAGGGCCTATTAGTTGTGGGTGAATGGGTGTGATTGGGCAACTCAGGCTCGTGGAAAGGAAGGGCCTATTTTTTATGGGTGAATGTGTGTGAGTGGGAAGCACAGACTCGTGGAAAGGAATGGCCTATTAATTGTGGGTGAATGTTTGTGACTGGGCAGTACAGACTCATGGAAAGGAAGGGCCTATAAATTGTGGGTGAATGGGTGTGATTGGGCAACACAGACTCGTGCAAAGGAAGGTCCTATTAATTGTTGGTGATGGGTGTGATTCGGCAACACAGACTCGTGGAACGGAAAGGCCTATAAATTGTGGGTGAATAGGTGTTATTGGGCTGCACAGACTCGTGGAATGGAAGGGCCTATTAATTGTGGGTGAATGGGTGTGATTGGGCAACACAGACTCGTGGAACGGAAGGGCCTATAAATTGTGGGTGAATAGGTGTGATTGGGCAGCACAGAGTCGTGGAATGGAATGGCCTATTAATTGTGGGTGAATGTTTGTGACTGGGCAGTACAGACTCATGGAAAGGAAGGGCCTATTCATTATTGGTGATGGGTGTGATTGGGCAACACAGACTCGTGGAACGGAAGGGCCTATAAATTGTGGGTGAATAGGTGTGATTGGGCTGCACATACTCGTGGAATGGAAGGGCCTATTAGTTGTGGGTGAATGGGTGTGATTGGGCAACTCAGGCTTGTGGAAAGGAAGGGCCTGTAAATTGTGGGTGAATCGGTGTGACTGGGCAACACAGACTCGTCGAATATAAGACCCTATTAATTGTGGGTGAATGAGTGTGATTGGACAGCACAGGCTCGTGGAATGGAAGGGCCTATTAATTGTGGGTGAAAGGTGTGACTGGGCAACACAGACTCGTGGAAAGGAAGGGCCTATTAATTGTGGGTGAATGGGTGTGATTGGGCAACACAGACTCGTGGAACGGAAGGGCCTATAAATTGTGGGTGAATACGTGTGATTGGGCTGCACAGACTCGTGGAATGGAAGGGCCTATTAGTTGTGGGTGAATGGGTGTGATTGGGCAACTCAGGCTCGTGGAAAGGAAGGGCCTATTTTTTATGGGTGAATGTGTGTGAGTGGGCAGCACAGACTCGTGGAAAGGAATGGCCTATTAATTGTGGGTGAATGTTTGTGACTGGGCAGTACAGACTCATGGAAAGGAAGGGCCTATTAATTGTTGGTGAATGGGTGTGAATGGGCAACACTTGCTTGTGGAAAGGAAGGGCCTGTAAATTGTGGGTGAATCGGTGTGACTGGGCAACACAGGCTCTTGGAAAAGAAGGGCCTATAAATTATGGGTGAATGTGTGTGACTGGCCAGCACAGACTCGTGGAAAGGAAGGGCTTATTAATGGTGGGTGAAAAAGTGTGATTGGGCAGCACAGAGTCGTGGAATGGAAGGGCCTATTAATTGTGGGTGAATGGGTGTGATTGGGCAACACAGGCTCGTCGAATGCAAGACCCTATTAATTGTGGGTGAATGAGTGTGATTGGACAGCACAGGCTCGTGGAATGGAAGGGCCTATTAATTGTGGGTGAAAGGTGTGACTGGGCAACACAGACTCGTGGAAAAGAAGGGCCTATTAATTGTGGGTGAATGGGTGTGATTGGGCAACACAGACTCGTGGAAAGGAAGGGCCCATTAATTGTGGGGTAATGGGTGTGTTTGGGCAACACAGGCTCGTCGAATGCAAGACCCTATTAATTGTGGGTGAATGAGTGTGATTGGACAGCACAGGCTCGTGGAATGGAAGGGCCTATTAATTGTGGGTGAAAGGTGTGACTGGGCAACACAGACTCGTGGAAAGGAAGGGCCTATTAATTGTTGGTGATGGGTGTGATTGGGCAACACAGACTCGTGGAACGGAAGGGCCTATAAATTGTGGGTGAATAGGTGTGATTGGTGCTGCACAGACTCGTGGAATGGAAGGGCCTATTAGTTGTGGGTGAATGGGTGTGATTGGGCAACTCAGGCTCGTGGAAAGGAAGGGCCTATTTTTTATGGGTGAATGTGTGTGAGTGGGAAGCACAGACTCGTGGAAAGGAATGGCCTATTAATTGTGGGTGAATGTTTGTGACTGGGCAGTACAGACTCATGGAAAGGAAGGGCCTATAAATTGTGGGTGAATGGGTGTGATTGGGCAACACAGACTCGTGCAAAGGAAGGTCCTATTAATTGTTGGTGATGGGTGTGATTCGGCAACACAGACTCGTGGAACGGAAAGGCCTATAAATTGTGGGTGAATAGGTGTTATTGGGCTGCACAGACTCGTGGAATGGAAGGGCCTATTAATTGTGGGTGAATGGGTGTGATTGGGCAACACAGACTCGTGGAACGGAAGGGCCTATAAATTGTGGGTGAATAGGTGTGATTGGGCAGCACAGAGTCGTGGAATGGAATGGCCTATTAATTGTGGGTGAATGTTTGTGACTGGGCAGTACAGACTCATGGAAAGGAAGGGCCTATTCATTATTGGTGATGGGTGTGATTGGGCAACACAGACTCGTGGAACGGAAGGGCCTATAAATTGTGGGTGAATAGGTGTGATTGGGCTGCACAGACTCGTGGAATGGAAGGGCCTATTAGTTGTGGGTGAATGGGTGTGATTGGGCAACTCAGGCTCGTGGAAAGGAAGGGCCTGTAAATTGTGGATGAATCGGTGTGACTGGGCAACACAGGCTCTTGGAAAAGAAGGGCCTATTAATTGTGGGTGAATGTGTGTGACTGGCTAGCACAGACTCGTGGAAAGGAAGGGCTTATTAATGGTGGGTGTAAAAGTGTGATTGGGCAGCACAGAGTCCTGGAATGGAAGGGCCTATTAATTGTGGGTGAATGTTTGTGACTGGGCAGTACAGACTCATGGAAAGGAATGGGCCTATTAATTGTGGGTGAATGGGTGTGATTGGGCAACACAGACTCGTGCAAAGGAAGGGCCTATTAATTGTGGGTGAATGGGTGTGATTGGGCAACTCAGGCTCGTGGAAAGGAAGGGCCTATTTTTTATGGGTGAATGTGTGTGAGTGGGAAGCACACACTCGTGGAAAGGAATGGCCTATTAATTGTGGCTGAATGTTTGTGACTGGGCAGTACAGACTCATGGAAAGGAAGGGCCTATAAATTGTGGGTGAATGGGTGTGATTGGGCAACACAGACTCGTGGAAAGGAAGGGCCTATTAATTGTTGGTGATGGGTGTGATTCGGCAACACAGACTCGTGGAACGGAAAGGCCTATAAATTGTGGGTGAATAGGTGTTATTGGGCTGCACAGACTCGTGGAATGGAAGGGCCTATTAATTGTGGGTGAATGGGTGTGATTGGGCAACACAGACTCGTCGAACGGAAGGGCCTATAAATTGTGGGTGAATAGGTGTGATTGGGCAGCACAGAGTCGTGGAATGGAATGGCCTATTAATTGTGGGTGAATGTTTGTGACTGGGCAGTACAGACTCATGGAAAGGAAGAGCCTATTTATTGTGGGTGAATGGGTGTGATTGGGCAAAACAGACTCGTGGAAAGGAAGGGCCTATTCATTGTTGGTGATGGGTGTGATTGGGCAACACAGACTCGTGGAACGGAAGGGCCTATAAATTGTGGGTGAATAGGTGTGATTGGGCTGCACAGACTCGTGGAATGGAAGGGCCTATTAGTTGTGGGTGAATGGGTGTGATTGGGCAACTCAGGCTCGTGGAAAGGAAGGGCCTATTTTTTATGGGTGAATGTGTGTGAGTGGGCAGCACAGACTCGTGGAAAGGAATGGCCTATTAATTGTGGGTGAATGTTTGTGACTGGGCAGTACAGACTCATGGAAAGGAAGGGCCTATTAATTGTTGGTGAATGGGTGTGAATGGGCAACACTTGCTTGTGGAAAGGAAGGGCCTGTAAATTGTGGGTGAATCGGTGTGACTTGGCAACACAGACTCGTCGAATATAAGACCCTATTAATTGTGGGTGAATGAGTGTGATTGGACAGCACAGGCTCGTGGAATGGAAGGGCCTATTAATTGTGGGTGAATGGGTGAGATTGGGCAGCAGGCTCGTGGAAAGGAAGGGCCCATTAATTGTGGGGTAATGGGAGTGTTTGGGCAACAAAGGCTCGGAGAAATGAAGGACCTATTAATTGAGGGTGAATGGGTGTGACTGGGCAGCACGGGCTCGCGGAATGGAAGGTCCTATTAATTCTAGGTGAATGGTTATGATTGGGCAGCACAGACTCGTTGAAAGGAAGGGCCTATTAATTGTGGGTGAATGGGTGTGACTCAGCAACACAAGCTCGTGGAAAAGTAGGGCCTATTAATTGTGGGTGAATGGGTGTGACTGCGCAACACAGACTCGTGGAAAGGAAGGGCCTATTAATTGTGGGTGAAGGGGTGTGATTGGACAGCACAGACTCGTGGAAAGGAAGGGCCTATTAATAGTTGGTGAATGGGTGTGATTGGGGAACACAATCTCGTGGAAAGGAAGGGCCTATTAATTGTGGGTGAAAGCGTGTGATTGGGCAACACAGACTCGTGGATAGGAAGGGCCTATTAATGGTGGGCGAATAAGTATGATTGGGCAGCACAGAGTCGTGGAATGGAAGGGCCTATTAATTGTGGGTGAATGGGTGTGATTGGGCAACACAGGCTCGCGGAATGGACGGGCCTATTAATTGTGGGTTATTGGGTGTGACAGGGCAGTACAGACTCGTGGAAAGGAAGGGCCTATTAATTGTGGGTGAAAGGTGTGAATGGGTGACACAGACTCATGGAAAGGAAGGTCCTATTAATTGTGGGTGAATGGGTGTGATTGGGCAACACAGACTCGTGGAACGGAAGGGCCTATAAATTGTGGGTGAATAGGTGTGATTGGGCTGCACAGACTCGTGGAAAGGAAGGGCCTATTAGTTGTGGGTGAATGGGTGTGATTGGGCAACTCAGGCTCGTGGAAAGGAAGGGCCTATTTTTTATGGGTGTATGTGTGTGAGTGGGCAGCACAGACTCGTGGAAAGGAATGGCCTATTAATTGTGGGTGAATGTTTGTGACTGGGCAGTACAGACTCATGGAGTGGAAGGGCCTATTAATTGTTGGTGAATGGGTGTGAATGGGCAACACTGGCTTGTGGAAAGGAAGGGCCTGTAAATTGTGGATGAATCGGTGTGACTGGGCAACACAGGCTCTTGGAAAAGAAGGGCCTATTAATTGTGGGTGAATGTGTGTGACTGGCTAGCACAGACTCGTGGAAAGGAAGGGCTTATTAATGGTGGGTGTAAAAGTGTGATTGGGCAGCACAGAGTCCTGGAATGGAAGGGCCCATTAATTGTGGGTGAATGGGTGTGATTGGGCAACACAGACTCGTGGAAAGGAAGGGCCCATTAATTGTGGGGTAATGGGTGTGTTTGGGCAACAAAGGCTCGGTGAAAAGAAGGACCTATTAATTGAGGGTGAATGGGTGTGACTGGGCAGCACGGGCGCGCGGAATGGAAGGGCCTATTAATTCTAGGTGAATCGGTGTGATTGTACAACACAGGCTCGTGGAAAAGAAGGGCCTATTAATTGTGGGTGAATGGATGTGATTAGGTAACACAGGCTCGTGGAAAGGAAGCGCCTATTAATTGTGGGTTAACGTGTGTGACTCGGCAACACGGGTTCGTGGAAAAGAAGGGCCTAATAATAATGGGTGAATGGGTGTGACTGGGCAACACAGGCTCGTGGAAAGGAAAGACCTATTTATTGTGGGTGAATGTGTGTGACTGTGCAGCACAGATTCGTGGAAAGGAAGGGCCTATTAATTGTGGGTGAAAGGGTGTGAATGGGTAGCACAGACTCGTGGAACGGAAGTGTCTATTAATTGTGGGTGAATGGGTGTGATTGGGCTACACAGGCTCGTGGAAAGGAAGTGCCTATTAATTGTGGGTGAATTGATGTTATTGGGCAAAATTGGCTCGTGGAAAGGAAGGGCCTATTAATTGTGGGTGAATGTGTGTGACTGGGTAGCACAGACTCGTGGAAAGGAAGGGCCTATTAAATGTGGGTGAATGGTTATGATTGGGCAGCACAGACTCGTTGAAAGGAAGGGCCTATTAATTGTGGGTGAATGGGTGTGACTCAGCAACACAGGCTCGTGGAAAAGTAGGGCCTATTACTTGTGAGTGAATGGGTGTGACTGCGCAACACAGACTCGTGGAAAGGAAGGGCCTATTAATTGTGGGTGAATGTTTGTGACTGGGCAGTACAGACTCATGGAAAGGAAGGGCCTATAAATTGTGGGTGAATGGGTGTGATTGGGCAACACAGACTCGTGGAAAGGAAGGGCCTATTAATTGTTGGTGATGGGTGTGATTGGGCAACACAGACTCGTGGAACGGAAAGGCCTATAAATTGTGGGTGAATAGGTGTTATTGGGCTGCACAGACTCGTGGAATGGAAGGGCCTATTAATTGTGGGTGAATGGGTGTGATTGGGCAACACAGACTCGTGGAACGGAATGGCCTATAAATTGTGGGTGAATAGGTGTGATTGGGCAGCACAGAGTCGTGGAATGGAATGGCCTATTTATTGTGGGTGAATGTTTGTGACTGGGCAGTACAGACTCATGGAAAGGAAGGGCCTATTAATTGTGGGTGAATGGGTGTGATTGGGCAACACAGACTCGTGGAAAGGAAGGACCTATTAATTGTTGGTGATGGGTGTGATTGGGCAACAAAGGCTCGGTGAAAAGAAGGACCTATTAATTGAGGGTGAATGGGTGTGACTGGGCAGCACGGGCGCGCGGAATGGAAGGGCCTATTAATTCTAGGTGAATCGGTGTGATTGTACAACACAGGCTCGTGGAAAAGAAGGGCCTATTAATTGTGGGTGAATGGATGTGATTAGGTAACACAGGCTCGTGGAAAGGAAGCGCCTATTAATTGTGGGTTAACGTGTGTGACTCGGCAACACGGGTTCGTGGAAAAGAAGGGCCTAATAATAATGGGTGAATGGGTGTGACTGGGCAACACAGGCTCGTGGAAAGGAAAGACCTATTTATTGTGGGTGAATGTGTGTGACTGTGCAGCACAGATTCGTGGAAAGGAAGGGCCTATTAATTGTGGGTGAAAGGGTGTGAATGGGTAGCACAGACTCGTGGAACGGAAGTGTCTATTAATTGTGGGTGAATGGGTGTGATTGGGCTACACAGGCTCGTGGAAAGGAAGTGCCTATTAATTGTGGGTGAATTGATGTTATTGGGCAAAATTGGCTCGTGGAAAGGAAGGGCCTATTAATTGTGGGTGAATGTGTGTGACTGGGTAGCACAGACTCGTGGAAAGGAAGGGCCTATTAAATGTGGGTGAATGGTTATGATTGGGCAGCACAGACTCGTTGAAAGGAAGGGCCTATTAATTGTGGGTGAATGGGTGTGACTCAGCAACACAGGCTCGTGGAAAAGTAGGGCCTATTACTTGTGAGTGAATGGGTGTGACTGCGCAACACAGACTCGTGGAAAGGAAGGGCCTATTAATTGTGGGTGAATGTTTGTGACTGGGCAGTACAGACTCATGGAAAGGAAGGGCCTATAAATTGTGGGTGAATGGGTGTGATTGGGCAACACAGACTCGTGGAAAGGAAGGGCCTATTAATTGTTGGTGATGGGTGTGATTGGGCAACACAGACTCGTGGAACGGAAAGGCCTATAAATTGTGGGTGAATAGGTGTTATTGGGCTGCACAGACTCGTGGAATGGAAGGGCCTATTAATTGTGGGTGAATGGGTGTGATTGGGCAACACAGACTCGTGGAACGGAATGGCCTATAAATTGTGGGTGAATAGGTGTGATTGGGCAGCACAGAGTCGTGGAATGGAATGGCCTATTTATTGTGGGTGAATGTTTGTGACTGGGCAGTACAGACTCATGGAAAGGAAGGGCCTATTAATTGTGGGTGAATGGGTGTGATTGGGCAACACAGACTCGTGGAAAGGAAGGACCTATTAATTGTTGGTGATGGGTGTGATTGGGCAACACAGACTCGTGGAAAGGAAGGGCCTATTAATTGTCGGTGAATAGGTGTGATTGGGCTGCACAGACTCGTGGAATGGAAGGGCCTATTACTTGTGGGTGAATGGGTGTGATTGGGCAACTCAGGCTCGTGGAAAGGAAGGGCCTATTTTTTATGGGTGAATGTGTGTGAATGGGCAGCACAGACTCGTGGAAAGGAATGGCCTATTAATTGTGGGTGAATGTTTGTGACTGGGCAGTACAGACTCATGGAAAGGAAGGGCCTATTAATTGTTGGTGAATGGGTGTGAATGGGCAACACTGGCTTGTGGAAAGGAAGGGCCTGTAAATTGTGGGTGTATCGGTGTGACTGGGCAACACAGGCTCTTGGAAAAGAAGGGCCTATTAATTGTGGGTGAATGTGTGTGACTGGCCAGCACAGACTCGTGGAAAGGAAGGGCTTATTAATGGTGGGTGAAAAAGTGTGATTGGGCAGCAGAGAGTCGTGGAATGGAAGGGCCTATTAAATGTGGGTGAATGGGTGTGATTGGGCAACACAGGCTCGTCGAATGCAAGCGCCTATTAATTGTGGGTGACTGAGTGTGATTGGACAGCACAGGCTCGTGGAATGGAAGGGCCTATTAATTGTGGGTGAAAGGTGGGACTGGGCAACACAGACTCGTGGAAAGGAAGGGCCTATTAATTGTGGGTGAATGGGTGTGATTGGGCAACACAGACTCGTGGAAAGGAAGGGCCCATTAATTGTGGGGTAATGGGAGTGTTTGGGCAACAAAGGCTCGGAGAAATGAAGGACCTATTAATTGAGGGTGAATGGGTGTGACTGGGCAGCACGGGCTCGCGGAATGGAAGGGCCTATTAATTCTAGGTGAATGGTTATGATTGGGCAGCACAGACTCGTTGAAAGGAAGGGCCTATTAATTGTGGGTGAATGGGTGTGACTCAGCAACACAAGCTCGTGGAAAAGTAGGGCCTATTAATTGTGGGTGAATGGGTGTGACTGCGCAACACAGACTCGTGGAAAGGAAGGGCCTATTAATTGTGGGTGAAGGGGTGTGATTGGACAGCACAGACTCGTGGAAAGGAAGGGCCTATTAATAGTTGGTGAATGGGTGTGATTGGGGAACACAATCTCGTGGAAAGGAAGGGCCTATTAATTGTGGGTGAAAGCGTGTGATTGGGCAACACAGACTCGTGGATAGGAAGGGCCTATTAATGGTGGGCGAATAAGTATGATTGGGCAGCACAGAGTCGTGGAATGGAAGGGCCTATTAATTGTGGGTGAATGGGTGTGATTGGGCAACACAGGCTCGCGGAATGGACGGGCCTATTAATTGTGGGTTATTGGGTGTGACAGGGCAGTACAGACTCGTGGAAAGGAAGGGCCTATTAATTGTGGGTGAAAGGTGTGAATGGGTGACACAGACTCATGGAAAGGAAGGTCCTATTAATTGTGGGTGAATGGGTGTGATTGGGCAACACAGACTCATGGAAAGGAAGGGCCTATTAATTGTTGGTGATGGGTGTGATTGGGCAACACAGACTCGTGGAACGGAAGGGCCTATAAATTGTGGGTGAATAGGTGTGATTGGGCTGCACAGACTCGTGGAAAGGAAGGGCCTATTAGTTGTGGGTGAATGGGTGTGATTGGGCAACTCAGGCTCGTGGAAAGGAAGGGCCTATTTTTTATGGGTGTATGTGTGTGAGTGGGCAGCACAGACTCGTGGAAAGGAATGGCCTATTAATTGTGGGTGAATGTTTGTGACTGGGCAGTACAGACTCATGGAGTGGAAGGGCCTATTAATTGTTGGTGAATGGGTGTGAATGGGCAACACTGGCTTGTGGAAAGGAAGGGCCTGTAAATTGTGGATGAATCGGTGTGACTGGGCAACACAGGCTCTTGGAAAAGAAGGGCCTATTAATTGTGGGTGAATGTGTGTGACTGGCTAGCACAGACTCTTGGAAAGGAAGGGCTTATTAATGGTGGGTGTAAAAGTGTGATTGGGCAGCACAGAGTCCTGGAATGGAAGGGCCTATTAATTGTGGGTGAATGTTTGTGACTGGGCAGTACAGACTCATGGAAAGGAAGGGCCTATTAATTGTGGGTGAATGGGAGTGATTGGGCAACACAGACTCGTGCAAAGGAAGGGCCTATTAATTGTGGGTGAATGGGTGTGATTGGGCAACTCAGGCTCGTGGAAAGGAAGGGCCTATTTTTTATGTGTGAATGTGTGTGAGTGGGAAGCACACACTCGTGGAAAGGAATGGCCTATTAATTGTGGCTGAATGTTTGTGACTGGGCAGTACAGACTCATGGAAAGGAAGGGCCTATAAATTGTGGGTGAATGGGTATGATTGGGCAACACAGACTCGTGGAAAGGAAGGGCCTATTAATTGTTGGTGATGGGTGTGATTCGGCAACACAGACTCGTGGAACGGAAAGGCCTATAAATTGTGGGTGAATAGGTGTTATTGGGCTGCACAGACTCGTGGAATGGAAGGGCCTATTAATTGTGGGTGAATGGGTGTGATTGGGCAACACAGACTCGTCGAACGGAAGGGCCTATAAATTGTGGGTGAATAGGTGTGATTGGGCAGCACAGAGTCGTGGAATGGAATGGCCTATTAATTGTGGGTGAATGTTTGTGACTGGGCAGTACAGACTCATGGAAAGGAAGAGCCTATTTATTGTGGGTGAATGGGTGTGATTGGGCAAAACAGACTTGTGGAAAGGAAGGGCCTATTCATTGTTGGTGATGGGTGTGATTGGGCAACACAGACTCGTGGAACGGAAGGGCCTATAAATTGTGGGTGAATAGGTGTGATTGGGCTGCACAGACTCGTGGAATGGAAGGGCCTATTAGTTGTGGGTGAATGGGTGTGATTGGGCAACTCAGGCTCGTGGAAAGGAAGGGCCTATTTTTTATGGGTGAATGTGTGTGAGTGGGCAGCACAGACTCGTGGAAAGGAATGGCCTATTAATTGTGGGTGAATGTTTGTGACTGGGCAGTACAGACTCATGGAAAGGAAGGGCCTATTAATTGTTGGTGAATGGGTGTGAATGGGCAACACTTGCTTGTGGAAAGGAAGGGCCTGTAAATTGTGGGTGAATCGGTGTGACTTGGCAACACAGACTCGTCGAATATAAGACCCTATTAATTGTGGGTGAATGAGTGTGATTGGACAGCACAGGCTCGTGGAATGGAAGGGCCTATTAATTGTGGGTGAAAGGTGTGACTGGGCAACACAGACTCGTGGAAAGGAAGGGCCTATTAATTGTGGGTGAATGGGTGTGATTGGGCAACACAGACTCGTGGAAAGGAAGGGCCCATTAATTGTGGGGTAATGGGTGTGTTTGGGCAACAAATGCTCGGAGAAAAGAAGGACCTATTAATTGAGGGTGAATGTGTGTGACTGGGCAGCATGGGCTCGCGGAATGGAAGGGCCTATTAATTCTAGGTGAATGGGTGTGATTGTGCAACACAGGCTCGTGGAAAAGAAGGGCCTATTAATTGTGAGTGAATGGATGTGATTAGGCAACACAGGCTCGTGGAAAGGAAGCGCCTATTAATTGTGGGTGAACGTGTGTGACTCGGCAACACGGGTTCGTGGAAAAGAAGGGCCTAATAATTATGGGTGAATGGGTGTGACTGGGCAACACAGGCTCGTGGAAAGGAAAGGCCTATTTATTGTGGGTGAATGTGTGTGACTGGGCTGCACAGACTCGTGGAAAGGAAGGGCCTATTAATTGTGGGTGAAAGGGTGTGAATGGGAAGCACAGACTCGTGGAATGGAAGGGTCTATTAATTGTGGGTGAATGGGTGTGATTGGGCTACACAGGCTCGTGGAAAGGAAGGGCCTATTAATTGTGGGTGAATGGATGTGATTGGGCAATATAGGCTCGTGGAAATGAAGGGCCTATTAATTGTGGGTGAATGTGTGTGACTGGGTAGCACAGACTCGTGGAAAGGAAGGGCCTATTAAATGTGGGTGAATGGTTATGATTGGGCAGCACAGACTCGTTGAAAGGAAGGGCCTATTAATTGTAGGTGAATGGGTGTGACTCAGCAACACAAGCTCGTGGAAAAGTAGGGCCTATTAATTGTGGGTGAATGGGTGTGACTGCGCAACACAGACTCGTGGAAAGGAAGGGCTTATTAATGGTGGGTGTAAAAGTGTGATTGGGCAGCACAGAGTCCTGGAATGGAAGGGCCTATTAATTGTGGGTGAATGTTTGTGACTGGGCAGTACAGACTCATGGAAAGGAAGGGCCTATTAATTGTGGGTGAATGGGTGTGATTGGGCAACACAGACTCGTGGAAAGGAATGGCCTATTAATTGTTGGTGATGGGTGTGATTGGGCAACACAGACTCGTGGAACGGAAGGGCCTATAAATTGTGGGTGAATAGGTGTGATTGGGCTGCACAGACTCGTGGAATGGAAGGGCCTATTAGTTGTGGGTGAATGGGTGTGATTGGGCAACTCAGGCTCGTGGAAAGGAAGGGCCTATTTTTTATGGGTGAATGTGAGTGAGTGGGAAGCACAGACTCGTGGAAAGGAATAGCCTATTAATTGTGGGTGAATGTTTGTGACTGGGCAGTACAGACTCATGGAAAGGAAGGGCCTATAAATTGTGGGTGAATGGGTGTGATTGGGCAACACAGACTCGTGGAAAGGAAGGGCCTATTAATTGTTGGTGATGGGTGTGATTCGGCAACACAGACTCGTGGAACGGAAAGGCCTATAAATTGTGGGTGAATAGGTGTTATTGGGCTGCACAGACTCGTGGAATGGAAGGGCCTATTAATTGTGGGTGAATGGGTGTGATTGGGCAACACAGACTCGTGGAACGGAAGGGCCTATAAATTGTGGGTGAATAGGTGTGATTGGGCAGCACAGAGTCGTGGAATGGAATGGCCTACTAATTGTGGGTGAATGTTTGTGACTGGGCAGTACAGACTCGTGGAAAGGAAGGGCCTATTTATTGTGGGTGAATGGGTGTGATTGGGCAAAACAGACTCGTGGAAAGGACGGGCCTATTAATTGTTGGTGATGGGTGTGATTGGGCAACACAGACTCGTGGAACGGAAGGGCCTATAAATTGTGGGTGAATAGGTGTGATTGGGCTGCACAGACTCGTGGAATGGAAGGGCCTATTAGTTGTGGGTGAATGGGTGTGATTGGGCAACTAGGCTCGTGGAAAGGAAGGGCCTATTTTTTATGGGTGAATGTGTGTGAGTGGGAAGCACAGACTCGTGGAAAGGAATGCCCTATTAATTGTGGGTGAATGTTTGTGACTGGGCAGTACAGACTCATGGAAAGGAAGGGCCTATAAATTGTAGGTGAATGGGTGTGATTGGGCAACACAGACTCGTGGAAAGGAAGGGCCTATTAATTGTTGGTGATGGGTGTGATTCGGCAACACAGACTCGTGGAACGGAAAGGCCTATAAATTGTGGGTGAATAGGTGTTATTGGGCTGCACAGACTCGTGGAATGGAAGGGCCTATTAATTGTGGGTGAATGGGTGTGATTGGGCAACACAGACTCGTCGAACGGAAGGGCCTATAAATTGTGGGTGAATAGGTGTGATTGGGCAGCACAGAGTCGTGGAATGGAATGGCCTATTAATTGTGGGTGAATGTTTGTGACTGGGCAGTACAGACTCATGGAACGGAAGAGCCTAATTATTGTGGGTGAATGGGTGTGATTGGGCAAAACAGACTCGTGGAAAGGAAGGGCCTATTCATTGTTGGTGATGGGTGTGATTGGGCAACACAGACTCTTGGAACGGAAGGGCCTATAAATTGTGGGTGAATAGGTGTGATTGGGCTGCGCAGACTCGTGGAATGGAAGGGCCTATTAGTTGTGGGTGAATGGGTGTGATTGGGCAACTCAGGCTCGTGGAAAGGAAGGGCCTATTTTTTATGGGTGAATGTGTGTGAGTGGGCAGCACAGACTCGTGGAAAGGAATGGCCTATTAATTGTGGGTGAATGTTTGTGACTGGGCAGTACAGACTCATGGAAAGGAAGGGCCTATTAATTGTTGGTGAATGGGTGTGAATGGGCAACACTTGCTTGTGGAAAGGAAGGGCCTGTAAATTGTGGGTGAATCGGTGTGACTGGGCAACACAGACTCGTCGAATATAAGACCCTATTAATTGTGGGTGAATGAGTGTGATTGGACAGCACAGGCTCGTGGAATGGAAGGGCCTATTAATTGTGGGTGAAAGGTGTGACTGGGCAACACAGACTCGTGGAAAGGAAGGGCCTATTAATTGTGGGTGAATGGGTGTGATTGGGCAACACAGACTCGTGGAACGGAAGGGCCTATAAATTGTGGGTGAATACGTGTGATTGGGCTGCACAGACTCGTGGAATGGAAGGGCCTATTAGTTGTGGGTGAATGGGTGTGATTGGGCAACTCAGGCTCGTGGAAAGGAAGGGCCTATTTTTTATGGGTGAATGTGTGTGAGTGGGCAGCACAGACTCGTGGAAAGGAATGGCCTATTAATTGTGGGTGAATGTTTGTGACTGGGCAGTACAGACTCATGGAAAGGAAGGGCCTATTAATTGTTGGTGAATGGGTGTGAATGGGCAACACTTGCTTGTGGAAAGGAAGGGCCTGTAAATTGTGGGTGAATCGGTGTGACTGGGCAACACAGGCTCTTGGAAAAGAAGGGCCTATAAATTATGGGTGAATGTGTGTGACTGGCCAGCACAGACTCGTGGAAAGGAAGGGCTTATTAATGGTGGGTGAAAAAGTGTGATTGGGCAGCACAGAGTCGTGGAATGGAAGGGCCTATTAATTGTGGGTGAATGGGTGTGATTGGGCAACACAGGCTCGTCGAATGCAAGACCCTATTAATTGTGGGTGAATGAGTGTGATTGGACAGCACAGGCTCGTGGAATGGAAGGGCCTATTAATTGTGGGTGAAAGGTGTGACTGGGCAACACAGACTCGTGGAAAAGAAGGGCCTATTAATTGTGGGTGAATGGGTGTGATTGGGCAACACAGACTCGTGGAAAGGAAGGGCCCATTAATTGTGGGGTAATGGGTGTGTTTGTGCAACACAGGCTCGTCGAATGCAAGACCCTATTAATTGTGGGTGAATGAGTGTGATTGGACAGCACAGGCTCGTGGAATGGAAGGGCCTATTAATTGTGGGTGAAAGGTGTGACTGGGCAACACAGACTCGTGGAAAGGAAGGGCCTATTAATTGTTGGTGATGGGTGTGATTGGGCAACACAGACTCGTGGAACGGAAGGGCCTATAAATTGTGGGTGAATAGGTGTGATTGGTGCTGCACAGACTCGTGGAATGGAAGGGCCTATTAGTTGTGGGTGAATGGGTGTGATTGGGCAACTCAGGCTCGTGGAAAGGAAGGGCCTATTTTTTATGGGTGAATGTGTGTGAGTGGGAAGCACAGACTCGTGGAAAGGAATGGCCTATTAATTGTGGGTGAATGTTTGTGACTGGGCAGTACAGACTCATGGAAAGGAAGGGCCTATAAATTGTGGGTGAATGGGTGTGATTGGGCAACACAGACTCGTGCAAAGGAAGGTCCTATTAATTGTTGGTGATGGGTGTGATTCGGCAACACAGACTCGTGGAACGGAAAGGCCTATAAATTGTGGGTGAATAGGTGTTATTGGGCTGCACAGACTCGTGGAATGGAAGGGCCTATTAATTGTGGGTGAATGGGTGTGATTGGGCAACACAGACTCGTGGAACGGAAGGGCCTATAAATTGTGGGTGAATAGGTGTGATTGGGCAGCACAGAGTCGTGGAATGGAATGGCCTATTAATTGTGGGTGAATGTTTGTGACTGGGCAGTACAGACTCATGGAAAGGAAGGGCCTATTCATTATTGGTGATGGGTGTGATTGGGCAACACAGACTCGTGGAACGGAAGGGCCTATAAATTGTGGGTGAATAGGTGTGATTGGGCTGCACAGACTCGTGGAATGGAAGGGCCTATTAGTTGTGGGTGAATGGGTGTGATTGGGCAACTCAGGCTCGTGGAAAGGAAGGGCCTGTAAATTGTGGATGAATCGGTGTGACTGGGCAACACAGGCTCTTGGAAAAGAAGGGCCTATTAATTGTGGGTGAATGTGTGTGACTGGCTAGCACAGACTCGTGGAAAGGAAGGGCTTATTAATGGTGGGTGTAAAAGTGTGATTGGGCAGCACAGAGTCCTGGAATGGAAGGGCCTATTAATTGTGGGTGAATGTTTGTGACTGGGCAGTACAGACTCATGGAAAGGAATGGGCCTATTAATTGTGGGTGAATGGGTGTGATTGGGCAACACAGACTCGTGCAAAGGAAGGGCCTATTAATTGTGGGTGAATGGGTGTGATTGGGCAACTCAGGCTCGTGGAAAGGAAGGGCCTATTTTTTATGGGTGAATGTGTGTGAGTGGGAAGCACACACTCGTGGAAAGGAATGGCCTATTAATTGTGGCTGAATGTTTGTGACTGGGCAGTACAGACTCATGGAAAGGAAGGGCCTATAAATTGTGGGTGAATGGGTGTGATTGGGCAACACAGACTCGTGGAAAGGAAGGGCCTATTAATTGTTGGTGATGGGTGTGATTCGGCAACACAGACTCGTGGAACGGAAAGGCCTATAAATTGTGGGTGAATAGGTGTTATTGGGCTGCACAGACTCGTGGAATGGAAGGGCCTATTAATTGTGGGTGAATGGGTGTGATTGGGCAACACAGACTCGTCGAACGGAAGGGCCTATAAATTGTGGGTGAATAGGTGTGATTGGGCAGCACAGAGTCGTGGAATGGAATGGCCTATTAATTGTGGGTGAATGTTTGTGACTGGGCAGTACAGACTCATGGAAAGGAAGAGCCTATTTATTGTGGGTGAATGGGTGTGATTGGGCAAAACAGACTCGTGGAAAGGAAGGGCCTATTCATTGTTGGTGATGGGTGTGATTGGGCAACACAGACTCGTGGAACGGAAGGGCCTATAAATTGTGGGTGAATAGGTGTGATTGGGCTGCACAGACTCGTGGAATGGAAGGGCCTATTAGTTGTGGGTGAATGGGTGTGATTGGGCAACTCAGGCTCGTGGAAAGGAAGGGCCTATTTTTTATGGGTGAATGTGTGTGAGTGGGCAGCACAGACTCGTGGAAAGGAATGGCCTATTAATTGTGGGTGAATGTTTGTGACTGGGCAGTACAGACTCATGGAAAGGAAGGGCCTATTAATTGTTGGTGAATGGGTGTGAATGGGCAACACTTGCTTGTGGAAAGGAAGGGCCTGTAAATTGTGGGTGAATCGGTGTGACTTGGCAACACAGACTCGTCGAATATAAGACCCTATTAATTGTGGGTGAATGAGTGTGATTGGACAGCACAGGCTCGTGGAATGGAAGGGCCTATTAATTGTGGGTGAATGGGTGAGATTGGGCAGCAGGCTCGTGGAAAGGAAGGGCCCATTAATTGTGGGGTAATGGGAGTGTTTGGGCAACAAAGGCTCGGAGAAATGAAGGACCTATTAATTGAGGGTGAATGGGTGTGACTGGGCAGCACGGGCTCGCGGAATGGAAGGTCCTATTAATTCTAGGTGAATGGTTATGATTGGGCAGCACAGACTCGTTGAAAGGAAGGGCCTATTAATTGTGGGTGAATGGGTGTGACTCAGCAACACAAGCTCGTGGAAAAGTAGGGCCTATTAATTGTGGGTGAATGGGTGTGACTGCGCAACACAGACTCGTGGAAAGGAAGGGCCTATTAATTGTGGGTGAAGGGGTGTGATTGGACAGCACAGACTCGTGGAAAGGAAGGGCCTATTAATAGTTGGTGAATGGGTGTGATTGGGGAACACAATCTCGTGGAAAGGAAGGGCCTATTAATTGTGGGTGAAAGCGTGTGATTGGGCAACACAGACTCGTGGATAGGAAGGGCCTATTAATGGTGGGCGAATAAGTATGATTGGGCAGCACAGAGTCGTGGAATGGAAGGGCCTATTAATTGTGGGTGAATGGGTGTGATTGGGCAACACAGGCTCGCGGAATGGACGGGCCTATTAATTGTGGGTTATTGGGTGTGACAGGGCAGTACAGACTCGTGGAAAGGAAGGGCCTATTAATTGTGGGTGAAAGGTGTGAATGGGTGACACAGACTCATGGAAAGGAAGGTCCTATTAATTGTGGGTGAATGGGTGTGATTGGGCAACACAGACTCATGGAAAGGAAGGGCCTATTAATTGTTGGTGATGGGTGTGATTGGGCAACACAGACTCGTGGAACGGAAGGGCCTATAAATTGTGGGTGAATAGGTGTGATTGGGCTGCACAGACTCGTGGAAAGGAAGGGCCTATTAGTTGTGGGTGAATGGGTGTGATTGGGCAACTCAGGCTCGTGGAAAGGAAGGGCCTATTTTTTATGGGTGTATGTGTGTGAGTGGGCAGCACAGACTCGTGGAAAGGAATGGCCTATTAATTGTGGGTGAATGTTTGTGACTGGGCAGTACAGACTCATGGAGTGGAAGGGCCTATTAATTGTTGGTGAATGGGTGTGAATGGGCAACACTGGCTTGTGGAAAGGAAGGGCCTGTAAATTGTGGATGAATCGGTGTGACTGGGCAACACAGGCTCTTGGAAAAGAAGGGCCTATTAATTGTGGGTGAATGTGTGTGACTGGCTAGCACAGACTCGTGGAAAGGAAGGGCTTATTAATGGTGGGTGTAAAAGTGTGATTGGGCAGCACAGAGTCCTGGAATGGAAGGGCCTATTTATTGTGGGTGAATGGGTGTGATTGGGCAACACAGACTCGTGGAAAGGAAGGGCCTATTAATTGTTGGTGATGGGTGTGATTCGGCAACACAGACTCGTGGAACGGAAAGGCCTATAAATTGTGGGTGAATAGGTGTTATTGGGCTGCACAGACTCGTGGAATGGAAGGGCCTATTAATTGTGGGTGAATGGGTGTGATTGGGCAACACAGACTCGTCGAACGGAAGGGCCTATAAATTGTGGGTGAATAGGTGTGATTGGGCAGCACAGAGTCGTGGAATGGAATGGCCTATTAATTGTGGGTGAATGTTTGTGACTGGGCAGTACAGACTCATGGAAAGGAAGAGCCTATTTATTGTGGGTGAATGGGTGTGATTGGGCAAAACAGACTTGTGGAAAGGAAGGGCCTATTCATTGTTGGTGATGGGTGTGATTGGGCAACACAGACTCGTGGAACGGAAGGGCCTATAAATTGTGGGTGAATAGGTGTGATTGGGCTGCACAGACTCGTGGAATGGAAGGGCCTATTAGTTGTGGGTGAATGGGTGTGATTGGGGAACACAATCTCGTGGAAAGGAAGGGCCTATTAATTGTGGGTGAAAGCGTGTGATTGGGCAACACAGACTCGTGGATAGGAAGGGCCTATTAATGGTGGGCGAATAAGTATGATTGGGCAGCACAGAGTCGTGGAATGGAAGGGCCTATTAATTGTGGGTGAATGGGTGTGATTGGGCATCACAGGCTCGCGGAATGGACGGGCCTATTAATTGTGGGTTATTGGGTGTGACAGGGCAGTACAGACTCGTGGAAAGGAAGGGCCTATTAATTGTGGGTGAAAGGTGTGAATGGGTGACACAGACTCATGGAAAGGAAGGTCCTATTAATTGTGGGTGAATGGGTGTGATTGGGCAACACAGACTCATGGAAAGGAAGGGCCTATTAATTGTTGGTGATGGGTGTGATTGGGCAACACAGACTCGTGGAACGGAAGGGCCTATAAATTGTGGGTGAATAGGTGTGATTGGGCTGCACAGACTCGTGGAAAGGAAGGGCCTATTAGTTGTGGGTGAATGGGTGTGATTGGGCAACTCAGGCTCGTGGAAAGGAAGGGCCTATTTTTTATGGGTGTATGTGTGTGAGTGGGCAGCACAGACTCGTGGAAAGGAATGGCCTATTAATTGTGGGTGAATGTTTGTGACTGGGCAGTACAGACTCATGGAAAGGAAGAGCCTATTTATTGTGGGTGAATGGGTGTGATTGGGCAAAACAGACTTGTGGAAAGGAAGGGCCTATTCATTGTTGGTGATGGGTGTGATTGGGCAACACAGACTCGTGGAACGGAAGGGCCTATAAATTGTGGGTGAATAGGTGTGATTGGGCTGCACAGACTCGTGGAATGGAAGGGCCTATTAGTTGTGGGTGAATGGGTGTGATTGGGGAACACAATCTCGTGGAAAGGAAGGGCCTATTAATTGTGGGAGAAAGCGTGTGATTGGGCAACACAGACTCGTGGATAGGAAGGGCCTATTAATGGTGGGCGAATAAGTATGATTGGGCAGCACAGAGTCGTGGAATGGAAGGGCCTATTAATTGTGGGTGAATGGGTGTGATTGGGCAACACAGGCTCGCGGAATGGACGGGCCTATTAATTGTGGGTTATTGGGTGTGACAGGGCAGTACAGACTCGTGGAAAGGAAGGGCCTATTAATTGTGGGTGAAAGGTGTGAATGGGTGACACAGACTCATGGAAAGGAAGGTCCTATTAATTGTGGGTGAATGGGTGTGATTGGGCAACACAGACTCATGGAAAGGAAGGGCCTATTAATTGTTGGTGATGGGTGTGATTGGGCAACACAGACTCGTGGAACGGAAGGGCCTATAAATTGTGGGTGAATAGGTGTGATTGGGCTGCACAGACTCGTGGAAAGGAAGGGCCTATTAGTTGTGGGTGAATGGGTGTGATTGGGCAACTCAGGCTCGTGGAAAGGAAGGGCCTATTTTTTATGGGTGTATGTGTGTGAGTGGGCAGCACAGACTCGTGGAAAGGAATGGCCTATTAATTGTGGGTGAATGTTTGTGACTGGGCAGTACAGACTCATGGAGTGGAAGGGCCTATTAATTGTTGGTGAATGGGTGTGAATGGGCAACACTGGCTTGTGGAAAGGAAGGGCCTGTAAATTGTGGGTGAATGTGTGTGACTGGCTAGCACAGACTCGTGGAATGGAAGGGCTTATTAATGGTGGATGTAAAAGTGTGATTGGGCAGCACAGAGTCCTGGAATGGAAGGGCCTATTAATTGTGGGTGAATGTTTGTGACTGGGCAGTACAGACTCATGGAAAGGAAGGGCCTATTAATTGTGGGTGAATGGGTGTGATTGGGCAACACAGACTCGTGCAAAGGAAGGGCCTATTAATTGTGGGTGAATGGGTGTGATTGGGCAACTCAGGCTCGTGGAAAGGAAGGGCCTATTTTTTATGGGTGAATGTGTGTGAGTGGGAAGCACACACTCGTGGAAAGGAATGGCCTATTAATTGTGGCTGAATGTTTGTGACTGGGCAGTACAGACTCATGGAAAGGAAGGGCCTATAAATTGTGGGTGAATGGGTGTGATTGGGCAACACAGACTCGTGGAAAGGAAGGGCCTATTAATTGTTGGTGATGGGTGTGATTCGGCAACACAGACTCGTGGAACGGAAAGGCCTATAAATTGTGGGTGAATAGGTGTTATTGGGCTGCACAGACTCGTGGAATGGAAGGGCCTATTAATTGTGGGTGAATGGGTGTGATTGGGCAACACAGACTCGTCGAACGGAAGGGCCTATAAATTGTGGGTGAATAGGTGTGATTGGGCAGCACAGAGTCGTGGAATGGAATGGCCTATTAATTGTGGGTGAATGTTTGTGACTGGGCAGTACAGACTCATGGAAAGGAAGAGCCTATTTATTGTGGGTGAATGGGTGTGATTGGGCAAAACAGACTCGTGGAAAGGAAGGGCCTATTCATTGTTGGTGATGGGTGTGATTGGGCAACACAGACTCGTGGAACGGAAGGGCCTATAAATTGTGGGTGAATAGGTGTGATTGGGCTGCACAGACTCGTGGAATGGAAGGGCCTATTAGTTGTGGGTGAATGGGTGTGATTGGGCAACTCAGGCTCGTGGAAAGGAAGGGCCTATTTTTTATGGGTGAATGTGTGTGAGTGGGCAGCACAGACTCGTGGAAAGGAATGGCCTATTAATTGTGGGTGAATGTTTGTGACTGGGCAGTACAGACTCATGGAAAGGAAGGGCCTATTAATTGTTGGTGAATGGGTGTGAATGGGCAACACTTGCTTGTGGAAAGGAAGGGCCTGTAAATTGTGGGTGAATCGGTGTGACTTGGCAACACAGACTCGTCGAATATAAGACCCTATTAATTGTGGGTGAATGAGTGTGATTGGACAGCACAGGCTCGTGGAATGGAAGGGCCTATTAATTGTGGGTGAAAGGTGTGACTGGGCAACACAGACTCGTGGAAAGGAAGGGCCTATTAATTGTGGGTGAATGGGTGTGATTGGGCAACACAGACTCGTGGAAAGGAAGGGCCCATTAATTGTGGGGTAATGGGTGTGTTTGGGCAACAAAGGCTCGGTGAAAAGAAGGACCTATTAATTGAGGGTGAATGGGTGTGACTGGGCAGCACGGGCTCGCGGAATGGAAGGGCCTATTAATTTTAGGTGAATGGGTGTGATTGTGCAACACAGGCTCGTGGAAAAGAAGGGCCTATTAATTGTGAGTGAATGGATGTGATTAGGCAACACAGGCTCGTGGAAAGGAAGCGTCTATTAATTGTGGGTGAACGTGTGTGACTCGGCAACACGGGTTCGTGGAAAAGAAGGGCCTAATAATTATGGGTGAATGGGTGTGACTGGGCAACACAGGCTCGTGGAAAGGAAAGGCCTATTTATTGTGGGTGAATGTGTGTGACTGGGCTGCACAGACTCGTGGAAAGGAAGGGCCTATTAATTGTGGGTGAAAGGGTGTGAATGGGAAGCACAGACTCGTGGAATGGAAGGGTCTATTAATTGTGGGTGAATGGGTGTGATTGGGCTACACAGGCTCGTGGAAAGGAAGGGCCTATTAATTGTGGGTGAATGGATGTGATTGGGCAATATAGGCTCGTGGAAATGAAGGGCCTATTAATTGTGGGTGAATGTGTGTGACTGGGTAGCACAGACTCGTGGAAAGGAAGGGCCTATTAAATGTGGGTGAATGGTTATGATTGGGCAGCACAGACTCGTTGAAAGGAAGGGCCTATTAATTGTGGGTGAATGGGTGTGACTCAGCAACACAAGCTCGTGGAAAAGTAGGGCCTATTAATTGTGGGTGAATGGGTGTGACTGCGCAACACAGACTCGTGGAAAGGAAGGGCTTATTAATGGTGGGTGTAAAAGTGTGATTGGGCAGCACAGAGTCCTGGAATGGAAGGGCCTATTAATTGTGGGTGAATGTTTGTGACTGGGCAGTACAGACTCATGGAAAGGAAGGGCCTATTAATTGTGGGTGAATGGGTGTGATTGGGCAACACAGACTCGTGGAAAGGAATGGCCTATTAATTGTTGGTGATGGGTGTGATTGGGCAACACAGACTCGTGGAACGGACGGGCCTATAAATTGTGGGTGAATAGGTGTGATTGGGCTGCACAGACTCGTGGAATGGAAGGGCCTATTAGTTGTGGGTGAATGGGTGTGATTGGGCAACTCAGGGTCGTGGAAAGGAAGGGCCTATTTTTTATGGGTGAATGTGTGTGAGTGGGAAGCACAGACTCGTGGAAAGGAATGGCCTATTAATTGTGGGTGAATGTTTGTGACTGGGCAGTACAGACTCATGGAAAGGAAGGGCCTATAAATTGTGGGTGAATGGGTGTGATTGGGCAAAACAGACTCGTGGAAAGGACGGGCCTATTAATTGTTGGTGATGGGTGTGATTGGGCAACACAGGCTCATGGAAAGGAAGGGCCTATAAATTGTGGGTGAATAGGTGTGATTGGGCAGCACAGAGTCGTGGAATGGAATGGCCTACTAATTGTGGGTGAATGTTTGTGACTGGGCAGTACAGACTCGTGGAAAGGAAGGGCCTATTTATTGTGGGTGAATGGGTGTGATTGGGCAAAACAGACTCGTGGAAAGGACGGGCCTATTAATTGTTGGTGATGGGTGTGATTGGGCAACACAGACTCGTGGAACGGAAGGGCCTATAAATTGTGGGTGAATAGGTGTGATTGGGCTGCACAGACTCGTGGAATGGAAGGGCCTATTAGTTGTGGGTGAATGAGTGTGATTGGGCAACTAGGCTCGTGGAAAAGAAGGGCCTATTTTTTATGGGTGAATGTGTGTGAGTGGGAAGCACAGACTCGTGGAAAGGAATGGCCTATTAATTGTGGGTGAATGTTTGTGACTGGGCAGTACAGACTCATGGAAAGGAAGGGCCTATAAATTGTAGGTGAATGGGTGTGATTGGGCAACACAGACTCGTGGAAAGGAAGGGCCTATTAATTGTTGGTGATGGGTGTGATTCGGCAACACAGACTCGTGGAACGGAAAGGCCTATAAATTGTGGGTGAATAGGTGTTATTGGGCTGCACAGACTCGTGGAATGGAAGGGCCTATTAATTGTGGGTGAATGGGTGTGATTGGGCAACACAGACTCGTCGAACGGAAGGGCCTATAAATTGTGGGTGAATAGGTGTGATTGGGCAGCACAGAGTCGTGGAATGGAATGGCCTATTAATTGTGGGTGAATGTTTGTGACTGGGCAGTACAGACTCATGGAACGGAAGAGCCTATTTATTGTGGGTGAATGGGTGTGATTGGGCAAAACAGACTCGTGGAAAGGAAGGGCCTATTCATTGTTGGTGATGGGTGTGATTGGGCAACACAGACTCTTGGAACGGAAGGGCCTATAAATTGTGGGTGAATAGGTGTGATTGGGCTGCACAGACTCGTGGAATGGAAGGGCCTATTAGTTGTGGGTGAATGGGTGTGATTGGGCAACTCAGGCTCGTGGAAAGGAAGGGCCTATTTTTTATGGGTGAATGTGTGTGAGTGGGCAGCACAGACTCGTGGAAAGGAATGGCCTATTAATTGTGGGTGAATGTTTGTGACTGGGCAGTACAGACTCATGGAAAGGAAGGGCCTATTAATTGTTGGTGAATGGGTGTGAATGGGCAACACTTGCTTGTGGAAAGGAAGGGCCTGTAAATTGTGGGTGAATCGGTGTGACTGGGCAACACAGACTCGTCGAATATAAGACCCTATTAATTGTGGGTGAATGAGTGTGATTGGACAGCACAGGCTCGTGGAATGGAAGGGCCTATTAATTGTGGGTGAAAGGTGTGACTGGGCAAAACAGACTCGTGGAAAGGAAGGGCCTATTAATTGTGGGTGAATGGGTGTGATTGGGCAACACAGACTCGTGGAACGGAAGGGCCTATAAATTGTGGGTGAATACGTGTGATTGGGCTGCACAGACTCGTGGAATGGAAGGGCCTATTAGTTGTGGGTGAATGGGTGTGATTGGGCAACTCAGGCTCGTGGAAAGGAAGGGCCTATTTTTTATGGGTGAATGTGTGTGAGTGGGCAGCACAGACTCGTGGAAAGGAATGGCCTATTAATTGTGGGTGAATGTTTGTGACTGGGCAGTACAGACTCATTGAAAGGAAGGGCCTATTAATTGTTGGTGAATGGGTGTGAATGGGCAACACTTGCTTGTGGAAAGGAAGGGCCTGTAAATTGTGGGTGAATCGGTGTGACTGGGCAACACAGGCTCTTGGAAAAGAAGGGCCTATTAATTTTGGGTGAATGTGTGTGACTGGCCAGCACAGACTCGTGGAAAGGAAGGGCTTATTAATGGTGGGTGAAAAAGTGTGATTGGGCAGCACAGAGTCGTGGAATGGAAGGGCCTATTAATTGTGGGTGAATGGGTGTGATTGGGCAACACAGGCTCGTCGAATGCAAGACCCTATTAATTGTGGGTGAATGAGTGTGATTGGACAGCACAGGCTCGTGGAATGGAAGGGCCTATTAATTGTGGGTGAAAGGTGTGACTGGGCAACACAGACTCGTGGAAAAGAAGGGCCTATTAATTGTGGGTGAATGGGTGTGATTGGGCAACACAGACTCGTGGAAAGGAAGGGCCCATTAATTGTGGGGTAATGGGTGTGTTTGGGCAACACAGGCTCGTCGAATGCAAGACCCTATTAATTGTGGGTGAATGAGTGTGATTGGACAGCACAGGCTCGTGGAATGGAAGGGCCTATTAATTGTGGGTGAAAGGTGTGACTGGGCAACACAGACTCGTGGAAAGGAAGGGCCTATTAATTGTGGGTGAATGGGTGTGATTGGGCAACACAGACTCGTGGAACGGAAGGGCCTATAAATTGTGGGTGAATACGTGTGATTGGGCTGCACAGACTCGTGGAATGGAAGGGCCTATTAGTTGTGGGTGAATGGGTGTGATTGGGCAACTCAGGCTCGTGGAAAGGAAGGGCCTATTTTTTATGGGTGAATGTGTGTGAGTGGGCAGCACAGACTCGTGGAAAGGAATGGCCTATTAATTGTGGGTGAATGTTTGTGACTGGGCAGTACAGACTCATTGAAAGGAAGGGCCTATTAATTGTTGGTGAATGGGTGTGAATGGGCAACACTTGCTTGTGGAAAGGAAGGGCCTGTAAATTGTGGGTGAATCGGTGTGACTGGGCAACACAGGCTCTTGGAAAAGAAGGGCCTATTAATTTTGGGTGAATGTGTGTGACTGGCCAGCACAGACTCGTGGAAAGGAAGGGCTTATTAATGGTGGGTGAAAAAGTGTGATTGGGCAGCACAGAGTCGTGGAATGGAAGGGCCTATTAATTGTGGGTGAATGGGTGTGATTGGGCAACACAGGCTCGTCGAATGCAAGACCCTATTAATTGTGGGTGAATGAGTGTGATTGGACAGCACAGGCTCGTGGAATGGAAGGGCCTATTAATTGTGGGTGAAAGGTGTGACTGGGCAACACAGACTCGTGGAAAAGAAGGGCCTATTAATTGTGGGTGAATGGGTGTGATTGGGCAACACAGACTCGTGGAAAGGAAGGGCCCATTAATTGTGGGGTAATGGGTGTGTTTGGGCAACACAGGCTCGTCGAATGCAAGACCCTATTAATTGTGGGTGAATGAGTGTGATTGGACAGCACAGGCTCGTGGAATGGAAGGGCCTATTAATTGTGGGTGAAAGGTGTGACTGGGCAACACAGACTCGTGGAAAGGAAGGGCCTATTAATTGTTGGTGATGGGTGTGATTGGGCAACACAGACTCGTGGAACGGAAGGGCCTATAAATTGTGGGTGAATAGGTGTGATTGGGCTGCACAGACTCATGGAATGGAAGGGCCTATTAGTTGTGGGTGAATGGGTGTGATTGGGCAACTCAGGTTCGTTGAAAGGAAGGGCCTATTTTTTATGGGTGAATGTGTGTGAGTGGGAAGCACAGACTCGTGGAAAGGAATGGCCTATTAATTGTGGGTGAATGTTTGTGACTGGGCAGTACAGACTCATGGAAAGGAAGGGCCTATAAATTGTGGGTGAATGGGTGTGATTGGGCAACACAGACTCGTGGAAAGGAAGGGCCTATTAATTGTTGGTGATGGGTGTGATTCGGCAACACAGACTCGTGGAACGGAAAGGCCTATAAATTGTGGGTGAATAGGTGTTATTGGGCTGCACAGACTCGTGGAATGGAAGGGCCTATTAATTGTGGGTGAATGGGTGTGATTGGGCAACACAGACTCGTGGAACGGAAGGGCCTATAAATTGTGGGTGAATAGGTGTGATTGGGCAGCACAGAGTCGTGGAATGGAATGGCCTATTAATTGTGGGTGAATGTTTGTGACTGGGCAGTACAGACTCATGGAAAGGAAGGGCCTATTCATTATTGGTGATGGGTGTGATTGGGCAACACAGACTCGTGGAACGGAAGGGCCTATAAATTGTGGGTGAATAGGTGTGATTGGGCTGCACAGACTCGTGGAATGGAAGGGCCTATTAGTTGTGGGTGAATGGGTGTGATTGGGCAACTCAGGCTCGTGGAAAGGAATGGCCTATTTTTTATGGGTGAATGTGTGTGAGTGGGCAGCACAGACTCGTGGAAAGGAATGGCCTATTAATTGTGGGTGAATGTTTGTGACTGGGCAGTACAGACTCATGGAAAGGAAGGGCCTATTAATTGTTGGTGAATGGGTGTGAATGGGCAACACTTGCTTGTGGAAAGGAAGGGCCTGTAAATTGTGGGTGAATCGGTGTGACTGGGCAGCACAGGCTCTTGGAAAAGAAGGGCCTATTAATTTTGGGTGAATGTGTGTGACTGGCCAGCACAGACTCGTGGAAAGGAAGGGCTTATTAATGGTGGGTGAAAAAGTGTGATTGGTCAGCACAGAGTCGTGGAATGGAAGGGCCTATTAATTGTGGGTGAATGGGTGTGATTGGGCAACACAGGCTCGTCGAATGCAAGACCCTATTAATTGTGGGTGAATGAGTGTGATTGGACAGCACAGGCTCGTGGAATGGAAGGGCCTATTAATTGTGGGTGAAAGGTGTGACTGGGCAACACAGACTCGTGGAAAGGAAGGGCCTATTAATTGTGGGTGAATGGGTGTGATTGGGCAACACAGACTCGTGGAAAGGAAGGGCCCATTAATTGTGGAGTAATGGGTGTGTTTGGGCAACAAAGGCTCGGAGAAAAGAAGGACCTATTAATTGAGGGTGAATGGGTGAAACTGGGCAGCACGGGCTCGCGGAATGGAAGGGCCTATTAATTCTAGGTGAATGGGTGTGATTGTGCAACACAGGCTCGTGGAAAAGAAGGGCCTATTAATTGTGGGTGAATGGATGTGATTAGGCAACACAGGCTCGTGGAAAGGAAGCGCCTATTAATTGTGGGTGAACGTGTGTGACTCGGCAACACGGGTTCGTGGAAAAGAAGGGCCTAATAATTATGGGTGAATGGGTGTGACTGGGCAACACAGGCTCGTGGCAAGGAAAGGCCTATTTATTGTGGATGAATGTGTGTGACTGGGCTGCACAGACTCGTGGAAAGGAAGGGCCTATTAATTGTGGGTGAAAGGGTGTGAATGGGAAGCACAGACTCGTGGAATGGAAGGGTCTATTAATTGTGGGTGAATGGGTGTGATTGGGCTACACAGGCTCGTGGAAAGGAAGGGCCTATTAATTGTGGGTGAATGGATGTGATTGGGCAATATAGGCTCGTGGAAAGGAAGGGCCTATTAATTGTGGGTGAATGTGTGTGACTGGGTAGCACAGACTTGTGCAAAAGGAAGGGCCTATTAAATGTGGGTGAATGGTTATGATTGGGCAGCACAGACTCGTTGAAAGGAAGGGCCTATTAATTGTGGGTGAATGGGTGTGACTCAGCAACACAAGCTCGTGGAAAAGTAGGGCCTATTAATTGTGGGTGAATGGGTGTGACTGCGCAACACAGACTCGTGGAAAGGAAGGGCCTATTAATTGTGGGTGAAGGGGTGTGATTGGACAGCACAGACTCGTGGAAAGGAAGGGCCTATTAATAGTTGGTGAATGGGTGTGATTGGGGAACACAGACTCGTGGATAAGAAGGGCCTATTAATGGTGGGCGAATAAGTATGATTGGGCAGCACAGATTCGTGGAATGGAAGGGCCTATTAATTGTGGGTGAATGGGTGTGATTGGGCAACACAGGCTCGCGGAATGGACGGGCCTATTAGTTGTGGGTTATTGGGTGTGACAGGGCAGTACAGACTCGTGCAAAGGAAGGGCCTATTAATTGTGGGTGAAAGGTGTGAATGGGTGACACAGACTCATGGAAAGGAAGGTCCTATTAATTGTGGGTGAATGGGTGTGATTGGGCAACACAGACTCATGGAAAGGAAGGGACTATTAATTGTTGGTGATGGGTGTGATTGGGCAACACAGACTCGTGGAACGGAAGGGCCTATAAATTGTGCGTGAATAGGTGTGATTGGGCTGCACAGACTCGTGGAAAAGTAGGGCCTATTAGTTGTGGGTGAATTGGTGTGAT
Organism: Narcine bancroftii; assembly: GCF_036971445.1. Classification (NCBI taxonomy): domain Eukaryota; kingdom Metazoa; phylum Chordata; class Chondrichthyes; order Torpediniformes; family Narcinidae; genus Narcine; species Narcine bancroftii. The sequence continues at coordinate 155,187,323 of NC_091469.1, forward strand.
TGGGCAACTCAGGCTCGTGTAAAGGAAGGGCCTATTTTTTATGGGTGTATGTGTGTGAGTGGGCAGCACAGACTCGTGGAAAGGAATGGCCTATTAATTGTGGGTGAATGTTTGTGACTGGGCAGTACAGACTCATGGAGTGGAAGGGCCTATTAATTGTGGGTGAATGGGTGTGATTGGGGAACACAGACTCGTGCAAAGGAAGGGCCTATTAATTGTGGGTGAATGGGTGTGATTGGGCAACTCAGGCTCGTGGAAAGGAAGGGCCTATTTTTTATGGGTGAATGTGTGTGAGTGGGAAGCACACACTCGTGGAAAGGAATGGCCTATTAATTGTGGGTGAATGTTTGTGACTGGGCAGTACAGACTCATGGAAAGGAAGGGCCTATAAATTGTGGGTGAATGGGTGTGATTGGGCAACACAGACTCGTGGAAAGGAAGGGCCTATTAATTGTTGGTGATGGGTGTGATTCGGCAACACAGACTCGTGGAACGGAAAGGCCTATAAATTGTGGGTGAATAGGTGTTATTGGGCTGCACAGACTCGTGGAATGGAAGGGCCTATTAATTGTGGGTGAATGGGTGTGATTGGGCAACACAGACTCGTCGAACGGAAGGGCGTATAAATTGTGGGTGAATAGGTGTGATTGGGCAGCACAGAGTCGTGGAATGGAATGGCCTATTAATTGTGGGTGAATGTTTGTGACTGGGCAGTACAGACTCATGGAAAGGAAGAGCCTATTTATTGTGGGTGAATGGGTGTGATTGGGCAAAACAGACTCGTGGAAAGGAAGGGCCTATTCATTGTTGGTGATGGGTGTGATTGGGCAACACAGACTCGTGGAACGGAAGGGCCTATAAATTGTGGGTGAATAGGTGTGATTGGGCTGCACAGACTCGTGGAATGGAAGGGCCTATTAGTTGTGGGTGAATTGGTGTGATTGGGCAACTCAGGCTCGTGGAAAGGAAGGGCCTATTTTTTATGGGTGAATGTGTGTGAGTGGGCAGCACAGACTCGTGGAAAGGAATGGCCTATTAATTGTGGGTGAATGTTTGTGACTGGGCAGTACAGACTCATGGAAAGGAAGGGCCTATTAATTGTTGGTGAATGGGTGTGAATGGGCAACACTTGCTTGTGGAAAGGAAGGGCCTGTAAATTGTGGGTGAATCGGTGTGACTGGGCAACACAGACTCGTCGAATATAAGACCCTATTAATTGTGGGTGAATGAGTGTGATTGGACAGCACAGGCTCGTGGAATGGAAGGGCCTATTAATTGTGGGTGAAAGGTGTGACTGGGCAACACAGACTCATGGAAAGGAAGGGCCTATTAATTGTGGGTGAATGGGTGTGATTGGGCAACACAGACTCGTGGAAAGGAAGGGCCCATTAATTGTGGGGTAATGGGTGTGTTTGGGCAACAAAGGCTCGGAGAAAAGAAGGACCTATTAATTGAGGGTGAATGGGTGTGACTGGGCAGCACGGGCTCGCGGAATGGAAGGGCCTATTAATTCTAGGTGAATGGGTGTGATTGTGAAACACAGGCTCGTGGAAAAGAAGGGCCTATTAATTGTGAGTGAATGGATGTGATTAGGCAACACAGGCTCGTGGAAAGGAAGCGCCTATTAATTGTGGGTGAACGTGTGTGACTCGGCAACACGGGTTCGTGGAAAAGAAGGGCCTAATAATTATGGGTGAATGGGTGTGACTGGGCAACACAGGCTCGTGGAAAGGAAAGGCCTATTTATTGTGGGTGAATGTGTGTGACTGGGCTGCACAGACTCGTGGAAAGGAAGGGCCTATTAATTGTGGGTGAAAGGGTGTGAATGGGAAGCACAGACTCGTGGAATGGAAGGGTCTATTAATTGTGGGTGAATGGGTGTGATTGGGCTACACAGGCTCGTGGAAAGGAAGGGCCTATTAATTGTGGGTGAATGGATGTGATTGGGCAATATAGGCTCGTGGAAATGAAGGGCCTATTAATTGTGGGTGAATGTGTGTGACTGGGTAGCACAGACTCGTGGAAAGGAAGGGCCTATTAAATGTGGGTGAATGGTTATGATTGGGCAGCACAGACTCGTTGAAAGGAAGGGCCTATTAATTGTGGGTGAATGGGTGTGACTCAGCAACACAAGCTCGTGGAAAAGTAGGGCCTATTAATTGTGGGTGAATGGGTGTGACTGCGCAACACAGACTCGTGGAAAGGAAGGGCTTATTAATGGTGGGTGTAAAAGTTTGATTGGGCAGCACAGAGTCCTGGAATGGAAGGGCCTATTAATTGTGGGTGAATGTTTGTGACTGGGCAACACAGACTCGTGGAAAGGAATGGCCTATTAATTGTTGGTGATGGGTGTGATTGGGCAACACAGACTCGTGGAACGGAAGGGCCTATAAATTGTGGGTGAATAGGTGTGATTGGGCTGCACAGACTCGTGGAATGGAAGGGCCTATTAGTTGTGGGTGAATGGGTGTGATTGGGCAACTCAGGCTCGTGGAAAGGAAGGGCCTATTTTTTATGGGTGAATGTGTGTGAGTGGGAAGCACAGACTCGTGGAAAGGAATGGCCTATTAATTGTGGGTGAATGTTTGTGACTGGGCAGTACAGACTCATGGAAAGGAAGGGCCTATAAATTGTGGGTGAATGGGTGTGATTGGGCAACACAGACTCGTGGAAAGGAAGGGCCTATTAATTGTTGGTGATGGGTGTGATTCGGCAACACAGACTCGTGGAACGGAAAGGCCTATAAATTGTGGGTGAATAGGTGTTATTGGGCTGCACAGACTCGTGGAATGGAAGGGCCTATTAATTGTGGGTGAATGGGTGTGATTGGGCAACACAGACTCGTGGAACGGAAGGGCCTATAAATTGTGGGTGAATAGGTGTGATTGGGCAGCACAGAGTCGTGGAATGGAATGGCCTACTAATTGTGGGTGAATGTTTGTGACTGGGCAGTACAGACTCGTGGAAAGGAAGGGCCTATTTATTGTGGGTGAATGGGTGTGATTGGGCAAAACAGACTCGTTGAAAGGAAGGGTCTATTCATTGTTGGTGATGGGTGTGATTGGGCAACACAGACTCGTGGAACGGAAGGGCCTATAAATTGTGGGTGAATAGGTGTGATTGGGCTGCACAGACTCGTGGAATGGAAGGGCCTATTAGTTGTGGGTGAATGGGTGTGATTGGGCAACTCAGGCTCGTGGAAAGGAAGGGCCTATTTTTTATGGGTGAATGTGTGTGAGTGGGCAGCACAGACTCGTGGAAAGGAATGGCCTATTAATTGTGGGTGAATGTTTGTGACTGGGCAGTACAGACTCATGGAAAGGAAGGGCCTATTAATTGTTGGTGAATGGGTGTGAATGGGCAACACTTGCTTGTGGAAAGGAAGGGCCTGGAAATTGTGGGTGAATCGGTGTGACTGGGCAACACAGGCTCTTGGAAAAGAAGGGCCTATTAATTTTGGGTGAATGTGTGTGACTGGCCAGCACAGACTCGTGGAAAGGAAGGGCATATTAATGGTGGGTGAAAAAGTGTGATTGGGCAGCACAGAGTCGTGGAATGGAAGGGCCTATTAATTGTGGGTGAATGGGTGTGATTGGGCAACACAGGCTCGTCGAATGCAAGACCCTGTTAATTGTGGGTGAATGAGTGTGATTGGACAGCACAGGCTCGTGGAATGGAAGGGCCTATTAATTGTGGGTGAAAGGTGTGACTGGGCAACACAGACTCGTGGAAAGGAAAGGCCTATTAATTGTGGGTGAATGGGTGTGATTGGGCAACACAGACTCGTGGAAAGGAAGGGCCTTTTAATTGTGGGGTAATGGGTGTGTTTGGGCAACAAAGGCTCGGAGAAAAGAAGGACCTATTAATTGAGGGTGAATGGGTGTGACTGGGCAGCACGGGCTCGCGGAATGGAAGGGCCTATTAATTCTAGGTGAATGGGTGTGATTGTGCAACACAGGCTCGTGGAAAAGAAGGGCCTATTAATTGTGGGTGAATGGATGTGATTAGGCAACACAGGCTCGTGGAAAGGAAGCGCCTATTAATTGTTGGTGAATGGGTGTGAATGGGCAACACTTGCTTGTGGAAAGGAAGGGCCTGTAAATTGTGGGTGAATCGGTGTGACTGGGCAACACAGACTCGTCGAATATAAGACCCTATTAATTGTGGGTGAATGAGTGTGATTGGACAGCACAGGCTCGTGGAATGGAAGGGCCTATTAATTGTGGGTGAAAGGTGTGACTGGGCAACACAGACTCGTGGAAAGGAAGGGCCTATTAATTGTGGGTGAATGTGTGTGATTGGGCAACACAGACTCGTGGAACGGAAGGGCCTATAAATTGTGGGTGAATACGTGTGATTGGGCTGCACAGACTCGTGGAATGGAAGGGCCTATTAGTTGTGGGTGAATGGGTGTGATTGGGCAACTCAGGCTCGTGGAAAGGAAGGGCCTATTTTTTATGGGTGAATGTGTGTGAGTGGGCAGCACAGACTCGTGGAAAGGAATGGCCTATTAATTGTGGGTGAATGTTTGTGACTGGGCAGTACAGACTCATTGAAAGGAAGGGCCTATTAATTGTTGGTGAATGGGTGTGAATGGGCAACACTTGCTTGTGGAAAGGAAGGGCCTGTAAATTGTGGGTGAATCGGTGTGACTGGGCAACACAGGCTCTTGGAAAAGAAGGGCCTATTAATTTTGGGTGAATGTGTGTGACTGGCCAGCACAGACTCGTGGAAAGGAAGGGCTTATTAATGGTGGGTGAAAAAGTGTGATTGGGCAGCACAGAGTCGTGGAATGGAAGGGCCTATTAATTGTGGGTGAATGGGTGTGATTGGGCAACACAGGCTCGTCGAATGCAAGACCCTATTAATTGTGGGTGAATGAGTGTGATTGGACAGCACAGGCTCGTGGAATGGAAGGGCCTATTAATTGTGGGTGAAAGGTGTGACTGGGCAACACAGACTCGTGGAAAAGAAGGGCCTATTAATTGTGGGTGAATGGGTGTGATTGGGCAACACAGACTCGTGGAAAGGAAGGGCCCATTAATTGTGGGGTAATGGGTGTGTTTGGGCAACACAGGCTCGTCGAATGCAAGACCCTATTAATTGTGGGTGAATGAGTGTGATTGGACAGCACAGGCTCGTGGAATGGAAGGGCCTATTAATTGTGGGTGAAAGGTGTGACTGGGCAACACAGACTCGTGGAAAGGAAGGGCCTATTAATTGTTGGTGATGGGTGTGATTGGGCAACACAGACTCGTGGAACGGAAGGGCCTATAAATTGTGGGTGAATAGGTGTGATTGGGCTGCACAGACTCATGGAATGGAAGGGCCTATTAGTTGTGGGTGAATGGGTGTGATTGGGCAACTCAGGCTCGTGGAAAGGAAGGGCCTATTTTTTATGGGTGAATGTGTGTGAGTGGGAAGCACAGACTCGTGGAAAGGAATGGCCTATTAATTGTGGGTGAATGTTTGTGACTGGGCAGTACAGACTCATGGAAAGGAAGGGCCTATAAATTGTGGGTGAATGGGTGTGATTGGGCAACACAGACTCGTGGAAAGGAAGGGCCTATTAATTGTTGGTGATGGGTGTGATTCGGCAACACAGACTCGTGGAACGGAAAGGCCTATAAATTGTGGGTGAATAGGTGTTATTGGGCTGCACAGACTCGTGGAATGGAAGGGCCTATTAATTGTGGGTGAATGGGTGTGATTGGGCAACACAGACCGTGGAACGGAAGGGCCTATAAATTGTGGGTGAATAGGTGTGATTGGGCAGCACAGAGTCGTGGAATGGAATGGCCTATTAATTGTGGGTGAATGTTTGTGACTGGGCAGTACAGACTCATGGAAAGGAAGGGCCTATTCATTATTGGTGATGGGTGTGATTGGGCAACACAGACTCGTGGAACGGAAGGGCCTATAAATTGTGGGTGAATAGGTGTGATTGGGCTGCACAGACTCGTGGAATGGAAGGGCCTATTAGTTGTGGGTGAATGGGTGTGATTGGGCAACTCAGGCTCGTGGAAAGGAATGGCCTATTTTTTATGGGTGAATGTGTGTGAGTGGGCAGCACAGACTCGTGGAAAGGAATGGCCTATTAATTGTGGGTGAATGTTTGTGACTGGGCAGTACAGACTCATGGAAAGGAAGGGCCTATTAATTGTTGGTGAATGGGTGTGAATGGGCAACACTTGCTTGTGGAAAGGAAGGGCCTGTAAATTGTGGGTGAATCGGTGTGACTGGGCAGCACAGGCTCTTGGAAAAGAAGGGCCTATTAATTTTGGGTGAATGTGTGTGACTGGCCAGCACAGACTCGTGGAAAGGAAGGGCTTATTAATGGTGGGTGAAAAAGTGTGATTGGTCAGCACAGAGTCGTGGAATGGAAGGGCCTATTAATTGTGGGTGAATGGGTGTGATTGGGCAACACAGGCTCGTCGAATGCAAGACCCTATTAATTGTGGGTGAATGAGTGTGATTGGACAGCACAGGCTCGTGGAATGGAAGGGCCTATTAATTGTGGGTGAAAGGTGTGACTGGGCAACACAGACTCGTGGAAAGGAAGGGCCTATTAATTGTGGGTGAATGGGTGTGTTTGGGCAACAAAGGCTCGGAGAAAAGAAGGACCTATTAATTGAGGGTGAATGGGTGAAACTGGGCAGCACGGGCTCGCGGAATGGAAGGGCCTATTAATTCTAGGTGAATGGGTGTGATTGTGCAACACAGGCTCGTGGAAAAGAAGGGCCTATTAATTGTGGGTGAATGGATGTGATTAGGCAACACAGGCTCGTGGAAAGGAAGCGCCTATTAATTGTGGGTGAACGTGTGTGACTCGGCAACACGGGTTCGTGGAAAAGAAGGGCCTAATAATTATGGGTGAATGGGTGTGACTGGGCAACACAGGCTCGTGGAAAGGAAAGGCCTATTTATTGTGGATGAATGTGTGTGACTGGGCTGCACAGACTCGTGGAAGGGAAGGGCCTATTAATTGTGGGTGAAAGGGTGTGAATGGGAAGCACAGACTCGTGGAATGGAAGGGTCTATTAATTGTGGGTGAATGGGTGTGATTGGGCTACACAGGCTCGTGGAAAGGAAGGGCCTATTAATTGTGGGTGAATGGATGTGATTGGGCAATATAGGCTCGTGGAAAGGAAGGGCCTTTTAATTGTGGGTGAATGTGTGTGACTGGGTAGCACAGACTTGTGGAAAGGAAGGGCCTATTAAATGTGGGTGAATGGTTATGATTGGGCAGCACAGACTCGTTGAAAGGAAGGGCCTATTAATTGTGGGTGAATGGGTGTGACTCAGCAACACAAGCTCGTGGAAAAGTAGGGCCTATTAATTGTGGGTGAATGGGTGTGACTGCGCAACACAGACTCGTGGAAAGGAAGGGCCTATTAATTGTGGGTGAAGGGGTGTGATTGGACAGCACAGGCTCGTGGAAAGGAAGGGCCTATTAATAGTTGGTGAATGGGTGTGATTGGGGAACACAGACTCGTTAATAAGAAGGGCCTATTAATGGTGGGCGAATAAGTATGATTGGGCAGCACAGATTCGTGGAATGGAAGGGCCTATTAATTGTGGGTGAATGGGTGTGATTGGGCAACTCAGGCTCGTGGAAAGGAAGGGCCTATTTTTTATGGGTGTATGTGTGTGAGTGGGCAGCACAGACTCGTGGAAAGGAATGGCCTATTAATTGTGGGTGAATGTTTGTGACTGGGCAGTACAGACTCATGGAGTGGAAGGGCCTATTAATTGTGGGTGAATGGGTGTGATTGGGCAACACAGACTCGTGCAAAGGAAGGGCCTATTAATTGTGGGTGAATGGGTGTGATTGGGCTGCACAGACTCGTGGAATGGAAGGGCCTATTAGTTGTGGGTGAATGGGTGTGATTGGGCAACTCAGGCTCGTGGAAAGGAAGGGCCTATTTTTTATGGGTGAATGTGTGTGAGTGGGCAGCACAGACTCGTGGAAAGGAATGGCCTATTAATTGTGGGTGAATGTTTGTGACTGGGCAGTACAGACTCATGGAAAGGAAGGGCCTATTAATTGTTGGTGAATGGGTGTGAATGGGCAACACTTGCTTGTGGAAAGGAAGGGCCTGTAAATTGTGGGTGAATCGGTGTGACTGGGCAACACAGACTCGTCGAATATAAGACCCTATTAATTGTGGGTGAATGAGTGTGATTGGACAGCACAGGCTCGTGGAATGGAAGGGCCTATTAATTGTGGGTGAAAGGTGTGACTGGGCAACACAGACTCGTGGAAAGGAAGGGCCCATTAATTGTGGGGTAATGGGTGTGTTTGGGCAACAAAGGCTCGGAGAAAAGAAGGACCTATTAATTGAGGGTGAATGGGTGTGACTGGGCAGCACGGGCTCGCGGAATGGAAGGGCCTATTAATTCTAGGTGAATGGGTGTGATTGTGAAACACAGGCTCGTGGAAAAGAAGGGCCTATTAATTGTGAGTGAATGGATGTGATTAGGCAACACAGGCTCGTGGAAAGGAAGCGCCTATTAATTGTGGGTGAACGTGTGTGACTCGGCAACACGGGTTCGTGGAAAAGCAGGGCCTAATAATTATGGGTGAATGGGTGTGACTGGGCAACACAGGCTCGTGGAAAGGAAAGGCCTATTTATTGTGGGTGAATGTGTGTGACTGGGCTGCACAGACTCGTGGAAAGGAAGGGCCTATTAATTGTGGGTGAAAGGGTGTGAATGGGAAGCACAGACTCGTGGAATGGAAGGGTCTATTAATTGTGGGTGAATGGGTGTGATTGGGCTACACAGGCTCGTGGAAAGGAAGGGCCTATTAATTGTGGGTGAATGGATGTGATTGGGCAATATAGGCTCGTGGAAATGAAGGGCCTATTAATTGTGGGTGAATGTGTGTGACTGGGTAGCACAGACTCGTGGAAAGGAAGGGCCTATTAAATGTGGGTGAATGGTTATGATTGGGCAGCACAGACTCGTTGAAAGGAAGGGCCTATTAATTGTGGGTGAATGGGTGTGACTCAGCAACACAAGCTCGTGGAAAAGTAGGGCCTATTAATTGTGGGTGAATGGGTGTGACTGCGCAACACAGACTCGTGGAAAGGAAGGGCTTATTAATGGTGGGTGTAAAAGTTTGATTGGGCAGCACAGAGTCCTGGAATGGAAGGGCCTATTAATTGTGGGTGAATGTTTGTGACTGGGCAACACAGACTCGTGGAAAGGAATGGCCTATTAATTGTTGGTGATGGGTGTGATTGGGCAACACAGACTCGTGGAACGGAAGGGCCTATAAATTGTGGGTGAATAGGTGTGATTGGGCTGCACAGACTCGTGGAATGGAAGGGCCTATTAGTTGTGGGTGAATGGGTGTGATTGGGCAACTCAGGCTCGTGGAAAGGAAGGGCCTATTTTTTATGGGTGAATGTGTGTGAGTGGGAAGCACAGACTCGTGGAAAGGAATGGCCTATTAATTGTGGGTGAATGTTTGTGACTGGGCAGTACAGACTCATGGAAAGGAAGGGCCTATAAATTGTGGGTGAATGGGTGTGATTCGGCAACACAGACTCGTGGAACGGAAAGGCCTATAAATTGTGGGTGAATAGGTGTTATTGGGCTGCACAGACTCGTGGAATGGAAGGGCCTATTAATTGTGGGTGAATGGGTGTGATTGGGCAACACAGACTCGTGGAACGGAAGGGCCTATAAATTGTGGGTGAATAGGTGTGATTGGGCAGCACAGAGTCGTGGAATGGAATGGCCTACTAATTGTGGGTGAATGTTTGTGACTGGGCAGTACAGACTCGTGGAAAGGAAGGGCCTATTTATTGTGGGTGAATGGGTGTGATTGGGCAAAACAGACTCGTTGAAAGGAAGGGTCTATTCATTGTTGGTGATGGGTGTGATTGGGCAACACAGACTCGTGGAACGGAAGGGCCTATAAATTGTGGGTGAATAGGTGTGATTGGGCTGCACAGACTCGTGGAATGGAAGGGCCTATTAGTTGTGGGTGAATGGGTGTGATTGGGCAACTCAGGCTCGTGGAAAGGAAGGGCCTATATTTTATGGGTGAATGTGTGTGAGTGGGCAGCACAGACTCGTGGAAAGGAATGGCCTATTAATTGTGGGTGAATGTTTGTGACTGGGCAGTACAGACTCATGGAAAGGAAGGGCCTATTAATTGTTGGTGAATGGGTGTGAATGGGCAACACTTGCTTGTGGAAAGGAAGGGCCTGGAAATTGTGGGTGAATCGGTGTGACTGGGCAACACAGGCTCTTGGAAAAGAAGGGCCTATTAATTTTGGGTGAATGTGTGTGACTGGCCAGCACAGACTCGTGGAAAGGAAGGGCTTATTAATGGTGGGTGAAAAAGTGTGATTGGGCAGCACAGAGTCGTGGAATGGAAGGGCCTATTAATTGTGGGTGAATGGGTGTGATTGGGCAACACAGGCTCGTCGAATGCAAGACCCTGTTAATTGTGGGTGAATGAGTGTGATTGGACAGCACAGGCTCGTGGAATGGAAGGGCCTATTAATTGTGGGTGAAAGGTGTGACTGGGCAACACAGACTCGTGGAAAGGAAAGGCCTATTAATTGTGGGTGAATGGGTGTGATTGGGCAACACAGACTCGTGGAAAGGAAGGGCCTTTTAATTGTGGGGTAATGGGTGTGTTTGGGCAACAAAGGCTCGGAGAAAAGAAGGACCTATTAATTGAGGGTGAATGGGTGTGACTGGGCAGCACGGGCTCGCGGAATGGAAGCGCCTATTAATTCTAGGTGAATGGGTGTGATTGTGCAACACAGGCTCGTGGAAAAGAAGGGCCTATTAATTGTGGGTGAATGGATGTGATTAGGCAACACAGGCTCGTAGAAAGGAAGCGCCTATTAATTGTGGGTGAACGTGTGTGACTCGTCAACACTGGTTCGTGGAAAAGAAGGGCCTATTAATTATGGGTGAATGGGTGTGACTGGGCAACACAGGCTCGTGGAAAGGAAAGGCCTATTTATTGTGGGTGAATGTGTGTGACTGGGCTGCACAGACTCGTGGAAAGGAAGGGCCTATTAATTGTGGGTGAAAGGGTGTGAATGGGAAGCTCAGACTCGTGGAATGGAAGGGTCTATTAATTGTGGGTGAATGGGTGTGATTGGGCTACACAGGCTCGTGGAAAGGAAGGGCCTATTAATTGTGGGTGAATGGATGTGATTGGGCAATATAGGCTCGTGGAAAGGAAGGGCCTATTAATTGTGGGTGAATGTGTGTGACTGGGTAGCACAGACTCGTGGAAAGGAAGGGCCTATTAAATGTGGGTGAATGGTTATGATTGGGCAGCACAGACTCGTTGAAAGGAAGGGCCTATTAATTGTGGGTGAATGGGTGTGATTCAGCAACACAAGCTCGTGGAAAAGTAGGGCCTTTTTATTGTGGGTGAATGGGTGTGACTGCGCAACACAGACTCGTGGAAAGGAAGGGCCTATTAATTGTGGGTGAAGGGGTGTGATTGGACAGCACGGACTCGTGGAAAGGAAGGGCCTATTAATTGTGGGTGAATGGGTGTGACTGGGCAATACAGGCTCGTGGAAAGGGCCTATTAATTGTACGTGAATGTGTGTGACTGGGCAGCACAGGCTCGTGGAAAGAAAGGGACTATTATTTGTGGGTAAATGTGTGTGACTGGGCAGCACAGACCAGTGGAAAGGAAGGGCCTATTAATTGTGGGTGAATGGGTGTGATTGGGCAACAGTCTCGTGGAAAGGAAGGGCCTATTAATTGTGGGTGAATGGGTGTGGTTGCGCAGGACAGACTCGTGGAAAGGAAGGGCCTATTAATTGTGGGTGAATGAGTGTGATTGGGCAACATAGGCTCGTGGAAAGGAAGGGCCTATTAATTGTGGGTGAATTGGTGTGACTGGGCAGCACAGGTTCGCGGAATGCACGGGCCTATTAATTGTGGGTTAATGGGTGTGACTGGGCAGCACAGACTCGTGGAAAGGAAGGGCCTATTAATTGTGGGTGAATGAGTGTGATTGGGCCACACAGGTTCGTGGAAAGGAACTGCCTATTAATTATACCTGAATGAGTGTGATTGGGCAGCACAGACTCGTGGAAAGGAAGGGCCTATTAATTGTGGGTGAATGGGTGTGATTGGGTAGCAGGCTCGTTGAAAGGAAAGGCCTATAAATTGTGGGTGAATAGGTGTGATTGCGCAGCACAGACTTGTGGAATGGAAGGGCCTATGAATTGTGGGTGAATAGGTTTGACTGGGCAACACAGGCTCTTGGAAAGGAAGGGCCTATTAATTGTGGGTGAATGTGTATGACTGTGCAGCACAGACAAGTGGAAAGGAAGGGCCCATTAATTGTGGTTGAATGTGTGTGTCTGGTCAGCACAGACTTGTGGAAAGGAAGGGCCTATTAATTGTTGGTGAATGTGTGTGACTGGGCAGCAAAGACTCGTGGATAGGAAGAGCTTATTAATTGTGGGTGAATGGGAGTGATTGGGCAGCACAGACTCGTGGAAAAGAAAGGCCTAAAAATTGTGGGTGAATAGGTGTGATTGGGCAGCACAGACTCGTGGAAAGGTAGGGCCTATTAATTGTTGGTGATGAGTGTGATTGGGCAACACAGACTCGTGGAACGGAAGGGCCTATAAATTGTGGGTGAATAGGTGTGATTGGGCAGCACTGACTCGTGGAATGGAAGGGCCTATTACTTGTGGGTTAATGTGTGAGAGTGGGCAGCACAGACTCGTGGAAAGGAAGGGCCTATTAATTGTGGGTGAATATTTGTGACAAGGCAGCACAGACTCATGGAAAGAAAGGGCCTATTAATTGTTGGTGAATGGGTGTGACTCGGCAACTCAGCCTCGTGGATACGAAGGGCCTATTAATTGTTGGTGAATGGGTGTGACTGGGCAACAGAGGCTCGTGGAATGGAACGGCCTATTAATTGTGGGTGAATGAGTGTGATTGGGCTGCAGAGACTCGTGGAAAGGAAGGGCCTATTAATGGTGGGTGTATAAGTGTGATTGGGCAACAGGCTCGTGGAAAGGAAGGGCCTATTAATTGTGGGTTAATGGGTGTGATTGCGCAGCACAGACTCGTGGAAAGGAAGGGCTTATGAATTGTGGGTGAATGGGTGTGATTGCGCAGCACAGACTCGTGGAAAGGAAGGGCCTATTAGTTGTGGGTGAAAGGGTGTGATTGGGCAGCACAGGCTCACGGAATGGACGGGACTATTAATTGTGGGTTAATGGGTGTTACTGGTCAGTACAGACTCGTGGAAAGGAAGGGCCTATTATTTGTGGGTGAATGTGTGTGAGTGGGCAGAACAGACTCGTGGAAAGGAAGGGCCTATTAATAGTGGGTGAATGGGTGTGATTGGGGAACACAGGCTCGTGGAAAGGAAGGGCCTATTAATTGTGGGTGAAAGCGTGTGATTGGGCAACACAGACTCGTGGAAAGGAAGGGCTTATTAATGGTGGGTGAATGGGTGTGACTGGGCAACACAGACTCGTGGAAAGGAAGGGCCTATTAATTGTGGGTGAATGTGTGTGACTGGGTAGCACAGACTCGTGGAAAGGAAGGGCCTATTAAATGTGGGTGAATGGTTATGATTGGGCAGCACAGACTCGTTGAAAGGAAGGGCCTATTAATTGTGGGTGAATGGGTGTGACTCAGCAACACAGGCTCGTGTAAAAGTAGGGCCTATTAATTGTGGGTGAATGGGTGTGACTGCGCAACACAGACTCGTGGAAAGGAAGGGCCTATTAATTTTGGGTGAAGGGGTGTGATTGGACAGCACAGACTCGTGGAAAGGAAGGGCCTATTAATTGTGGGTGAATGGGTGTGACTGGGCAAAACAGGCTCGTGGAAAGGGCCTATTAATTGTACGTGAATGTGTTTGACTGGGCAGCACAGACTCGTCGAAAGAAAGGGACTATTATTTGTGGGTAAATGTGTGTGACTGGGCAGCACAGACTGTGGAAAGGAAGGGCCTATTAATTGTGGGTGAATGGGTGTGATTGGGCAACAGGCTCGTGGAAAGGAAGGGCCTATTAATTGTCGGTGAATGGGTGTGATTGCGCAGGACAGACTCGTGGAAAGGAAGGGCCTACTAATTGTGGGTGAATGAGTGTGATTGGGCAACATAGGCTCGTGGAAAGGAAGGGCCTATTAATTGTGGGTGAATGGGTGTGACTGGGCAGCACAGGTTCGCGGAATGCAAGGGCCTATTATTGTGGGTTAATGGGTGTGACTGGGCAGCACAGACTCGTGGAAAGGAAGGGCCTATTAATTTTGGGTTAATGAGTGTGATTGGGCCACACAGGTTCGTGGAAAGGAACTGCCTATTAATTGTACCTGAATGAGTGTGATTGGGCAGCACAGACTCGTGGAAAGGAAGGGCCAATTAATTGTGGGTGAATGGGTGTGATTGGGCAGCAGGCTCGTTGAAAGGAAGGGCCTATTAATTGTGGGTGAATGTGTATGACTGGACAGCACACACAAGTGGAAAGGAAGGGCCTATTAATTGTTGTTGAATGGTTGTGATTGGGCAGCGCAGACTCGTAGAAAGGAAGGGCCTATTAATTGTGGATGAATGGGTGTGACTAGGCTACACAGGCTCGTGGAAAGGAAGGGCCCATTAATTGTAGTTGAATGTGTGTGTCTGGGCAGCACAGACTTGTGGAAAGGAAGGGCCTATTAATTGTTGGTGAATGTGTGTGACTGGGCAGCAAAGACTCGTGGATAGGAAGAGCTTATTAATTGTGGGTGAATGGGAGTGATTGGGCAGCACAGACTCGTGGAAAGGAAAGGCCTAATAATTATGGGTGAATAGGTGTGATTGGGCAGCACAGACTCGTGGAAAGGTAGGGCCTATTAATTGTTGGTGATGAGTGTGATTGGGCAACACAGACTCGTGGAACGGAAGGGCCTATAAATTGTGGGTGAATAGGTGTGATTGGGCAGCACTGACTCGTGAAATGGAAGGGCCTATTACTTGTGGGTTAATGGGTGTGATTGGGCAACATAGGCTCGTGCAAAGGAAGGGCCTATTAATTATGGATGAATGTGTGTGAGTGGGCAGCACAGACTCGTGGAAAGGAAGGGCCTATTAATTGTGGGTGAATGTTTGTGACAAGGCAGCACAGACTCATGGAAAGAAAGGGCCTATTAATTGTTGGTGAATGGGTGTGACTCGGCAACACAGCCTCGTGGAAACGAAGGGCCTGTTAATTGTTGGTGAATGGGTGTGACTGGGCAACACAGGCTCGTGGAATGGAACGGCCTATTAATTGTGGGTCAATGAGTGTGATTGGGCAGCAGAGACTCTTGGAAAGGAAGGGCCTATTAATGGTGGGTGTATTAGTGTGATTGGGCAACAGGCTCGTGGAAAGGAAGGGCCTATTAATTGTGGGTTAATGGGTGTGATTGCGCAGCACAGACTCGTGGAAAGGAAGGACTTATGAATTGTGGGTGAATGGGTGTGATTGCGCAGCACAGACTCGTGGAAAGGAAGGGCCTATTAATTGTGGGTGAATGGGTGTGATTGGGCAGCACAGACTCGTGGAAAGGAAGGGCCTATTAATTGTGGGTGAATGGGTGTGATTGGGCAGCAGAGACTCGTGGAAAGGAAGGGCCTATTAATAGTGGGTGAATGGGTGTGATTGGGGAACACAGGCTCGTGGAAAGGAAGGGCCTATTAATTGTGGGTGAAAGTTTGTGATTGGGCAACACAGACTCGTGGAAAGGAAGGGCCTATTAATGGTGGGTGAATGAGTATGATTGGGCAGCACAGAGTCGTGGAATGGAAGGGCCTATTAATTGTGGGTGAATGGGTGTGACTGGGCAACACAGACTCGTGGAAAGGAAGGGCCTATTAAATGTGGGTGAATGGTTATGATTGGGCAGCACAGACTCGTTGAAAGGAAGGGCCTATTAATTGTGGGTGAATGGGTGTGACTCAGCAACACAGGCTCGTGTAAAAGTAGGGCCTATTAATTGTGGGTGAATGGGTGTGACTGCGCAACACAGACTCGTGGAAAGGAAGGGCCTATTAATTGTGGGTGAAGGGGTGTGATTGGACAGCACAGACTCGTGGAAAGGAAGGGCCTATTAATTGTGGGTGAATGGGTGTGACTGGGCAACACAGGCTCGTGGAAATGGCCTATTAATTGTACGTGAATGTGTGTGACTGGGCAGCACAGACTCGTGGAAAGAAAGGGACTATTATTTGTGGGTAAATGTGTGTGACTGGGCAGCACAGACTGTGGAAAGGAAGGGCCTATTAATTGTGGGTGAATGGGTGTGATTGGGCAACAGGCTCGTGGAAAGGAAGGGCCTATTAATTGTGGGTGAATGGGTGTGATTGCGCAGGACAGACTCGTGGAAAGGAAGGGCCTATTAATTGTGGGTGAATGAGTGTGATTGGGCAACATAGGCTCGTGGAAAGGAAGGGCCTATTAATTGTGGGTGAATGTGTGTGAATGGGCAGCACAGGTTCGCGGAATGCACGGGCCTATTATTGTGGGTTAATGGGTGTTACTGGGCAGCACAGACTCGTGGAAAGGAAGGGCCTATTAATTCTGGGGAATGAGTGTGATTGGGCCACACAGGTTCGTTGAAAGGAACTGCCTATTAATTATACCTGAATGAATGTGATTGGGCAGCACAGACTCGTGGAAAGGAAGGGCCTATTAATTGTGGGTGAATGGGTGTGATTGGGCAGCAGGCCCGTTGAAAGGAAGGGCCTAAAAATTGTGGGTGAATAGGTGTGATTGCGCAGCACAGACTTGTGGAATGGAAGGGCCTATTAATTGTGGGTGAATGGGTGTGTATGGGCAACACTGGTTCGTGTAAAGAAAGGGCCTATTAATTGTGGGTGAAAGGTGTGAATGGGAAAAACAGACTCATGGAAAGGAAGGGCCTATTAATTGTGGGTGAATGGGTGTGATTGGGCAACACAGACTCGTGGAAAGGAATGGCCTATTAATTGTGGGTGAATGTTTGTGACTGGGCAGTACAGACTCATGGAAAGGAAGGGCCTATAAATTGTGGGTGAATGGGTGTGATTGGGCAACACAGACTCGTGGAAAGGAAGGGCCTATTAATTGTTGGTGATGGGTGTGATTCGGCAACACAGACTCGTGGAACGGAAAGGCCTATAAATTGTGGGTGAATAGGTGTTATTGGGCTGCACAGACTCGTGGAATGGAGGGGCCTATTAATTGTGGGTGAATGGGTGTGATTGGGCAACACCGACTCGTGGAACGGAAGGGCCTATAAATTGTGGGTGAATAGGTGTGATTGGGCAGCACAGAGTCGTGGAATGGAATGGCCTATTAATTGTGGGTGAATGTTTGTGACTGGGCAGTACAGACTCATGGAAAGGAAGGGCCTATTTATTGTGGGTGAATGGGTGTGATTGGGCAAAACAGACTCGTGGAAAGGAAGGGCCTATTCATTGTTGGTGATGGGTGTGATTGGGCAACACAGACTCGTGGAACGGAAGGGCCTATAAATTGTGGGTGAATAGGTGTGATTGGGCTGCACAGACTCGTGGAATGGAAGGGCCTATTAGTTGTGGGTGAATGGGTGTGATTGGGCAACTCAGGCTCGTGGAAAGGAAGGGCCTATTTTTTATGGGTGAAAGTGTGTGAGTGGGCAGCACAGACTCGTGGAAAGGAATGGTCTATTAATTGTGGGTGAATGTTTGTGACTGGGCAGTACAGACTCATGGAAAGGAAGGGCCTATTAATTGTTGGTGAATGGGTGTGAATGGGCAACACTTGCAGGTGGAAAGGAAGGGCCTGTAAATTGTGGGTGAATCGGTGTGATTGGGTAACACAGGCTCTTGGAAAAGAAGGGCCTATTAATTTTGGGTGAATGTGTGTGACTGGACAGCACAGACTCGTGGAAAGGAAGGGCTTATTAATGGTGGGTGAAAAAGTGTAATTGGGCAGCACAGAGTCGTGGAATGGAAGGGCCTATTAATTGTGGGTGAATGGGTGTGATTGGGCAACACAGGCTCGTCGAATGCAAGACCCTATTAATTGTGGGTGAATGAGTGTGATTGGACAGCACAGGCTCCTGGAATGGAAGGGCCTATTAATTGTGGGTGAAAGGTGTGACTGGGCAACACAGACTCGTGGAAAGGAAGGGCCTATTAATTGTGGGTGAATGGGTGTGATTGGGCAACACAGACTCGTGGAAAGGAAGGGCCCATTAATTGTGGGGTAATGGGTGTGTTTGGGCAACAAAGGCTCGGAGAAAAGAAGGACCTATTAATTGAGGGTGAATGGGTGTGACTGGCCAGCACGGGCTCGCGGAATGGAAGGGCCTATTAATTCTAGGTGAAAGGGTGTGATTGTGCAACACAGGCTCGTGGAAAAGAAGGGCCTATTAATTGTGGGTGAATGGATGTGATTAGGCAACACAGGCTCGTGGAAAGGAAGCGCCTATTAATTGTGGGTGAACGTGTGTGACTCGGCAACACGGGTTCGTGGAAAAGAAGGGCCTAATAATAATGGGTGAATGGGTGTGACTGGGCAACACAGTCTCGTGGAAAGGAAAGGCCTATTTATTGTGGGTGAATGTGTGTGACTGGGCTGCACAGACTCGTGGAAAGGAAGGGCCTATTAATTGTGGGTGAAAGGGTGTGAATGGGAAGCACAGACTCGTGGAATGGAAGGGTCTATTAATTGTGGGTGAATGGGTGTGATTGGGCTACACAGGCTCGTGGAAAGGAAGGGCCTATTAATTGTGGGTGAATGTGTGTGACTGGGTAGCACAGACTCGTGGAAAGGAAGGGCCTATTAAATGTGGGTGAATGGTTATGATTGGGCAGCACAGACTCGTTGAAAGGAAGGGCCTATTAATTGTGGGTGAATGGGTGTGACTCAGCAACACAAGCTCGTGGAAAAGTAGGGCCTATTAATTGTGGGTGAATGTGTGTGACTGCGCAACACAGACTCGTGGAAAGGAAGGGCCTATTAATTGTGGGTGAAGGGGTGTGATTGGACAGCACAGACTCGTGGAAAGGAAGGGCCTATTAATTGTGGGTGAATGGGTGTGACTGGGCAATACAGGCACGTGGAAAGGGCCTATTAATTATACGTGAATGTGTGTGACTGGGCAGCACAGACTCGTGGAAAGAAAGGGACTATTATTTGTGGGTAAATGTGTGTGACTGGGCAGCACAGACCAGTGGAAAGGAAGGGCCTATTAATTGTGGGTGAATGGGTGTGATTGGGCAACAGGCTCGTGGAAAGGAAGGGCCTATTAATTGTGGGTGAATGGGTGTGATTGCGCAGGACAGACTCGTGGAAAGGAAGGGCCTATTAATTGTGGGTGAATGAGTGTGATTGGGCAACATAGGCTCGTGGAAAGGAAGGGCCTATTAATTGTGGGTGAATGGGTGTGACTGGGCAGCACAGGTTCGCTGAATGCACGGGCCTATTAATTGTGGGTTAATGGGTGTGACTGGGCAGCACAGACTCGTGGAAAGGAAGGGCCTATTAATTGTGGGTGAATGAGTGTGATTGGGCCACACAGGTTCGTGGAAAGGAACTGCCTATTAATTATACCTGAATGAGTGTGATTGGGCAGCACAGACTCGTGGAAAGGAAGGGCCTATTAATTGTGGGTGAATGGGTGTGATTGGGTAGCAGGCTCGTTGAAAGGAAGGGCCTATAAATTGTGGGTGAATAGGTGTGATTGCGCAGCACAGACTTGTGGAACGGAAGGGCCTATTAATTGTGGGTGAATGGATGTGATTAGGCAACACAGGCTCGTGGAAAGGAAGCGCCTATTAATTGTGGATGAACGTGTGTGACTCGGCAACACGGGTTCGTGGAAAAGAAGGGCCTAATAATTATGGGTGAATGGGTGTGACTGGCCAACACAGGCTCGTGGAAAGGAAAGGCCTATTTATTGTGGGTGAATGTGTGTGACTGGGCTGCACAGACTCGTGGAAAGGAAGGGCCTATTAATTGTGGGTGAAAGGGTGTGAATGGGAAGCACAGACTCGTGGAATGGAAGCGTCTATTAATTGTGGGTGAATGGGTGTGATTGGGCTACACAGGCTCGTGGAAAGGAAGGGCCTATTAATTGTGGGTGAATGGATGTGATTGGGCAATATAGGCTCGTGGAAAGGAAGGGCCTATTAATTGTGGGTGAATGTGTGTGACTGGGTAGCACAGACTCGTGGAAAGGAAGGGCCTATTAAATGTAGGTGAATGGTTATGATTGGGCACCACAGACTTGTTGAAAGGAAGGGCCTATTAATTGTGGGTGAATGGGTGTGACTCAGCAACACAAGCTCGTGGAAAAGTAGGGCCTATTAATTGTGGGTGAATGGGTGTGACTGCGCAACACAGACTCGTGGAAAGTGTGAGAGATGGGAAAATTGATCTAAAATTATGAACATGGAAGAAACTAAAGTTCATCAGTAAAATGGCTGAAACCAGTTCAAACAGGATAAGTTTGGGGCTTAGGATGCAGGAAAGCAGAGTCAGCACGATTAACATAAGAATCTTCTATCCTTTGTGACAAGACCATAGGACTAAGATAAGGAATGGTAAGGTACAATAGAATGTAGGAAGTTGAGGTAGTCTGGATCAGATAAGGGTCTCCTAGCCCTGGACAGAAGTACCAAGTCATACATTTCTAATTAGCTAACCATACACAGATTTATACATATGAAATTAGCCAACCCTAGATAGAATGAGTCAACTCTGCATATCAAGAGACTGTAGCCCAGAGAATCAGGAAGGTGTGAATAAGGACAATGACATGATGGGACACCCACAGGATACCCCCTGGTCCTCCAAGTGTACTGAAACTGCACGTAGGCAGGAAGAATTACCTATGCCAAACCCATCCAGGGGGCAGAAGAATGTAAGGGGGAGGGCATTCTGATACTGAAATTGACTGTATAAAAGTTGGGTGAGCCCCAGTATGTGTGTGTATTCCCAGGGTAAGAGGAAGCACCCAACTTTGCATTGTTGTAGTAATAAATGTTCTTTGTTCTCAATTTTTGTCTCGAGCAATTTCTTTAAAGGTACTTTAATTCCTAACAAATGGGGGCTCGTCCGGGATCACACTCCCTCCACTGACAGAGTACCCCGACGACGAGAGTAGGTGCACCCCGGCTGATTCAGCTGGACTCACGGGCGACGGGTGGCTGGTCAGTGGAAGAAGCGAGTGATATCCGAGAAGAGGCATTGAGAACAAACGGCGGAAGGACGCGCGCTAGAGCAGTACTGCCAGAACTCGGTAAGAGTATTTTACTTGTTCCTAAGTATGGGAATAGCGGGCAGTAGAGATGAGAGTCCTGACACAGGACGTGACCACCAGATAGCTACGTACAGCCCGCTTGGGATGATGTTATCTGAGTGGGGCACAGGAAAGACCCGCGGTAAAGACAAACTGACGACGGTCAGGTATTGTTGTAATGAATGGGTGGGATACCCGGTTAAAGGGAGCTCCGTGTACTGGCCAAAATTCGGATCCGAGGATGAATGGATGTGTGAAGCTTTGAACTTATGGCTCTATCAAAACCAGAAAGACAATGTTGAGAGCAGGGAATATGCAGCCTGCTGGCTCAAGGGATCCATTGAACAGCTGGTTTTGAATGAGAAAGAATCCAGGGATAAGAGAGAGGAGGAACCTCTTGTCCCTGAATCACAGGGTTGGGATGTGTTACATTCCCTCCCTCCACCCTATGTTCCTCCTATGCCAGCTCCTATCTTTCCTTCCCCTCCTATGACCTACACTTCTGCACCTTCCCCACCTCCCCCACCACTAGAGAAGAGAGAAGAGAGCAGGAGTGGTATGATAACTTGCTCACAAAGCACTCGATTACCACCTCTGTTGGCAGGAGAGAGAGGTAACTTTAATTCAGAACAGCGTGAGACTCTTCAGGAAGAAAGGGCAGAACCCTTTGATTCATTTCCCAGGGAGCAGGAACCCAGACCTAATAAGCCAGAAACCAATTGGATGAGACCACTGCGGGAAGTTCCCATGGGAGAGGGTCTCGGTTTCGTAAATGTGCCCCTGACCAGTACTGAAGTGTGTAACTTTAAGAAAGAACTGACCTCCCTGATAGAAGATCCCCAGGGATGTGCCGAACAGTTAGACCAATTTTTGGGACCAAATATATATACAATATGGGGGTCTCGACATAGAATCCCCAGCAGGGGAACAATTGGTACTAACAGGTTTTGTTACCAACTCAGCCCCAGACATTAAGAGAAAATTACAAAAGACAGAAAATTGGCATGAGCAGGGAATAACCCAGCTTCTACAGATCACACAAAAAGCATTTGTCCAGACATCTGAGGATAAGCAGAAAGCAAAGGCTAACATTTTGATGCAAGCAGTTAAAGTAATAGTAGATGAGTAACATGAAAAAGGCAGGGACTGTGTGCCAGCTCCTGAATGTTGGGAGAAGTGCAGGGAGTGGGAGAGTAGAGACCAGAGATAATTTCATAAATCACGACTTCCCACTTCAGTCACTGACCAATATTGATTAAAATTCATGCTAAAAATTTAAATGTCATAAATGATCGTTTTTCAATACTGTAGAATTAGCGAATTTAACTACCAGTTAATTCCAATTTATGAAATAAATTGTATTTAAATGTGATTTTGCACAGGGAGTACCTGAGAGTTGAGTGATGTTATAACATTTGCAGGGAGAAATGTTTGCGCAAATAGGGTGAGTTCTATACATCTTAACTTTAAGTGTATGTGAGATAAAGAAAGGATCTGATGTGTAAAGTGGCTGGTTCAGCCAGTTGAAGCAGGAGTGTGCATGTCCCTTTAAGTGCACTGTGGCACTTGAAATTGAGGCTTCAGGCTCTTGTCTTGCAGTTAGAGGTATTTCTTCTACACATTCAGCAGTCAAGGTCCGTGAGTTTAAAGATCACCCACCTCTGGAGAATAAAGATACCTCTGGGGATTCCTATGGGGATTCCTATAAGTTTAATCATTCATTTCTCTGGTGCATTTTCCTCCGGAGTGAAATTAATGCCTCAGCACAATTTCTCTGTATTGCCGCTGTTATTTAATTCATGATAACTTTCCCCCATTCATCAGGTTTATATTTAAATCCAGTAGTGCGGAAGTTACATTGTAAATAATCACGGAGGTAAACCCTGCGCAACTGGATTCAGCTTAATGGAGAAATAAACCTGCGAACGGGTCTATGGTGCTGTGTGAGTACTGCAATAGGTGGAATATGATTTAAATTGGTGGCATCGTTCAGAACAATTGGGTGCATAAGAATAATAATATCATTAAGAACTCACAGATCTTGTACCAGATGCTATTCAGTACATCTTGACTTAAGGACTGGAGAAATTGGCATGTTAGAATGAGATTGGCATGGTACCAATATTTCTTGATTCAATAATGACTCCACAAGCTCCAGGATTCATGCAGCAGAACTTTTAAGTGGAATATAATAGAAACTAGCCTGTACTTAAATTATTGTGTGTGCAATCTTCATAAGAACATCTTTAACTTTTTTTGGTGCCTGTTTTACAGACTGTTTTAAATAAGGCCAGCTCCTGTGAGCTGTGGCACAAGGCATTTTACTTAAGGCAGAACTAAAGGTTGAATATGTTTCAAGTTCTCTTGCAGGGGCTCTTGTGCTGCAATGTCTGTTATGTACTCACTCTAACAAATTGGAGGGTTGTGCCCCATACAGACAAGCAGCTCCAACTGCATTTTAATAAGGTCTAACATATTCAAAACCCATGCAAATATGGTTTGTGTTTCATTTTACAATTTTTACACTAACACAAAGGAAAGTCAGATTGTTATTCATTTTATTAAAATCTAGTGATTGGTTATATGTAAAAGCATGGCAAGAGGATCAACTAAAACCTGCCTGGGATGGTCCCTTCTGTGTACTTTTAATTACAGACACAGCAGTAAGAACAAGAGAGAAAGGCTGGACCCACATTCAAAGAATTAATGACAAAGTGCCATAATGTTACAATTTTATTCGTTTTTTTAATGGTTTATTCAGTTTTGTGTATTTTATTGCTGTTTTCAATGAGCTTTACATTTATCGTGGTTTATTCAGTTTTTGTGCATTTTATTGCTGTTTTCAATGAGCTTTACATTTATTGTGGTTTTATTCAGTTCTTCTTGCATTTTATTGCTGTTTTCAATGAGCTTTACATTTATTGTGGTTTTATTCAGTTCTTCTTGCATTTTATTGCAGTTTTCAATGAGCTTTACATTTATTGTGGTTTTATTCAGTTCTTGCATTTTATTGCACTTTTCAATGAGCTTTACATTTTTTGTGTTTTATTAAGTTCTTATTGTATTTTAATGAGCTTACATGTATTCTTCATTGTTGTTTACTAATTTCTTTGGAATATTGTTCGTTAATGTTTTAAGCCCCCCTGGAATAGGGGCAGCAGAGGTTACAATTCAGCTCCTTTAGAATGTAGACAGGGCATAGATTTAATGTATAGTCATAATGGGATATAAGGGATCCCAATACGGACCAGGGGAATTAAACAGCTTTAGTGGAGTACTCTCGATGTTTTAAGTACTTCTGGAGAAGGGGTAGCAGAGGTTACAGATTGTACTGTTTTACAGGCTAGAGAGGGCATAGAGGCAAGGTATTTAGAATACGGATCAGGGAAACACAGTGGGGATAGGCAGTCACACAGTGAGGCACCTGTGTACACAGACTAACCGCAAAACAAACAATGTACATTTCACACAAAGGGGGAAACTAACAAGCTAACCGCAAAACAAACAGACACTTCACACAACCACGAGACACATAATCCCCCACCTGGCTCTCTCTCTCTGATCATCCCTGAAGGGGAACACCTGTTTTCAGGGAGCTGCTGCTCATCTGGTGCTTATATAACGTGGAAAGGAGCGAAGTAGAGTGCAGGGTGTCAAAATCCTCACAAAGGACATTGGATTGTACATGTAGCAGAGAGAGAGAGAGTTGACACATATGCTAATGTACACAGACAGGCTGCAACTCACAAGTTCAATGAATGTTAGCAGACAAGCTGCAACACACAGTTAAATCACAAGAAACAATCCCCCCCCTGCTTGGTCACTTTTCATCACCCCATGAAAGGGAGCACCAGTTTCCAACAACGTGAGCTGCTTGACACTTTAATATCAGGCTCCAAACAGCCTTCGGAGATCGGTGGCCCTAGGGTTCGGGGCTGAAGAGGACATCAGATACGAGCCACAATCAAACGGAACCGCCTGACTACTGCTACTCGTTCGCTGCTGAAGGCAGCGCTTCTCATAGACTGCGACTCGTTCGCTGCTAAAGGCAGCGCTTCTCATAGACTGCGACTCGTTCGCTGCTGAAGGCAGCGCCTCTCACAGACTTCGTCGGGACAACACTTACAAAGGTCGTGTGCTTCAAAGACACTGCTTCAATATTTCAACGTATGGGATGGACTAGACTCTTTACTGAGAACTGGAGCCTGATACTCCAAACCCTAATAAGCAGCTGGACTCACTCCCCTGACCTTCATGGTGCTCCCCTACCTAAAGACTTTACACAGACATTACAATTCGGTTATTGACCAGATGGGTAAAACTACACCTTACACTTGAAAGATCAGTGTTACTGATCTAAAAGAAAAGTGAGGAGAGGGGGGCGGGGGGATCAGTCACACTGACACTAGTAACCAAAGATCAGTAACACTGATCATGGTGAAAGATCAGTATTACTGATCTAAAAGAAAAGTGAGGATTGTGAGAGATGGGAAAATTGATCTAAAATTATGAACATGGAAGAAACTAAAGTTCATCAGTAAAATGGCTGAAACCAGTTCAAACAGGATAAGTTTGGGGCTTAGGATGCAGGAAAGCAGAGTCAGCACGATTAACATAAGAATCTTCTATCCTTTGTGACAAGACCATAGGACTAAGATAAGGAATGGTAAGGTACAATAGAATGTAGGAAGTTGAGGTAGTCTGGATCAGATAAGGGTCTCCTAGCCCTGGACAGAAGTACCAAGTCATACATTTCTAATTAGCTAACCATACACAGATTTATACATATGAAATTAGCCAACCCTAGATAGAATGAGTCAACTCTGCATATCAAGAGACTGTAGCCCAGAGAATCAGGAAGGTGTGAATAAGGACAATGACATGATGGGACACCCACAGGATACCCCCTGGTCCTCCAAGTGTACTGAAACTGCACGTAGGCAGGAAGAATTACCTATGCCAAACCCATCCAGGGGGCAGAAGAATGTAAGGGGGAGGGCATTCTGATACTGAAATTGACTGTATAAAAGTTGGGTGAGCCCCAGTATGTGTGTGTATTCCCAGGGTAAGAGGAAGCACCCAACTTTGCATTGTTGTAGTAATAAATGTTCTTTGTTCTCAATTTTTGTCTCGAGCAATTTCTTTAAAGGTACTTTAATTCCTAACAAAAGGAAGGGCCTATTAATTGTGGGTGAAGGGGTGTGATTGGACAGCACAGACTCGTGGAAAGGAAGGGCCTATTACTTGTGGGTGAATGGGTGTGACTGGGCAATATAGGCTCGTGGAAAGGGCCTATTAATTGTACGTGAATGTGTGTGACTGGGCAGCACAGACTCGTGGAAAGAAAGGGACTATTATTTGTGGGTAAATGTGTGTGACTGGCCAGCACAGACTCGTGGAAAGGAAGGGCTTATTAATGGTGGGTGAAAAAGTGTGATTGGGCAGCACAGAGTCGTGGAATGGAAGGGCCTATTAATTGTGGGTGAATGGGTGTGATTGGGCAACACAGGCTCGTCGAATGCAAGACCCTGTTAATTGTGGGTGAATGAGTGTGATTGGACAGCACAGGCTCGTGGAATGGAAGGGCCTATTAATTGTGGGTGAAAGGTGTGACTGGGCAACACAGACTCGTGGAAAGGAAAGGCCTATTAATTGTGGGTGAATGGGTGTGATTGGGCAACACAGACTCGTGGAAAGGAAGGGCCTTTTAATTGTGGGGTAATGGGTGTGTTTGGGCAACAAAGGCTCGGAGAAAAGAAGGACCTATTAATTGAGGGTGAATGGGTGTGACTGGGCAGCACGGGCTCGCGGAATGGAAGCGCCTATTAATTCTAGGTGAATGGGTGTGATTGTGCAACACAGGCTCGTGGAAAAGAAGGGCCTATTAATTGTGGGTGAATGGATGTGATTAGGCAACACAGGCTCGTAGAAAGGAAGCGCCTATTAATTGTGGGTGAACGTGTGTGACTCGTCAACACTGGTTCGTGGAAAAGAAGGGCCTATTAATTATGGGTGAATGGGTGTGACTGGGCAACACAGGCTCGTGGAAAGGAAAGGCCTATTTATTGTGGGTGAATGTGTGTGACTGGGCTGCACAGACTCGTGGAAAGGAAGGGCCTATTAATTGTGGGTGAAAGGGTGTGAATGGGAAGCTCAGACTCGTGGAATGGAAGGGTCTATTAATTGTGGGTGAATGGGTGTGATTGGGCTACACAGGCTCGTGGAAAGGAAGGGCCTATTAATTGTGGGTGAATGGATGTGATTGGGCAATATAGGCTCGTGGAAAGGAAGGGCCTATTAATTGTGGGTGAATGTGTGTGACTGGGTAGCACAGACTCGTGGAAAGGAAGGGCCTATTAAATGTGGGTGAATGGTTATGATTGGGCAGCACAGACTCGTTGAAAGGAAGGGCCTATTAATTGTGGGTGAATGGGTGTGATTCAGCAACACAAGCTCGTGGAAAAGTAGGGCCTTTTTATTGTGGGTGAATGGGTGTGACTGCGCAACACAGACTCGTGGAAAGGAAGGGCCTATTAATTGTGGGTGAAGGGGTGTGATTGGACAGCACGGACTCGTGGAAAGGAAGGGCCTATTAATTGTGGGTGAATGGGTGTGACTGGGCAATACAGGCTCGTGGAAAGGGCCTATTAATTGTACGTGAATGTGTGTGACTGGGCAGCACAGGCTCGTGGAAAGAAAGGGACTATTATTTGTGGGTAAATGTGTGTGACTGGGCAGCACAGACCAGTGGAAAGGAAGGGCCTATTAATTGTGGGTGAATGGGTGTGATTGGGCAACAGTCTCGTGGAAAGGAAGGGCCTATTAATTGTGGGTGAATGGGTGTGGTTGCGCAGGACAGACTCGTGGAAAGGAAGGGCCTATTAATTGTGGGTGAATGAGTGTGATTGGGCAACATAGGCTCGTGGAAAGGAAGGGCCTATTAATTGTGGGTGAATTGGTGTGACTGGGCAGCACAGGTTCGCGGAATGCACGGGCCTATTAATTGTGGGTTAATGGGTGTGACTGGGCAGCACAGACTCGTGGAAAGGAAGGGCCTATTAATTGTGGGTGAATGAGTGTGATTGGGCCACACAGGTTCGTGGAAAGGAACTGCCTATTAATTATACCTGAATGAGTGTGATTGGGCAGCACAGACTCGTGGAAAGGAAGGGCCTATTAATTGTGGGTGAATGGGTGTGATTGGGTAGCAGGCTCGTTGAAAGGAAAGGCCTATAAATTGTGGGTGAATAGGTGTGATTGCGCAGCACAGACTTGTGGAATGGAAGGGCCTATGAATTGTGGGTGAATAGGTTTGACTGGGCAACACAGGCTCTTGGAAAGGAAGGGCCTATTAATTGTGGGTGAATGTGTATGACTGTGCAGCACAGACAAGTGGAAAGGAAGGGCCCATTAATTGTGGTTGAATGTGTGTGTCTGGTCAGCACAGACTTGTGGAAAGGAAGGGCCTATTAATTGTTGGTGAATGTGTGTGACTGGGCAGCAAAGACTCGTGGATAGGAAGAGCTTATTAATTATGGGTGAATGGGAGTGATTGGGCAGCACAGACTCGTGGAAAAGAAAGGCCTAAAAATTGTGGGTGAATAGGTGTGATTGGGCAGCACAGACTCGTGGAAAGGTAGGGCCTATTAATTGTTGGTGATGAGTGTGATTGGGCAACACAGACTCGTGGAACGGAAGGGCCTATAAATTGTGGGTGAATAGGTGTGATTGGGCAGCACTGACTCGTGGAATGGAAGGGCCTATTACTTGTGGGTTAATGTGTGAGAGTGGGCAGCACAGACTCGTGGAAAGGAAGGGCCTATTAATTGTGGGTGAATATTTGTGACAAGGCAGCACAGACTCATGGAAAGAAAGGGCCTATTAATTGTTGGTGAATGGGTGTGACTCGGCAACTCAGCCTCGTGGATACGAAGGGCCTATTAATTGTTGGTGAATGGGTGTGACTGGGCAACAGAGGCTCGTGGAATGGAACGGCCTATTAATTGTGGGTGAATGAGTGTGATTGGGCTGCAGAGACTCGTGGAAAGGAAGGGCCTATTAATGGTGGGTGTATAAGTGTGATTGGGCAACAGGCTCGTGGAAAGGAAGGGCCTATTAATTGTGGGTTAATGGGTGTGATTGCGCAGCACAGACTCGTGGAAAGGAAGGGCTTATGAATTGTGGGTGAATGGGTGTGATTGCGCAGCACAGACTCGTGGAAAGGAAGGGCCTATTAGTTGTGGGTGAAAGGGTGTGATTGGGCAGCACAGGCTCACGGAATGGACGGGACTATTAATTGTGGGTTAATGGGTGTTACTGGTCAGTACAGACTCGTGGAAAGGAAGGGCCTATTATTTGTGGGTGAATGTGTGTGAGTGGGCAGAACAGACTCGTGGAAAGGAAGGGCCTATTAATAGTGGGTGAATGGGTGTGATTGGGGAACACAGGCTCGTGGAAAGGAAGGGCCTATTAATTGTGGGTGAAAGCGTGTGATTGGGCAACACAGACTCGTGGAAAGGAAGGGCTTATTAATGGTGGGTGAATGGGTGTGACTGGGCAACACAGACTCGTGGAAAGGAAGGGCCTATTAATTGTGGGTGAATGTGTGTGACTGGGTAGCACAGACTCGTGGAAAGGAAGGGCCTATTAAATGTGGGTGAATGGTTATGATTGGGCAGCACAGACTCGTTGAAAGGAAGGGCCTATTAATTGTGGGTGAATGGGTGTGACTCAGCAACACAGGCTCGTGTAAAAGTAGGGCCTATTAATTGTGGGTGAATGGGTGTGACTGCGCAACACAGACTCGTGGAAAGGAAGGGCCTATTAATTTTGGGTGAAGGGGTGTGATTGGACAGCACAGACTCGTGGAAAGGAAGGGCCTATTAATTGTGGGTGAATGGGTGTGACTGGGCAAAACAGGCTCGTGGAAAGGGCCTATTAATTGTACGTGAATGTGTTTGACTGGGCAGCACAGACTCGTGGAAAGAAAGGGACTATTATTTGTGGGTAAATGTGTGTGACTGGGCAGCACAGACTGTGGAAAGGAAGGGCCTATTAATTGTGGGTGAATGGGTGTGATTGGGCAACAGGCTCGTGGAAAGGAAGGGCCTATTAATTGTCGGTGAATGGGTGTGATTGCGCAGGACAGACTCGTGGAAAGGAAGGGCCTACTAATTGTGGGTGAATGAGTGTGATTGGGCAACATAGGCTCGTGGAAAGGAAGGGCCTATTAATTGTGGGTGAATGGGTGTGACTGGGCAGCACAGGTTCGCGGAATGCAAGGGCCTATTATTGTGGGTTAATGGGTGTGACTGGGCAGCACAGACTCGTGGAAAGGAAGGGCCTATTAATTTTGGGTTAATGAGTGTGATTGGGCCACACAGGTTCGTGGAAAGGAACTGCCTATTAATTATACCTGAATGAGTGTGATTGGGCAGCACAGACTCGTGGAAAGGAAGGGCCAATTAATTGTGGGTGAATGGGTGTGATTGGGCAGCAGGCTCGTTGAAAGGAAGGGCCTATTAATTGTGGGTGAATGTGTATGACTGGACAGCACACACAAGTGGAAAGGAAGGGCCTATTAATTGTTGTTGAATGGTTGTGATTGGGCAGCGCAGACTCGTAGAAAGGAAGGGCCTATTAATTGTGGATGAATGGGTGTGACTAGGCAACACAGGCTCGTGGAAAGGAAGGGCCCATTAATTGTGGTTGAATGTGTGTGTCTGGGCAGCACAGACTTGTGGAAAGGAAGGGCCTATTAATTGTTGGTGAATGTGTGTGACTGGGCAGCAAAGACTCGTGGATAGGAAGAGCTTATTAATTGTGGGTGAATGGGAGTGATTGGGCAGCACAGACTCGTGGAAAGGAAAGGCCTAATAATTATGGGTGAATAGGTGTGATTGGGCAGCACAGACTCGTGGAAAGGTAGGGCCTATTAATTGTTGGTGATGAGTGTGATTGGGCAACACAGACTCGTGGAACGGAAGGGCCTATAAATTGTGGGTGAATAGGTGTGATTGGGCAGCACTGACTCGTGAAATGGAAGGGCCTATTACTTGTGGGTTAATGGGTGTGATTGGGCAACATAGGCTCGTGCAAAGGAAGGGCCTATTAATTATGGATGAATGTGTGTGAGTGGGCAGCACAGACTCGTGGAAAGGAAGGGCCTATTAATTGTGGGTGAATGTTTGTGACAAGGCAGCACAGACTCATGGAAAGAAAGGGCCTATTAATTGTTGGTGAATGGGTGTGACTCGGCAACACAGCCTCGTGGAAACGAAGGGCCTGTTAATTGTTGGTGAATGGGTGTGACTGGGCAACACAGGCTCGTGGAATGGAACGGCCTATTAATTGTGGGTCAATGAGTGTGATTGGGCAGCAGAGACTCTTGGAAAGGAAGGGCCTATTAATGGTGGGTGTATTAGTGTGATTGGGCAACAGGCTCGTGGAAAGGAAGGGCCTATTAATTGTGGGTTAATGGGTGTGATTGCGCAGCACAGACTCGTGGAAAGGAAGGACTTATGAATTGTGGGTGAATGGGTGTGATTGCGCAGCACAGACTCGTGGAAAGGAAGGGCCTATTAATTGTGGGTGAATGGGTGTGATTGGGCAGCACAGACTCGTGGAAAGGAAGGGCCTATTAATTGTGGGTGAATGGGTGTGATTGGGCAGCAGAGACTCGTGGAAAGGAAGGGCCTATTAATAGTGGGTGAATGGGTGTGATTGGGGAACACAGGCTCGTGGAAAGGAAGGGCCTATTAATTGTGGGTGAAAGTTTGTGATTGGGCAACACAGACTCGTGG
Source organism: Narcine bancroftii (assembly GCF_036971445.1). Classification (NCBI taxonomy): domain Eukaryota; kingdom Metazoa; phylum Chordata; class Chondrichthyes; order Torpediniformes; family Narcinidae; genus Narcine; species Narcine bancroftii. The sequence continues at coordinate 155,219,383 of NC_091469.1, forward strand.
AAAGGAAGGGCCTATTAATGGTGGGTGAATGAGTATGATTGGGCAGCACAGAGTCGTGGAATGGAAGGGCCTATTAATTGTGGGTGAATGGGTGTGACTGGGCAACACAGACTCGTGGAAAGGAAGGGCCTATTAAATGTGGGTGAATGGTTATGATTGGGCAGCACAGACTCGTTGAAAGGAAGGGCCTATTAATTGTGGGTGAATGGGTGTGACTCAGCAACACAGGCTCGTGTAAAAGTAGGGCCTATTAATTGTGGGTGAATGGGTGTGACTGCGCAACACAGACTCGTGGAAAGGAAGGGCCTATTAATTGTGGGTGAAGGGGTGTGATTGGACAGCACAGACTCGTGGAAAGGAAGGGCCTATTAATTGTGGGTGAATGGGTGTGACTGGGCAACACAGGCTCGTGGAAATGGCCTATTAATTGTACGTGAATGTGTGTGACTGGGCAGCACAGACTCGTGGAAAGAAAGGGACTATTATTTGTGGGTAAATGTGTGTGACTGGGCAGCACAGACTGTGGAAAGGAAGGGCCTATTAATTGTGGGTGAATGGGTGTGATTGGGCAACAGGCTCGTGGAAAGGAAGGGCCTATTAATTGTGGGTGAATGGGTGTGATTGCGCAGGACAGACTCGTGGAAAGGAAGGGCCTATTAATTGTGGGTGAATGAGTGTGATTGGGCAACATAGGCTCGTGGAAAGGAAGGGCCTATTAATTGTGGGTGAATGTGTGTGAATGGGCAGCACAGGTTCGCGGAATGCACGGGCCTATTATTGTGGGTTAATGGGTGTTACTGGGCAGCACAGACTCGTGGAAAGGAAGGGCCTATTAATTCTGGGGAATGAGTGTGATTGGGCCACACAGGTTCGTTGAAAGGAACTGCCTATTAATTATACCTGAATGAATGTGATTGGGCAGCACAGACTCGTGGAAAGGAAGGGCCTATTAATTGTGGGTGAATGGGTGTGATTGGGCAACACTGGTTCGTGTAAAGAAAGGGCCTATTAATTGTGGGTGAAAGGTGTGAATGGGAAACACAGACTCATGGAAAGGAAGGGCCTATTAATTGTGGGTGAATGGGTGTGATTGGGCAACACAGACTCGTGGAAAGGAATGGCCTTTTAATTGTGGGTGAATGTTTGTGACTGGGCAGTACAGACTCATGGAAAGGAAGGGCCTATAAATTGTGGGTGAATGGGTGTGATTGGGCAACACAGACTCGTGGAAAGGAAGGGCCTATTAATTGTTGGTGATGGGTGTGATTCGGCAACACAGACTCGTGGAACGGAAAGGCCTATAAATTGTGGGTGAATAGGTGTTATTGGGCTGCACAGACTCGTGGAATGGAGGGGCCTATTAATTGTGGGTGAATGGGTGTGATTGGGCAACACCGACTCGTGGAACGGAAGGGCCTATAAATTGTGGGTGAATAGGTGTGATTGGGCAGCACAGAGTCGTGGAATGGAATGGCCTATTAATTGTGGGTGAATGTTTGTGACTGGGCAGTACAGACTCATGGAAAGGAAGGGCCTATTTATTGTGGGTGAATGGGTGTGATTGGGCAAAACAGACTCGTGGAAAGGAAGGGCCTATTCATTGTTGGTGATGGGTGTGATTGGGCAACACAGACTCGTGGAACGGAAGGGCCTATAAATTGTGGGTGAATAGGTGTGATTGGGCTGCACAGACTCGTGGAATGGAAGGGCCTATTAGTTGTGGGTGAATGGGTGTGATTGGGCAACTCAGGCTCGTGGAAAGGAAGGGCCTATTTTTTATGGGTGAAAGTGTGTGAGTGGGCAGCACAGACTCGTGGAAAGGAATGGTCTATTAATTGTGGGTGAATGTTTGTGACTGGGCAGTACAGACTCATGGAAAGGAAGGGCCTATTAATTGTTGGTGAATGGGTGTGAATGGGCAACACTTGCAGGTGGAAAGGAAGGGCCTGTAAATTGTGGGTGAATCGGTGTGATTGGGTAACACAGGCTCTTGGAAAAGAAGGGCCTATTAATTTTGGGTGAATGTGTGTGACTGGCCAGCACAGACTCGTGGAAAGGAAGGGCTTATTAATGGTGGGTGAAAAAGTGTAATTGGGCAGCACAGAGTCGTGGAATGGAAGGGCCTATTAATTGTGGGTGAATGGGTGTGATTGGGCAACACAGGCTCGTCGAATGCAAGACCCTATTAATTGTGGGTGAATGAGTGTGATTGGACAGCACAGGCTCCTGGAATGGAAGGGCCTATTAATTGTGGGTGAAAGGTGTGACTGGGCAACACAGACTCGTGGAAAGGAAGGGCCTATTAATTGTGGGTGAATGGGTGTGATTGGGCAACACAGACTCGTGGAAAGGAAGGGCCCATTAATTGTGGGGTAATGGGTGTGTTTGGGCAACAAAGGCTCGGAGAAAAGAAGGACCTATTAATTGAGGGTGAATGGGTGTGACCGGGCAGCACGGGCTCGCGGAATGGAAGGGCCTATTAATTCTAGGTGAAAGGGTGTGATTGTGCAACACAGGCTCGTGGAAAAGAAGGGCCTATTAATTGTGGGTGAATGGATGTGATTAGGCAACACAGGCTCGTGGAAAGGAAGCGCCTATTAATTGTGGGTGAACGTGTGTGACTCGGCAACACGGGTTCGTGGAAAAGAAGGGCCTAATAATAATGGGTGAATGGGTGTGACTGGGCAACACAGTCTCGTGGAAAGGAAAGGCCTATTTATTGTGGGTGAATGTGTGTGACTGGGCTGCACAGACTCGTGGAAAGGAAGGGCCTATTAAATGTGGGTGAATGGTTATGATTGGGCAGCACAGACTCGTTGAAAGGAAGGGCCTATTAATTGTGGGTGAATGGGTGTGACTCAGCAACACAAGCTCGTGGAAAAGTAGGGCCTATTAATTGTGGGTGAATGTGTGTGACTGCGCAACACAGACTCGTGGAAAGGAAGGGCCTATTAATTGTGGGTGAAGGGGTGTGATTGGACAGCACAGACTCGTGGAAAGGAAGGGCCTATTAATTGTGGGTGAATGGGTGTGACTGGGCAATACAGGCACGTGGCAAGGGCCTATTAATTATACGTGAATGTGTGTGACTGGGCAGCACAGACTCGTGGAAAGCAAGGGACTATTATTTGTGGGTAAATGTGTGTGACTGGGCAGCACACACAAGTGGAAAGGAAGGGCCTATTAATTGTTGGTGAATGGTTGTGATTGGGCAGCACAGACTCGTAGAAAGGAAGGGCCTATTAATTGTGGATGAATGGGTGTGACTAGGCAACACAGGCTCGTGGAAAGGAAGGGCCCATTAATTGTGGTTGAATGTGTGTGACTGGGCAGCAAAGACTCGTGGATAGGAAGAGCTTATTAATTGTGGGTGAATGGGAGTGATTGGGCACCACAGACGCGTGGAAAGGAAAGGGCTAATAATTGTGGGTGAATAGGTGTGATTGGGCAGCACAGACTCGTGGAAAGGTAGGGCCTATTAATTGTTGGTGATGAGTGTGATTGGGCAATACAGACTCGTGGAACGGAAGGGCCTATAAATTGTGGGTGAATAGGTGTGATTGGGCAGCACTGACTCGTGAAATGGAAGGGCCTATTACTTGTGGGTTAATGGGTGTGATTGGGCAACACAGGCTCGTGCAAAGGAAGGGCCTATTGATTATGGATGAATGTGTGTGAGTGGGCAGCACAGACTCATGGAAAGAAAGGGCCTATTAATTGTTGGTGAATGGGTGTGACTGGGCAACACAGGCTCGTCGAATGGAATGGCCTATTAATTGTGGGTGAATGAGTGTGATTGGGCAGCAGAGACTCTTGGAAAGGAAGGGCCTATTAATGGTGGGTGTATAAGTGTGATTGGGCAACAGGCTCGTGGAAAGGAAGGACTTATGAATTGTGGGTGAATGGGTGTGATTGCGCAGCACAGACTCGTGGAAAGGAAGGGCCTATTAATTGTGGGTGAATGGGTGTGATTGGGCAGCACAGACTCGTGGAAAGAAAGGGCCTATTAATAGTGGGTGAATGGGTGCGATTGGGGAACACAGGCTCGTGGAAAGGAAGGGCCTATTAATTGTGGGTGAAAGCTTGTGATTGGGCAACACAGACTCGTGGAAAGGAAGGGCCTATTAATGGTGGGTGAAAGAGTATGATTGGGCAGCACAGAGTCGTGGAATGGATGGGCCTATTAATTGTGGGTGAATGGGTGTGACTGGGCAACACAGACTCGTGGAAAGGAAGGGCTTATTAATTGTGGGTGAATGTGTGTGACTGGGTAGCACAGACTCGTGGAAAGGAAGGGCCTATTAAATGTGGGTGAATGGTTATGATTGGGCAGCACAGACTCGTTGAAAGGAAGGGCCTATTAATTGTGGGTGAATGGGTGTGACTCAGCAACACAGGCTCGTGTAAAAGTAGGGCCTATTAATTGTGGGTGAATGGGTGTGACTGCGCAACACAGACTCGTCTAAAGGAAGGGCCTATTAATTGTGGGTGAAGGGGTGTGATTGGACAGCACAGACTCGTGGAAACCAAGGGCCTATTAATTGTGGGTGAATGGGTGTGACTGGGCAACACAGGCTCGTGGAAAGGGCCTATTAATTGTACGTGAATGTGTGTGACTGGGCAGCACAGACTCGTGGAAAGAAAGGGACTATTATTTGTGGGTAAATGTGTGTGACTGGGCAGCACAGACTGTGGAAAGGAAGGGCCTATTAATTGTGGGTTAATGGGTGTGATTGCGCAGCACAGACTCGTGGAAAGGAAGGACTTATGAATTGTGGGTGAATGGGTGTGATTGCGCAGCACAGACTCGTGGAAAGGAAGGGCCTATTAATTGTGGGTGAATGGGTGTGATTGGGCAGCACAGACTCGTGGAAAGGAAGGGCCTATTAATAGTGGGTGAATGGGTGTGATTGGGGAACACAGGCTCGTGGAAAGGAAGGGCCTATTAATTGTGGGTGAAAGCTTGTGATTGGGCAACACAGACTCGTGGAAAGGAAGGGCCTATTAATGGTGGGTGAAAGAGTATGATTGGGCAGCACAGAGTCGTGGAATGGATGGGCCTATTAATTGTGGGTGAATGGGTGTGACTGGGCAACACAGACTCGTGGAAAGGAAGGGCTTATTAATTGTGGGTGAATGTGTGTGACTGGGTAGCACAGACTCGTGGAAAGGAAGGGCCTATTAAATGTGGGTGAATGGTTATGATTGGGCAGCACAGACTCGTTGAAAGGAAGGGCCTATTAATTGTGGGTGAATAGGTGTGACTCAGCAACACAGGCTCGTGTAAAAGTAGGGCCTATTAATTGTGGGTGAATGGGTGTGACTGCGCAACACAGACTCGTCTAAAGGAAGGGCCTATTAATTGTGGGTGAAGGGGTGTGATTGGACAGCACAGACTCGTGGAAACCAAGGGCCTATTAATTGTGGGTGAATGGGTGTGACTGGGCAACACAGGCTCGTGGAAAGGGCCTATTAATTGTACGTGAATGTGTGTGACTGGGCAGCACAGACTCGTGGAAAGAAAGGGACTATTATTTGTGGGTAAATGTGTGTGACTGGGCAGCACAGACTGTGGAAAGGAAGGGCCTATTAATTGTGGGTGAATGGGTGTGATTGGGCAACAGGCTCGTGGAAAGGAAGGGCCTATTAATTGTCGGTGAATGGGTGTGATTGCGCAGGACAGACTCGTGGAAAGGAAGGGCCTATTAATTGTGGGTGAATGAGTGTGATTGGGCAACATAGGCTCGTGGAAAGGAAGGGCCTATTAATTGTGGGTGAATGGGCGTGACTGGGCAGCACAGGTTCGCGGAATGCACGGGCCTATTATTGTGGGTTAATGGGTGTGACTGGGCAGCACAGACTCGTTGAAAGGAAGGTCCTATTAATTGTGGGTGAATGAGTGTGATTGGGCCACACAGGTTCGTTGAAAGGAACTGCCTATTAATTATACCTGAATGAGTGTGATTGGGCAGCACAGACTCGTGGAAAGGAAGGGCCTATTAATTGTGGGTGAATGGGTGTGATTTGGCAGCAGGCTCGTTGAAAGGAAGGGCCTATAAATTGTGGGTGAATAGGTGTGATTGCGCAGCACAGACTTGTGGAATGGAAGGGCCTATTAATATTGGGTGAATGGGTGTGTATGGGCAACACTGGCTCGTGTAAAGAAAGGGCCTATGAATTGTGGGTGAATAGGTGTGACTGGGCAACACAGGCTCTTGGAAAGGAAGGGCCTATTAATTGTGGGTGAATGTGTATGACTGGGCAGCACAGACAAGTGGAAAGGAAGGGCCTATTAATTGTGGGTGAAAGGTGTGAATGGGAAACACAGACTCATGGAAAGGAAGGGCCTATTAATTGTTGGTGAATGGGTATGATGGGGCAACACAGACTCGTGGAAAGGAAGGGCCTATTAATTGTTGGTGATGGGTGTGATTGGGCAACACAGACTCGTGGAACGGAAGGGCCTATAAATTGTGTGTGAAAGGGTGTGATTGGGCTGCACAGACTCGTGGAATGGAAGGGCCTATTAGTTGTGGGTGAATGGGTGTGATTGGGCAAATCAGGCTCGTGGAAAGGAAGGGCCGATTTTTTATGGGTGAATGAGTGTGATTGGGCAGCAGAGACTCTTGGAAAGGAAGGGCCTATTAATGGTGGGTGTATAAGTGTGATTGGGCAACAGGCTCGTGGAAAGGAAGGGCCTATTAATTGTGGGTTAATGGGTGTGATTGCGCAGCACAGACTCGTGGAAAGGAAGGACTTATGAATTGTGGGTGAATGGGTGTGATTGCGCAGCACAGACTCGTGGAAAGGAAGGGCCTATTAATTGTGGGTGAATGGGTGTGAGTGGGGAGCACAGACTCGTGGAAAGGAAGGGCCTATTAATAGTGGATGAATGGGTGTGATTGGGGAACACAGACTCGTGGAAAGGAAGGGCCTATTAATTGTGGGTGAAAGCTTGTGATTGGGCAACACAGACTCGTGGAAAGGAAGGGCCTATTAATGGTGGGTGAATGAGTATGATTGGGCAGCACAGAGTCGTGGAATGGAAGGGCCTATTAATTGTGGGTGAATGGGTGTGACTGGGTAGCACAGACTCGTGGAAAGGAAGGGCCTATTAAATGTGGGTGAATGGTTATGATTGGGCAGCACAGACTCGTTGAAAGGAAGGGCCTATTAATTGTGGGTGAATGGGTGTGACTCAGCAACGCAGGCTCGTGTAAAAGTAGGGCCTATTAATTGTGGGTGGATGGTGTGACTGCGCAACACAGACTCGTGGAAAGGAAGGGCCTATTAATTGTGGGTGAAGGGGTGTGATTGGACAGCACAGTCTCGTGGAAAGGAAGGGCCTATTAATTGTTGGTGAATGGGTGTGACTGGGCAACACAGGCTCGTGGAAAGGGCCGATTAATTGTACGTGAATGTGTGTGACTGGGCAGCACAGACTCGTGGAAAGAAAGGGACTATTATTTGTGGGTAAATGTGTGTGACTGGGCAGCACAGACTGTGGAAAGGAAGGGCCTATTAATTGTGGGTGAATGGGTGTGATTGGGCAACAGGCTCGTGGAAAGGAAGGGCCTATGAATTGTGGGTGAATGGGTGTGATTGCGCAGGACAGACTCGTGGAAAGGAAGGGCCTATTAATTGTGGGTGAATGAGTGTGATAGGGCAACATAGGCTCGTGGAAAGGAAGGGCCTATTAATTGTGGGTGAATGAGTGTGACTGGGCAGCACAGGTTCGCGGAATGCACGGGCCTATTATTGTGGGTTAATGGGTGTGACTGGGCTCACAGACTCGTGGAAAGGAAGGGCCTATTAATTGTGGTTGAATGAGTGTGATTGAACCACACAGGTTCGTTGAAAGGAAGGGCCTATTAATTGTGGGTGAATGGGTGTGATTGGGCAGCAGGCTCGTTGAAAGGAAGGGCCTATAAATTGTGGGTCAATAGGTGTGATTGCGCAGCACAGACTTGTGGAATGGAAGGGCCTATTAATTGTGGGTGAATGGGTGTGTATGGGCAACACTGGCTCGTGTAAAGAAAGGGCCTATGAATTGTGGGTGAATAGGTGTGACTGGGCAACACAGGCTCTTGGAAAGGAAGGGCCTATTAATTGTGGGTGAATGTGTATGACTGGGCAGCACAGACAAGTGGAAAGGAAGGGCCTATTAATTGTGGGTGTAAGGTGTGAATGGGTAACACAGACTCGTGGAAAGGAAGGGCCTATTAATTGTGGGTGAATGGGTGTGATTGGGCAGCAGGCTCGTTGAAAGGAAGGGCCTATAAATTGTGGGTGAATAGGTGTGATTGCGCAGCACAGACTTGTGGAAAGGAAGGACTTATGAATTGTGGGTGAATGTGTGTGATTGCGCAGCACAGACTCGTGGAAAGGAAGGGCCTATTAATTGTGGGTGAATGGGTGTGAGTGGGGAGCACAGACTCGTGGAAAGGAAGGGCCTATTAATAGTGGATGAATGGGTGTGATTGGGGAACACAGACTCGTGGAAAGGAAGGGCCTATTAATTGTGGGTGAAAGCTTGTGATTGGGCAACACAGACTCGTGGAAAGGAAGGGCCTATTAATGGTGGGTGAATGAGTATGATTGGGCAGCACAGAGTCGTGGAATGGAAGGGCCTATTAATTGTGGGTGAATGGGTGTGACTGGGTAGCACAGACTCGTGGAAAGGAAGGGCCTATTAAATGTGGGTGAATGGTTATGATTGGGCAGCACAGACTCGTTGAAAGGAAGGGCCTATTAATTGTGGGTGAATGGGTGTGACTCAGCAACGCAGGCTCGTGTAAAAGTAGGGCCTATTAATTATGGGTGGATGGTGTGACTGCGCAACACAGACTCGTGGAAAGGAAGGGCCTATTAATTGTGGGTGAAGGGGTGTGATTGGACAGCACAGTCTCGTGGAAAGGAAGGGCCTATTAATTGTTGGTGAATGGGTGTGACTGGGCAACACAGGCTCGTGGAAAGGGCCGATTAATTGTACGTGAATGTGTGTGACTGGGCAGCACAGACTCGTGGAAAGAAAGGGACTATTATTTGTGGGTAAATGTGTGTGACTGGGCAGCACAGACTGTGGAAAGGAAGGGCCTATTAATTGTGGGTGAATGGGTGTGATTGGGCAACAGGCTCGTGGAAAGGAAGGGCCTATGAATTGTGGGTGAATGGGTGTGATTGCGCAGGACAGACTCGTGGAAAGGAAGGGCCTATTAATTGTGGGTGAATGAGTGTGATAGGGCAACATAGGCTCGTGGAAAGGAAGGGCCTATTAATTGTGGGTGAATGAGTGTGACTGGGCAGCACAGGTTCGCGGAATGCACGGGCCTATTATTGTGGGTTAATGGGTGTGACTGGGCTCACAGACTCGTGGAAAGGAAGGGCCTATTAATTGTGGTTGAATGAGTGTGATTGAACCACACAGGTTCGTTGAAAGGAAGGGCCTATTAATTGTGGGTGAATGGGTGTGATTGGGCAGCAGGCTCGTTGAAAGGAAGGGCCTATAAATTGTGGGTCAATAGGTGTGATTGCGCAGCACAGACTTGTGGAATGGAAGGGCCTATTAATTGTGGGTGAATGGGTGTGTATGGGCAACACTGGCTCGTGTAAAGAAAGGGCCTATGAATTGTGGGTGAATAGGTGTGACTGGGCAACACAGGCTCTTGGAAAGGAAGGGCCTATTAATTGTGGGTGAATGTGTATGACTGGGCAGCACAGACAAGTGGAAAGGAAGGGCCTATTAATTGTGGGTGTAAGGTGTGAATGGGTAACACAGACTCGTGGAAAGGAAGGGCCTATTAATTGTGGGTGAATGGGTGTGATTGGGCAGCAGGCTCGTTGAAAGGAAGGGCCTATAAATTGTGGGTGAATAGGTGTGATTGCGCAGCACAGACTTGTGGAATGGAAGGGCCTATTAATTGTGGGTGAATGGGTGTGTATGGGCAACACTGGCTCGTGTAAAGAAAGGGCCAATGAATTGTGGGTGAATAGGTGTGACTGGGCAACACAGGCTCTTGGAAAGGAAGGGCCTATTAATTGTGGGTGAATGTGTATGACTGGGCAGCACAGACAAGTGGAAAGGAAGGGCCTATTAATTGTGGGTGAAAGGTGTGAATGGGAAACACAGACTCATGGAAAGGAAGGGCCTATTAATTGTGGGTGAATGGGTGTGATTGGGCAACACAGACTCGTGGAAAGGAAGGGCCTATTAATTGTTGGTGATGGGTGTGATTGGGCAACACAGACTCGTGGAACGGAAGGGCCTATAAATTGTGGGTGAATAGGTGTGATTGGGCTGCACAGACTCGTGGAATGGAAGGGCCTATTAGTTGTGGGTGAATGGTTGTGATTGGGCAACTCAGGCTCGTGGAAAGGAAGGGCCGATTTTTTATGGGTGAATGTGTGTGAGTGGGCAGCACAGACTCGTGGAAAGGAATGGCCTATTAATTGTTGGTGAATGTGAGTGACTGGGCATCACAGACTCGTGGAAAGGAAGGACTTATTAATTGTGGGTGAATGGGTGTGATTAGGCAGCACAGACTCGTGGAAAGGAAGGGCCTATTAAATGTGGGTGATGGGTGTGAATGGGAAGCACAGACTCGTGGAATGGAAGGGCCTATTAATTCTAGGTGAATGGGTGTGATTGTGCAACAGAGGCTCGTGGAAAAGAAGGGCCTATTAATTGTGGGTGAATGGATGTGATTAGGCAACACAGGCTCGTGGAAAGGAAGCGCCTATTAATTGTGGGTGAACGTGTGTGACTCGGCAACACGGGTTCGTGGAAAAGAAGGGCCTAATAATTATGGGTGAATGGGTGTGACTGGGCAACACAGGCTCTTGGAAAGGAACGGCCTATTTATTGTGGGTGAATGTGTGTGACTGGGCAGCACAGACTCGTGGAAAGGAAGGGCCTATTAATTGTGGGTGAAAGGGTGTGAATGGGAAGCACAGACTCGTGGAATGGAAGGGTCTATTAATTGTGGGTGAATGGGTGTGATTGGGCTACACAGGCTCGTGGAAAGGAAGGGCCTATTAATTGTGGGTGAATGGATGTGATTGGGCAAAATAGGCTCGTGGAAAGGAAGGGCGTAATAAATGTGGGTGAATGGTTCTGATTGTGCAGCACAGACCCGTGGAAAGGATGGGCCTATTAAATGTGGGTGAATGGGTGTGACTGGGCAACACAGGCTCGAGGAAAGGAAGGGCCTATTAATTGTGGATGAATGTGTGTGACTGGGCAGCACAGACTCGTTGAAAGGAAGGGACTATTAATTGTGGGTGAATGGGTGCGACTGGGCAACGCAGAATCATGGAAAGGAAGGGCCTATTAATTTTGGGTGAATGTTTGTGACTGGGCAACACAGACTCGTGGAAAGGAAGGGCCTATTAATAGTGGGTGAATGTGTGTGACTGGGTAGCACAGACTCTTGGAAAGGAAGGGCCTATTAAATGTGGGTGAATGGTTATGATTGGGCAGCACAGACTCGTTGAAAGGAATGGCCTATTAATTGTGGGTGAATGGGTGTGACTGTGCAACACAGACTCGTGGAAAGGAAGGGCCTATTAATTGTGGGTGAAGGGGTGTGATTGGACAGCACAGACTCGTGGAAAGGAAGGGCCTATTAATTGTGGGTGAATGGGTGTTACTGGGCAACACAGGCTCGTGGAAAGGGCCTATTAATTGTACCTGAATGTGTGTGACTGGGCAGCACAGACTCGTGGAAAGAAAGGGACTATTATTTGTGGGTAAATGTGTGTGACTGGGCAGCACAGACTAGTGGAAAGGAAGGGCCTATTAATTGTGGGTGAATGGGTGTGATAGGGCAACAGGCTCGTGGAAAGGAAGGGCCTATTAATTGTGGTTGAATGGGTGTGATTGCGCAGGATAGACTCGTGGAAAGGAAGGGCCTATTAATTGTGGGTGAATGAGTGTGATTGGGCAACATAGGCTCGTGGAAAGGAAGGGCCTATTAATTGTGGGTGAATGGGTGTGACTGGGCAGCACAGGTTCGCGGAATGCACGGGCCTATTAATTGTGGGTTAATGGGTGTGACTGGGCAGCAGGCTCGTTGAAAGGAAGGGCCTATAAATTGTGGGTGAATAGGTGTGATTGCGCAGCACAGACTTGTGGAATGGAAGGGCCTATTAATTGTGGGTGAATGGGTGTGTATGGGCAACACTGGCTCGTGTAAAGAAAGGGCCTATGAATTGTGGGTGAATAGGTGTGACTGGGCAGCACAGACTCGTGGAAAGGAAGGGCCTATTAATTTTGGGTTAATGAGTGTGATTGGGCCACACAGGTTCGTGGAAAGGAACTGCCTATTAATTATACCTGAATGAGTGTGATTGGGCAGCACAGACTCGTGGAAAGGAAGGGCCTATTAATTATGGGTGAATGGGTGTGATTGGGCAGCAGGCTCGTTGAAAGGAAGGGCCTATTAATTGTGGGTGAATGTGCATGACTGGGCAGCACACACAAGTGGAAAGGAAGGGCCTATTAATTGTTGGTGAATGGTTGTGATTGGGCAGCACAGACTCGTAGAAAGGAAGGGCCTATTAATTGTGGATGAATGGGTGTGACTAGGCAACACAGGCTCGTGGAAAGGAAGGGCCCATTAATTGTGGTTGAATGTGTGTGTCTGGGCAGCACAGACTTGTGGAAAGGAAGTGCCTATTAACTGTTGGTGAATGTGTGTGACTGGGCAGCAAAGACTCGTGGATAGGAAAGGCCTAATAATTGTGGGTGAATAGGTGTGATTGGGCAGCACAGACTCGTGGAAAGGTAGGGCCTATTAATTGTTGGTGATGAGTGTGATTGGGCAATACAGACTAGTGGAACGGAAGGGCCTATAAATTGTGGGTGAATAGGTGTGATTGGGCAGCACTGACTCGTGAAATGGAAGGGCCTATTAATTGTGACGGGGCAACACAGACTCGTGGAAAGGAAGGACTTATGAATTGTGGGTGAATTGGTGTGATTGCGCAGCACATAGTCGTGGAAAGAACGGGCGTATTAATTGTGGGTGAATGGGTGTGATTGGGCAGCACAGACACGTGGAAAGGAAGGGCCTAATAATTGTGCGTGTATGGGTGAGATTGGGCAACAGGCTCATGGAAAGGAAGGGCCTATTAATTGTGGGTGAATGGGTGTGACTGGGCAGCACAGACTCGTGGAATGGACGGGCCTATTAATTGTGGGTGAATGAGTGTGATTGGGCCACACAGGTTCGTGGAAAGGAACTTCCTATTAATTATAGCTGAATGAGTGTGATTGCGCAGCACAGACTCGTGGAAAGAACAGGGGTATTAATTGTGGGTGAATGGGTGTGATTGGGCAGCACAGAATTGTGGAAAGGAAGGGCCTAATAATTGTGGGTGAATGGGTGAGATTGGGCAACAGGCTCATGGAAAGGAAGGGCCAATTAGTTGTGGGTGAATGGGTGTGACTGGGCAGCACAGAATGTGGAAAGGAAGGGCCTGTAAATTATGGGTGAATGGGTGTGATTGGGCAGCACAGACTCGTGGAAAGGAAGGGACTAAAAATTGTGGGTGAATAGGTGTGATTGGGCAGCACAGACTCGTGGAACGGAAGGGCCTATAAATTGTGGGTGAATGGTATGTTTGGGCAGCACAGACTCGTGGAATGGAAGGGCCTATTAATTGTGGGTGAATGAGTGTGATTGAGCCACACAGGTTCGTGGAAAGGAACTTCCTATTAATTATAGCTGAATGAGTGTGATTGGGCAGCACAGACTCGTGGAAAGGAAGGGCCTATTAATTGTGGATGAATGGGTGTGATTGGGCAGCAAGCTCGTGGAAAGGAAGGCCCTATTAATTGTGGGTGAATGGGTGTGACTGGGCAGCACAGGCTTGCGGAATGGACAGGCCTATTAATTGTGGGTGAATGAGTGTGACGGGGCAACACAGACTCGTGGAAAGGAAGGACTTATGAATTGTGGGTGAATTGGTGTGATTGCGCAGCACATAGTCGTGGAAAGAACGGGCGTATTAATTGTGGGTGAATGGGTGTGATTGGGCAGCACAGACACGTGGAAAGGAAGGGCCTAATAATTGTGCGTGTATGGGTGAGATTGGGCAACAGGCTCATGGAAAGGAAGGGCCTATTAATTGTGGGTGAATGGGTGTGACTGGGCAGCACAGACTCGTGGAATGGACGGGCCTATTAATTGTGGGTGAATGAGTGTGATTGGGCCACACAGGTTCGTGGAAAGGAACTTCCTATTAATTATAGCTGAATGAGTGTGATTGGGCAGCACAGACTCGTGGAAAGGAAGGGCCTATTAATTGTGGGTGAATGGGTGTGATTGGGCAGCAGGGTCGTGGAAAGGAAGGGCCTATTAATTGTGGGTGAATTGGTGTGACTGGGCAGCACAGGCTCTCGGAATGGACAGGCCTATTAATTGTGGGTGAATGTGTGTGACTGGGAAGCACAGACTCGTGGAAAGGAAGCGCCTATTATTTGTGGGTGAATGTGTGTGACTGGGAAGCACAGAATCGTGGAAAGGAAGGGCCTATTAATTGTAGGTGAATGGGTGTGATTGGGCAGCACAGACTCGTGGAAAGGAAGGGCCTATTAATTGTGGATGAATGGGTGTGAATGGGCAACATGCTCGTGGAAAGGAACGGCCTATTAATTGTGCGTCAATGGGTGTGATTGCGCAGCACAGACTCGTCGAAAGGAAGGGCCTATTAATTGTGGGTGAATGGGTGTGATTGGGCAAATGGCTCGTGGAAAGGAAGGGCCTATTATTTGTGGGTGAATGGGTGTGATTGGGCAACAGGCTCGTGGAAAGGAAGGGCCTATTAATTGTGGGTGAAAGCGTGTGATTGGGGAACAGGCTCGTGGAATGGAATGGCCCATTAAATGTGGGTGAATGGGTTGTGATTGGGCAACACAGACTCGTGGAATGGAAGGGCCTAATAATTGTTGGTGAATGGGTGTGAATGGGCAACACTGGCTCGTGGAAAGGAAGGGCCTATTAATTGTGGATGAATGGGTGTGATTGGGCAGCAAGCTCGTGGAAAGGAAGGCCCTATTAATTGTGGGTGAATTGGTGTGACTGGGCAGCACAGGCTCGCGGAATGGACAGGCCTATTAATTGTGGGTTAATGAGTGTGACGGGGCAACACAGACTCGTGGAAAGGAAGGACTTATGAATTGTGGGTGAATTGGTGTGATTGCGCAGCACAGAGTCGTGGAAAGAACGGGCGTATTAATTGTGGGTGAATGGGTGTGATTGGGCAGCACAGACTCGTGGAAAGGAAGGGCCTAATAATTGTGCGTATATGGGTGAGATTGGGCAACAGGCTCATGGAAAGGAAGGGCCTATTAATTGTGGGTGAATGGGTGTGACTGGGCAGCACAGACTCGTGGAATGGACGGGCCTATTAATTGTGGGTGAATGAGTGTGATTGGGCCACACAGGTTCGTGGAAAGGAACTTCCTATTAATTATAGCTGAATGAGTGTGATTGGGCAGCACAGACTCGTGGAAAGGAAGGGCCTATTAATTGTGGGTGAATGGGTGTGATTGGGCAGCAGGGTCGTGGAAAGGAAGGGCCTATTAATTGTGGGTGAATGGGTGTGACTGGGCAGCACAGGCTCTCGGAATGGACAGGCCTATTAATTGTGGGTGAATGTGTGTGACTGGGAAGCACAGACTCGTGGAAAGGAAGCGCCTATTATTTGTGGGTGAATGTGTGTGACTGGGAAGCACAGAATCGTGGAAAGGAAGGTCCTATTAATTGTAGGTGAATGGGTGTGATTGGGCAGCACAGACTCGTGGAAAGGAAGGGCCTATTAATTGTGGATGAATGGGTGTGATTGGGCAACATGCTCGTGGAAAGGAAGGGCCTATTAATTGTGCGTCAATGGGTGTGATTGCGCAGCACAGACTCGTCGAAAGGAAGGGCCTATTAATTGTGGGTGAATGGGTGTGATTGGGCAAATGGCTCGTGGAAAGGAAGGGCCTATTATTTGTGGGTGAATGAGTGTGATTGGGCAACAGGCTCGTGGAAAGGAAGGGCCTATTAATTGTGGGTGAAAGCGTGTGATTGGGGAACAGGCTCGTGGAATGGAATGGCCCATTAAATGTGGGTGAATGGGTTGTGATTGGGCAACACAGACTCGTGGAATGGAAGGGCCTAATAATTGTTGGTGAATGGCTGTGATTGGGCAACTCAGACTCGTGGAAACGAAGGGCCTATTAATTGTTGGTGAATGGGTGTGACTGGGCAACACAGGCTCGTGGAATGGAACGGCCAATTAATTGTGGGTGAATGAGTGTGATTGGGCAGTACAGACTCATTGAAAGGAAGGGCGTATTAATTGTGGGTGAATGGGTGTGATTGGGCAGCACAGACTCGTGGAAAAGAAGGGCCTATTAATTGTGGGTGAATGGGTTTGATTGGGCAACAGGCTCGTGGAAAGGAAGGGCCTATTAATTGTGGGTGAATGGGTGTGATTGCGCAGCACAGACTCGTGGAAAGGAAGGGCCTATTAATTGGGGGTGAATGTGTGTGATTGGGAAAATGGCTCGTTGAAAGGAAGGGCCTATTAATTGTGTGTGAATAGGTGCGATTGGGCAGCACAGACTCGTGGAAAGGAAGGGCCTGTAAATTATGGGTGAATGGGTGTGATTGGGCAGCACAGACTCGTGGAAAGGAAGCACATATTATTTGTGGATGAATGTGTGTGACTTGGCAGCACAAAATCGTGGAAAGGAAGGGACTATTAATTGTTGGTGAATGGGTGTGACTGGGCAACACAGCCTCGTGGAAACGAAGGGCCTATTAATTTTTGGTGAATGGGTGTGACGGGGCAACACAGACTCGTGGAAAGGAAGGACTTATGAATTGTGGGTGAATTGGTGTGATTGCGCAGCACAGACTCGTGGAAAGAACGGACGTATTAATTGTGGGTGAATGGGTGTGATTGGGCAGCACAGAATCGTGGAAAGGAAGGGCCTAATAATTGTGGGTGAATGGGTGAGATTGGGCAACAGGCTCATGGAACGGAAGGGCCTATTAATTGTGGGTGAATGTATGTGACTGTGCAGCACAGACTCATGGAAAGGAAGGGCCTATTAATTGTTGGTGAATGGGTGTGACTCGGCAACACAGCCTCGTGGAAACGAAGGGCCTATTAATTGTTGGTGAATGGGTGTTACTGGGCAACACAGGCTCGTGGAATGGAACGGCCAATTAATTGTGGGTGAATGAGTGTGATTGGGCAGCACGGACTCATTGAAAAAAAGGGCGTATTAATTGTGGGTGAATGGGTGTGATTGGGCAGCACAGACTCGTGGAAAAGAAGGGCCTATTAATTGTGGGTGAATGGGTGTGATTGGGCAACAGGCTCGTGGAAAGGAAGGGCCTATTAATTGTGGGTGAATGGGTGTGATTGCGCAGCACAGACTCGTGGAAAGGAAGGGCCTATTAATTGGGGGTGAATGTGTGTGATTGGGAAAATGGCTCGTGGAAAGAAAGGGCCTATTAATTGTATGTGAATAGGTGCGATTTGGCAGCACAGACTCGTGGAAAGGAAGGGCCTGTAAATTATGGGTGAATGGGTGTGATTGGGCAGCACAGACTCGTGGAAAGGAAGCACATATTATTTGTGGATGAATGTGTGTGACTTGGCAGCACAGAATCGTGGAAAGGAAGGGACTATTAAATGTTGGTGAAAGGGTGTGACTGGGCAACAAAGCCTCATGGAAACGAAGGGCCTATTAATTGTTGGTGAATGTGTGTGACGGGGCAACACAGACTCGTGGAAAGGAAGGACTTATGAATTGTGGGTGAATTGGTGTGATTGCGCAGCACAGACTCGTGGAAAGAACGGGCGTATTAATTGTGGGTGAATGGGTGTGATTGGGCAGCACAGAATTGTGGAAAGGAAGGGCCTAATAATTGTGGGTGAATGGGTGAGATTGGGCAACAGGCTCATGGAAAGGAAGGGCCAATTAGTTGTGGGTGAATGGGTGTGACTGGGCAGCACAGAATGTGGAAAGGAAGGGCCTGTAAATTATGGGTGAATGGGTGTGATTGGGCAGCACAGACTCGTGGAAAGGAAGGGACTAAAAATTGTGGGTGAATAGGTGTGATTGGGCAGCACAGACTCGTGGAATGGAAGGGCCTAAAAATTGTGGGTGAATGGTATGTTTGGGCAGCACAGACTCGTGGAATGGAAGGGCCTATTAATTGTGGGTGAATGAGTGTGATTGAGCCACACAGGTTCGTGGAAAGGAACTTCCTATTAATTATAGCTGAATGAGTGTGATTGGGCAGCACAGACTCGTGGAAAGGAAGGGCCTATTAATTGTGGATGAATGGGTGTGATTGGGCAGCAAGCTCGTGGAAAGGAAGGCCCTATTAATTGTGGGTGAATGGGTGTGACTGGGCAGCACAGGCTTGCGGAATGGACAGGCCTATTAATTGTGGGTGAATGAGTGTGACGGGGCAACACAGACTCGTGGAAAGGAAGGACTTATGAATTGTGGGTGAATTGGTGTGATTGCGCAGCACATAGTCGTGGAAAGAACGGGCGTATTAATTGTGGGTGAATGGGTGTGATTGGGCAGCACAGACACGTGGAAAGGAAGGGCCTAATAATTGTGCGTGTATGGGTGAGATTGGGCAACAGGCTCATGGAAAGGAAGGGCCTATTAATTGTGGGTGAATGGGTGTGACTGGGCAGCACAGACTCGTGGAATGGACGGGCCTATTAATTGTGGGTGAATGAGTGTGATTGGGCCACACAGGTTCGTGGAAAGGAACTTCCTATTAATTATAGCTGAATGAGTGTGATTGGGCAGCACAGACTCGTGGAAAGGAAGGGCCTATTAATTGTGGGTGAATGGGTGTGATTGGGCAGCAGGGTCGTGGAAAGGAAGGGCCTATTAATTGTGGGTGAATTGGTGTGACTGGGCAGCACAGGCTCTCGGAATGGACAGGCCTATTAATTGTGGGTGAATGTGTGTGACTGGGAAGCACAGACTCGTGGAAAGGAAGCGCCTATTATTTGTGGGTGAATGTGTGTGATTGGGCAGCACAGACTCGTGGAAAGGAAGGGCCTATTAATTGTGGATGAATGGGTGTGATTGGGCAACATGCTCGTGGAAAGGAACGGCCTATTAATTGTGCGTCAATGGGTGTGATTGCGCAGCACAGACTCGTCGAAAGGAAGGGCCTATTAATTGTGGGTGAATGGGTGTGATTGGGCAAATGGCTCGTGGAAAGGAAGGGCCTATTATTTGTGGGTGAATGGGTGTGATTGGGCAACAGGCTCGTGGAAAGGAAGGGCCTATTAATTGTGGGTGAAAGCGTGTGATTGGGGAACAGGCTCGTGGAATGGAATGGCCCATTAAATGTGGGTGAATGGGTTGTGATTGGGCAACACAGACTCGTGGAATGGAAGGGCCTAATAATTGTTGGTGAATGGGTGTGAATGGGCAACACTGGCTCGTGGAAAGGAAGGGCCTGTAAATTGTGGGTTAATCGGTGTGACAGGGCAACACAGGCTCTTGGAAAAGAAGGGCCTAATAATTGTGGGTGAATGTGTGTGAATGGCCAGTACCGACTCGTGGAAAGGAAGGGCCTATTAATGGTGGGTGAAAAAGTGTGATTGGGCAGCACAGAGTCGTGGAATGGAAGGGCGTATTAATTGTGGGTGAATGGGTGTGATTGGGCGACATAGGCTCGTTGAATGCAAGCGCCTATTAATTGTGGGTGAATGGGTGTGATTGGGCAGCACAGGCTCGAGGAATGGAAGGGCCTATTAATTGTGGGTGAAAGGTGTGACTGGGCAACACAGACTCATGGAAAGGAAGGGCCTATTAATTGTGGGTGAATGGCTGTGACTGGGCAACACAGACTCGTGGAAAGGAAGGGCCCATTAATTGTGGGGTAATGGGTGTGATTGGGCAACAAAGGCTCGGGGAACAGAAGGACCTATTAATTGTGGGTGAATGGGTGTGACTGGGCAACACAGGCTAGTGGAAGGAAAGGGTCAATTAATTGTGGGTGAATGTTTGTGACTGGGCATCACAGACTCGTGGAAAGGAAGGACTTATTAATTGTGGGTGAATGGCTGTGATTGCACAGCACAGACTTGTGGAAAGGAAGGGCCTATTAATTGTGGGTGAATGGGTGTGATTGTGCAACACCGGCTCGTAGAAATGAAGGGCCTATTAATTGAGGGTGAATGGGTGTGATTGGGCAACACAGGCTCGTGGAAAGGAAGGGCCTATTAATTGTGTGTGAATGGGTGTGATTGGGCAAAAGGCTCGTGGAAAGGAAGGGCCTATTAATTGTGGGTGAAAGCGTGTGATTGGTCAACACAGACTCTTGGAAAGGAAGGGCCTATTAATCGTGGGTGAATAAGTATATTTGGGCAGCACAGAGTCGTGGAATGGAAGGGACTATTAATTGTGGATGAATGGGTGTGATTCGGCAACACAGGCTCGCGGAATGGACGGGCCTATTAATTGTGGGTTAATGGGTGTGACTGGGCATTACAGACTCGTGGAAAGGAAGGGCCTATTAATTGTGGGTGAATGGGTGTGATTGGGCAGCAGGGTCGTGGAAAGGAAGGGCCTATTAATTGTGGGTGAATGGGTGTGACTGGGCAGCACAGGCTCTCGGAATGGACAGGCCTATTAATTGTGGGTGAATGTGTGTGACTGGGAAGCACAGACTCGTGGAAAGGAAGCGCCTATTATTTGTGGGTGAATGTGTGTGACTGGGAAGCACAGAATCGTGGAAAGGAAGGTCCTATTAATTGTAGGTGAATGGGTGTGATTGGGCAGCACAGACTCGTGGAAAGGAAGGGCCTATTAATTGTGGATGAATGGGTGTGATTGGGCAACATGCTCGTGGAAAGGAAGGGCCTATTAATTGTGCGTCAATGGGTGTGATTGCGCAGCACAGACTCGTCGAAAGGAAGGGCCTATTAATTGTGGGTGAATGGGTGTGATTGGGCAAATGGCTCGTGGAAAGGAAGGGCCTATTATTTGTGGGTGAATGAGTGTGATTGGGCAACAGGCTCGTGGAAAGGAAGGGCCTATTAATTGTGGGTGAAAGCGTGTGATTGGGGAACAGGCTCGTGGAATGGAATGGCCCATTAAATGTGGGTGAATGGGTTGTGATTGGGCAACACAGACTCGTGGAATGGAAGGGCCTAATAATTGTTGGTGAATGGCTGTGATTGGGCAACTCAGACTCGTGGAAACGAAGGGCCTATTAATTGTTGGTGAATGGGTGTGACTGGGCAACACAGGCTCGTGGAATGGAACGGCCAATTAATTGTGGGTGAATGAGTGTGATTGGGCAGTACAGACTCATTGAAAGGAAGGGCGTATTAATTGTGGGTGAATGGGTGTGATTGGGCAGCACAGACTCGTGGAAAAGAAGGGCCTATTAATTGTGGGTGAATGGGTTTGATTGGGCAACAGGCTCGTGGAAAGGAAGGGCCTATTAATTGTGGGTGAATGGGTGTGATTGCGCAGCACAGACTCGTGGAAAGGAAGGGCCTATTAATTGGGGGTGAATGTGTGTGATTGGGAAAATGGCTCGTTGAAAGGAAGGGCCTATTAATTGTGTGTGAATAGGTGCGATTGGGCAGCACAGACTCGTGGAAAGGAAGGGCCTGTAAATTATGGGTGAATGGGTGTGATTGGGCAGCACAGACTCGTGGAAAGGAAGCACATATTATTTGTGGATGAATGTGTGTGACTTGGCAGCACAAAATCGTGGAAAGGAAGGGACTATTAATTGTTGGTGAATGGGTGTGACTGGGCAACACAGCCTCGTGGAAACGAAGGGCCTATTAATTTTTGGTGAATGGGTGTGACGGGGCAACACAGACTCGTGGAAAGGAAGGACTTATGAATTGTGGGTGAATTGGTGTGATTGCGCAGCACAGACTCGTGGAAAGAACGGACGTATTAATTGTGGGTGAATGGGTGTGATTGGGCAGCACAGAATCGTGGAAAGGAAGGGCCTAATAATTGTGGGTGAATGGGTGAGATTGGGCAACAGGCTCATGGAACGGAAGGGCCTATTAATTGTGGGTGAATGTATGTGACTGTGCAGCACAGACTCATGGAAAGGAAGGGCCTATTAATTGTTGGTGAATGGGTGTGACTCGGCAACACAGCCTCGTGGAAACGAAGGGCCTATTAATTGTTGGTGAATGGGTGTTACTGGGCAACACAGGCTCGTGGAATGGAACGGCCAATTAATTGTGGGTGAATGAGTGTGATTGGGCAGCACGGACTCATTGAAAAAAAGGGCGTATTAATTGTGGGTGAATGGGTGTGATTGGGCAGCACAGACTCGTGGAAAAGAAGGGCCTATTAATTGTGGGTGAATGGGTGTGATTGGGCAACAGGCTCGTGGAAAGGAAGGGCCTATTAATTGTGGGTGAATGGGTGTGATTGCGCAGCACAGACTCGTCGAAAGGAAGGGCCTATTAATTGGGGGTGAATGTGTGTGATTGGGAAAATGGCTCGTGGAAAGAAAGGGCCTATTAATTGTATGTGAATAGGTGCGATTTGGCAGCACAGACTCGTGGAAAGGAAGGGCCTGTAAATTATGGGTGAATGGGTGTGATTGGGCAGCACAGACTCGTGGAAAGGAAGCACATATTATTTGTGGATGAATGTGTGTGACTTGGCAGCACAGAATCGTGGAAAGGAAGGGACTATTAAATGTTGGTGAAAGGGTGTGACTGGGCAACAAAGCCTCATGGAAACGAAGGGCCTATTAATTGTTGGTGAATGTGTGTGACGGGGCAACACAGACTCGTGGAAAGGAAGGACTTATGAATTGTGGGTGAATTGGTGTGATTGCGCAGCACAGACTCGTGGAAAGAACGGGCGTATTAATTGTGGGTGAATGGGTGTGATTGGGCAGCACAGAATTGTGGAAAGGAAGGGCCTAATAATTGTGGGTGAATGGGTGAGATTGGGCAACAGGCTCATGGAAAGGAAGGGCCAATTAGTTGTGGGTGAATGGGTGTGACTGGGCAGCACAGAATGTGGAAAGGAAGGGCCTGTAAATTATGGGTGAATGGGTGTGATTGGGCAGCACAGACTCGTGGAAAGGAAGGGACTAAAAATTGTGGGTGAATAGGTGTGATTGGGCAGCACAGACTCGTGGAATGGAAGGGCCTAAAAATTGTGGGTGAATGGTATGTTTGGGCAGCACAGACTCGTGGAATGGAAGGGCCTATTAATTGTGGGTGAATGAGTGTGATTGAGCCACACAGGTTCGTGGAAAGGAACTTCCTATTAATTATAGCTGAATGAGTGTGATTGGGCAGCACAGACTCGTGGAAAGGAAGGGCCTATTAATTGTGGATGAATGGGTGTGATTGGGCAGCAAGCTCGTGGAAAGGAAGGCCCTATTAATTGTGGGTGAATGGGTGTGACTGGGCAGCACAGGCTTGCGGAATGGACAGGCCTATTAATTGTGGGTGAATGAGTGTGACGGGGCAACACAGACTCGTGGAAAGGAAGGACTTATGAATTGTGGGTGAATTGGTGTGATTGCGCAGCACATAGTCGTGGAAAGAACGGGCGTATTAATTGTGGGTGAATGGGTGTGATTGGGCAGCACAGACACGTGGAAAGGAAGGGCCTAATAATTGTGCGTGTATGGGTGAGATTGGGCAACAGGCTCATGGAAAGGAAGGGCCTATTAATTGTGGGTGAATGGGTGTGACTGGGCAGCACAGACTCGTGGAATGGACGGGCCTATTAATTGTGGGTGAATGAGTGTGATTGGGCCACACAGGTTCGTGGAAAGGAACTTCCTATTAATTATAGCTGAATGAGTGTGATTGGGCAGCACAGACTCGTGGAAAGGAAGGGCCTATTAATTGTGGGTGAATGGGTGTGATTGGGCAGCAGGGTCGTGGAAAGGAAGGGCCTATTAATTGTGGGTGAATTGGTGTGACTGGGCAGCACAGGCTCTCGGAATGGACAGGCCTATTAATTGTGGGTGAATGTGTGTGACTGGGAAGCACAGACTCGTGGAAAGGAAGCGCCTATTATTTGTGGGTGAATGTGTGTGATTGGGCAGCACAGACTCGTGGAAAGGAAGGGCCTATTAATTGTGGATGAATGGGTGTGATTGGGCAACATGCTCGTGGAAAGGAACGGCCTATTAATTGTGCGTCAATGGGTGTGATTGCGCAGCACAGACTCGTCGAAAGGAAGGGCCTATTAATTGTGGGTGAATGGGTGTGATTGGGCAAATGGCTCGTGGAAAGGAAGGGCCTATTATTTGTGGGTGAATGGGTGTGATTGGGCAACAGGCTCGTGGAAAGGAAGGGCCTATTAATTGTGGGTGAAAGCGTGTGATTGGGGAACAGGCTCGTGGAATGGAATGGCCCATTAAATGTGGGTGAATGGGTTGTGATTGGGCAACACAGACTCGTGGAATGGAAGGGCCTAATAATTGTTGGTGAATGGGTGTGAATGGGCAACACTGGCTCGTGGAAAGGAAGGGCCTGTAAATTGTGGGTGAATCGGTGTGACAGGGCAACACAGGCTCTTGGAAAAGAAGGGCCTAATAATTGTGGGTGAATGTGTGTGAATGGCCAGTACCGACTCGTGGAAAGGAAGGGCCTATTAATGGTGGGTGAAAAAGTGTGATTGGGCAGCACAGAGTCGTGGAATGGAAGGGCGTATTAATTGTGGGTGAATGGGTGTGATTGGGCGACATAGGCTCGTTGAATGCAAGCGCCTATTAATTGTGGGTGAATGGGTGTGATTGGGCAGCACAGGCTCGAGGAATGGAAGGGCCTATTAATTGTGGGTGAAAGGTGTGACTGGGCAACACAGACTCATGGAAAGGAAGGGCCTATTAATTGTGGGTGAATGGCTGTGACTGGGCAACACAGACTCGTGGAAAGGAAGGGCCCATTAATTGTGGGGTAATGGGTGTGATTGGGCAACAAAGGCTCGGGGAACAGAAGGACCTATTAATTGTGGGTGAATGGGTGTGACTGGGCAACACAGGCTAGTGGAAGGAAAGGGTCAATTAATTGTGGGTGAATGTTTGTGACTGGGCATCACAGACTCGTGGAAAGGAAGGACTTATTAATTGTGGGTGAATGGCTGTGATTGCACAGCACAGACTTGTGGAAAGGAAGGGCCTATTAATTGTGGGTGAATGGGTGTGATTGTGCAACACCGGCTCGTAGAAATGAAGGGCCTATTAATTGAGGGTGAATGGGTGTGATTGGGCAACACAGGCTCGTGGAAAGGAAGGGCCTATTAATTGTGTGTGAATGGGTGTGATTGGGCAAAAGGCTCGTGGAAAGGAAGGGCCTATTAATTGTGGGTGAAAGCGTGTGATTGGTCAACACAGACTCTTGGAAAGGAAGGGCCTATTAATCGTGGGTGAATAAGTATATTTGGGCAGCACAGAGTCGTGGAATGGAAGGGACTATTAATTGTGGATGAATGGGTGTGATTCGGCAACACAGGCTCGCGGAATGGACGGGCCTATTAATTGTGGGTTAATGGGTGTGACTGGGCATTACAGACTCGTGGAAAGGAAGGGCCTATTAATTGTGGGTGAATGGGTGTGATTGGGCAATGGGCTCGTGGAAAGGAAGGGCCTATAAATCGTGGGTGAATAGGTGTGATTGTGCAGCACAGACTCGTGGAATGGAAGGGCCTATTCATTGTTGGTGAATGGGTGTGAATGTGCAACACTGGCTCGTGGAAAGGAAGGGCCTGTAAATTGTGTGTGAATCGGTGTGACTGGGCAACACAGGCTCTTGGAAAAGAAGGGCCTATTAATTGTGGGTGAATGTGTGTGACTTGCCAGCACTGACTGTTGGAAAGGAAGGGCCTATTAATGGTGGGTGAAAAAGTGTGATTGGGCAGCACAGAGTCGTGGAATGGAAGAGCCTATTAATTTGGGTGAATGGGTGTGATTTGGCAACACCCGCTCGTGGAAAGGAAGGGCCTATTAATTGTGGGAGAATGGGTGTGACTGGGCAGCACAGGCTCACGGAATGGACGGGCCTATTAATTGTGGGTTAATCGGTGTTACTGGTCAGTACAGACTTGTGGAAAGGAATGGCCTATTAATTGTGGGTGAAAGCGTGTGATTGGGGAACACAGGCTTGTGGAAAGGAAGGGCCTATTAATTGTGTGTGAATGGGTGTGATTGGGCAACAGACTCGTGGAAAGGAAGGGCCCATTAATTGTGGGTTAATGGGTGTGATTGGGCAACAAAGTCTCGAAGAAAAGAAGGACCTATGAATTGTGGGTGAATGGGTGTCACTGGGCAACACAGGCTAGTGGAAAAGACGGGTCTATTAATTGTGGGTGAATGTGTGTGACTGGCCATCACAGACTCGTGGAAAGGAAGGACTTATGAATTGTGGGTGAAAGGGAGTGATTGCGCAGCACAGACTCGTCGAAAGGAAGGGCCTATTAATTGTGGGAGAATGGGTGTGACTGGCCACACAGGCTCGCGGAATGGACGGGCCTATAAATTGTGGGTTAATGGGTGTTACTGGTCAGTACACACTCGTGGAAAGGAAGGGCCTATTATTTGCTGGTGAATGTGTGTGACTGCTCAGCACAGACTCGTGGAATGGACGGGCCGATTAATTGTGGGTGAAAGCGTGTGATTGGGGAACACAGGCTCGTGGAAAGGAAGGGCATATTAATTGTAGGTGAAAGCGTGTGATTGGGGCTCACAGGCTCGTGGAAAGGAAGGGCCTATTAATTGTGTGTGAATGGGTGTGATTGGGCAACACAGGCTCGTGGAAAGGAAGGGCCTATTAATTGTGGGTGAATGGGTGTGATTGGGCAGCAGGCTCGTGGAAAGGAAGGGCCGATTAATTGTGGGTGAAAGCGTGTGATTGGGAAACACAGGCTCGTGGAAAGGAAGGGCATATTAATTGTGGGTGAAAGCGTGTGATTGGGGAACACAGGCTCATGGAAAGGAAGGGCCTATTAATTGTGTGTGAATGGGTGTGATTGGGCAACACAGGCTCGCGGAATGGACGGGCCTATTAATTGTGGGTTAATGGGTGTGACTGGGCAGTACAGACTCATGGAAAGGAAGGGCCTATTACTTGTGGGTGAATCGGTGTGATTGGGCAATGGGCTCGTGGAAAGGAAGGGCCTATAAATTGTGGGAGAATGGGTGTGACTGGCCACACAGGCTCGCGGAATGGACGGGCCTATAAATTGTGGGTTAATGGGTGTTACTGGTCAGTACACACTCGTGGAAAGGAAGGGCCTATTATTTGCTGGTGAATGTGTGTGACTGCTCAGCACAGACTCGTGGAATGGACGGGCCTATTAATTGTGGGTTAATGGGTGTGACTGGGCAGCACAGACTCGTCGAAAGGAAGGGTCTATTAATTGTGGGTGAATGAGTGTGATTGTGCCACACAGGTTCGTGGAAAGGAACTTACTATTAATTATAGCTGAATGGGTGTGATTGGGCAGCAGGTTCGTGGAAAGGAAGGGCCTATTAATTGTGGGTGAATGGGTGTGACTGGGCAGCACAGGCTCGCGGAATGGACAGGCCTATTAATTGTGGGTGAATGTGTGTGACTGGGCAGCACAGACTCGTGGAAAGGAAGCGCCTATTATTTGTGGGTGAATGTGTGTGACTGGGCAGCACAGAATCGTGGAAAGGAAGGGCCTATTAATTGTGGATGAATGGGTGTGATTGGGCAGCACAGACTCGCGGAATGGACAGGCCTATTAATTGGTGGTGAATGTGTGTGACTGGGCAGCACAGACTCGTGGAAAGGAAGCGCCTATTATTTGTGGGTGAATGTGTGTGACTGGACAGCACAGAATCGTGGAAAGGAAGGGCCGATTAAATGTGGGTGAATGGGTGTGATTGGGCACATGCTCGTGGAAAGGAAAGGCCTATTAATTGTGGGTGAATGGGTGTGATTGCGCAGCACAGACTCGTGGAAAGGAAGCACATATTATTTGTGGATGAATGTGTGTGACTTGGCAGCACAGAATCGTGGAAAGGAAGGGACTATTAATTGTTGGTGAATGGGTGTGACTGGGCAACACAGCCTCGTGGAAACGAAGGGCCTATTAATTGTTGGTGAATGGGTGTGACGGGGCAACACAGACTCGTGGAAAGGAAGGACTTATGAATTGTGGGTGAATTGGTGTGATTGCGCAGCACAGACTCGTGGAAAGAACGGACGTATTAATTGTGGGTGAATGGGTGTGATTGGGCAGCACAGAATCGTGGAAAGGAAGGGCCTAATAATTGTGGGTGAATGGGTGAGATTGGGCAACAGGCTCATGGAAAGGAAGGGCCTATTAATTGTGGGTGAATGTATGTGACTGTGCAGCACAGACTCATGGAAAGGAAGGGCCTATTAATTGTTGGTGAATGGGTGTGACTCGGCAACACAGCCTCGTGGAAACGAAGGGCCTATTAATTGTTGGTGAATGGGTGTGACTGGGCAACACAGGCTCGTGGAATGGAACGGCCAATTAATTGTGGGTGAATGAGTGTGATTGGGCAGCACAGACTCATTGAAAAAAAGGGCGTATTAATTGTGGGTGAATGGGTGTGATTGGGCAGCACAGACTCGTGGAAAAGAAGGGCCTATTAATTGTGGGTGAATGGGTGTGATTGGGCAACAGGCTCGTGGAAAGGAAGGGCCTATTAATTGTGGGTGAATGGGTGTGAATGCGCAGCACAGACTCGTGGAAAGGAAGGGCCTATTAATTGGGGGTGAATGTGTGTGATTGGGAAAATGGCTCGTTGAAAGAAAGGGCCTATTAATTGTGTGTGAATAGGTGCGATTTGGCAGCACAGACTCGTGGAAAGGAAGGGCCTGTAAATTATGGGTGAATGGGTGTGATTGGGCAGTACAGACTCGTGGAAAGGAAGCACATATTATTTGTGGATGAATGTGTGTGACTTGGCAGCACAGAATCGTGGAAAAGAAGGGACTATTAATTGTTGGTGAATGGGTGTGACTGGGCAACACAGCCTCGTGGAAACGAAGGGCCTATTAATTGTTGGTGAATGGGTGTGACGGGGCAACACAGACTCGTGGAAAGGAAGGACTTATGAATTGTGGGTGAATTGGTGTGATTGCGCAGCACAGACTCGTGGAAAGAACGGGCGTATTAATTGTGGGTGAATGGGTGTGATTGGGCAGCACAGAATCGTGGAAAGGAAGGGCCTAATAATTGTGGGTGAATGGGTGAGATTGGGCAACAGGCTCATGGAAAG
Source organism: Narcine bancroftii (assembly GCF_036971445.1). Taxonomy (NCBI): domain Eukaryota; kingdom Metazoa; phylum Chordata; class Chondrichthyes; order Torpediniformes; family Narcinidae; genus Narcine; species Narcine bancroftii. Next base: position 155,248,665 of record NC_091469.1, read on the forward strand.
GAAGGGCCTATTAATTGTGGGTGAATGGGTGTGACTGGGCAGCACAGACTCGTGGAATGGACGGGCCTATTAATTGTGGGTTAATTGGTGTGACTGGGCAGCACAGACTCGTGGAAAGGAAGGGCCTGTAAATTATGGGTGAATGGGTGTGATTGGGCAGCACAGACTCGTGGAAAGGACAGGACTAAAAATTGTGGGTGAATAGGTGTGATTGGGCAGCACAGACTCGTGGAACGGAAGGGCCTATAAATTGTGGGTGAATGGTATGATTGGGCAGCACAGACTCGTGGAATGGAAGGGCCTATTAATTGTGGGTGAATGAGTGTGATTGAGCCACACAGGTTCGTGGAAAGGAACTTCCTACAAATTTTAGCTGAATGAGTGTGATTGGGCAGCACAGACTCGTGGAAAGGAAGGGCCTATTAATTGTGGATGAATGGGTGTGATTGGGCAGAAAGCTCGCGGAATGGACAGGCCTATTAATTGTGGGTGAATGAGTGTGATTGGGCCACACAGGTTCGTGGATAGGAACTTCCTATTAATTATAGCTGAATGAGTGTGATTGGGCAGCACAGACTCGTGGAAAGGAAGCACATATTATTTTTGGGTGAATGTGTGTGACTGGGCAGCACAGAATCGTGGAAAGGAAGGGACTATTAATTGTTGGTGAATGGGTGTGACTGGGCAACACAGCCTCGTGGAAACGAAGGGCCTATTAATTGTTGGTGAATGGGTGTGACGGGGCAACACAGACTCGTGGAAAGGAAGGACTTATGAATTGTGGGTGAATTGGTGTGATTGCGCAGCACAGAGTCGTGGAAAGAACGGGCGTATTAATTGTGGGTGAATGGGTGCGATTGGGCAGCACAGACTCGTGGAAAGGAAGGGCCTGTAAATTATGGGTGAATGGGTGTGATTGGGAGGCACAGACTCGTGGAAATGAAGCACATATTATTTGTGGATGAATGTGTGTGACTTGGCAGCACAGAATCGTGGAAAGGAAGGGACTATTAATTGTTGGTGAATGGGTGTGACTGGGCAACACAGCTTCGTGGAAACGAAGGGCCTATTAATTGTTGGTGAATGGGTGTGACGGGGCAACACAGACTCGTGGAAAGGAAGGACTTATGAATTGTGGGTGAATTGGTGTGATTGCGCAGCACAGACTCGTGGAAAGAACGGGCGTATTAATTGTGGGTGAATGGGTGTGATTGGGCAGCACAGAATCGTGGAAAGGAAGGGCCTAATAATTGTGGGTGAATGGGTGAGATTGGGCAACAGACTCGTGGAAAGGAAGTGCCTATTATTTGTGGGTGAATGTGTGTGACTGGGCAGCACAGAATCGTGGAAAGGAAGGGCCTATTAATTGTGGGTGAATGGGTGTGATTGGGCAGCACAGACTCGTGGAAAGGAAGGGCCTATTAATTGTGGGTGAATGGGTGTGATTGTGCAGCATGCTCATGGAAAGGAAGGGCCTATTAATTGTGGGTGAATAGGTGCGATTGGGCAGCACAGACTCGTGGATAGGAAGGGCCTATTAAATAGTGGGTGAATGGGTGTGATTGGGGAATAGGCTCGTGGAAAGGAAGGGCCTATTAATTGTGGGTGAATGGGTGTGATTGGGCAACACAGACTCGTGGAATGGAAGGGCCTAATAATTGTTGGTGAATGGGTTTGAATGGGCAACACTGGCTCGTGGAAAGGAAGGGCCTGTAAATTGTGGGTGAATCGGTGTGACAGGGCAACACAGGCTCTTGGAAAAGAAGGGCCTAATAATTGTGGGTGAATGTGTGTGAATGGCCAGTACCGACTCGTGGAAAGGAAGGGCCTATTTATGGTGGGTGAAAAAGTGTGATTGGGCAGCACAGAGTCGTGGAATGGAAGGGCGTATTAATTGTGGGTGAATGGGTGTGATTGGGCGACATAGGCTCGTTGAATGCAAGCGCCTATTTATTGTGGGTGAATGGGTGTGATTGGGCAGCACAGGCTCGTGGAATGGAAGGGCCTATTAATTATGGGTGAAAGGTGTGACTGGGTAACACAGACTCGTGGAAAGGAAGGGCCTATTAATTGTGGGTGAATGGCTGTGATTAGGCAACACAGACTCGTGGAAAGGAAGGGCCCATTAATTGTGGGGTAATGGGTGTGATTGGGCAACAAAGGCTCGGGGAACAGAAGGACCTATTAATTGTGGGTGAATGGGTGTGACTGGGCAACACAGGCTAGTGGAAGTGAAGGGTCAATTAATTGTGGGTGAATGTTTGTGACTGGGCATCACAGACTCGTGGAAAGGAAGGACTTATTAATTGTGGGTGAATGGCTCTGATTGCGCAGCACAGACTCGTGGAAAGGAAGGGCCTATTAATTGTGGGTGAATGGGTGTGATTGTGCAACACCGGCTCGTAGAAATGAAGGGCCTATTAATTGAGGGTGAATGGTTGTGATTGGGCAACACAGGCTCGTGGAAAGGAAGGGCTTATTAATTGTGGGTGAATGGGTGTGATTGGGCAAAAGGCTCGTGGAAAGGAAGGGCCTATTAATTGTGGGTGAAAGCGTGTGATTGGTCAACACAGACTCTTGGAAAGGAAGGGCCTATTAATCGTGCGTGAATAAGTATATTTGGGCAGCACAGAGTCGTGGAATGGAAGGGACTATTAATTGTGGATGAATGGGTGTGATTCGGCAACACAGGCTCGCTGAATGGACGGGCCTATTAATTGTGGGTTAATGGGTGTGATTGGGCAATGGGCTCGTGGAAAGGATGGGCCTATAAATCGTGGGTGAATAGGTGTGATTGCGCAGCACAGACTCGTGGAATGGAAGGGCCTATTCATTGTTGGTGAATGGGTGTGAATGTGCAACACTGGCTCGTGGAAAGGAAGGGCCTGTAAATTGTGTGTGAATCGGTGAGACTGGGCAACACAGGCTCTTGGAAAAGAAGGGCCTATTAATTGTGGGTGAATGTGTGTGACTTGCCAGCACTGACTGTTGGAAAGGAAGGGCCTATTAATGGTGGGTGAAAAAGTGTGATTGGGCAGCACAGAGTCGTGGAATGGAAGAGCCTATAAATTTGGGTGAATGGGTGTGATTTGGCAACACCCGCTCGTGGAAAGGAAGGGCCTATTAATTGTGGGAGAATGGGTGTGACTGGGCAGCTCAGGCTCGCGGAATGGACGGGCCTATTAATTGTGGGTTAATCGGTGTTACTGGTCAGTACAGACTCGTGGAAAGGACGGGCCTATTAATTGTGGGTGAATGGGTGTGATTGGGCAACAGACTTGTGGAAAGGAAGGGCCCATTAATTGTGGGTTAATGGGTGTGATTGGGCAACAAAGTCTCGAAGAAAAGAAGGACCTATTTATTGTGGGTGAATGGGTGTCACTGGCCATCACAGACTCGTGGAAAGGAAGGACTTATGAATTGTGGGTGAATGGGTGTGATTGCGCAGCACAGACTCGTCGAAAGGAAGGGCCTATTAATTGTGGGTAAATGGGTGTGATTGGGCAACACCGGCTCGTGGAAAGGAAGGGCCTATTAATTGTGGGAGAATGGGTGTGACTGGCCACACAGGCTCGCGGAATGGACGGGCCTATAAATTGTGGGTTAATGGGTGTTACTGGTCAGTACACACTCATGGAAAGGAAGGGCCTATTATTTACGGGTGAATGTGTGTGACTGGGTAGCACAGACTTGTGGAAAGGAATGGCCTATTAATAGTGGGTGAATGGGTGTGATTGGGGAACACAGGCTCGTGGAAAGGAAGGGCCTATTAATTGTGGGTGAATGGGTGTGATTGGCCAACAGGCTCATGGAAAGGAAGGGCCGATTAATTGTGGGTGAAAGCGTGTGATTGGGGAACACAGGCTCGTGGAAAGGAAGGGCATATTAATTGTGGGTGAAAGCGTGTGATTGGGGAACACAGGCTCGTGGAAAGGAAGGGCCTATTAATTGTGTGTGAATGGGTGTGATTGGGCAACACAGGCTCGCGGAATGGACGGGCCTATTAATTGTGGGTTAATTGGTGTGACTGGGCAGTACAGACTCATGGAAAGGAAGGGCCTATTAATTGTGGGTGAATCGGTGTGATTGGGCAATGGGCTTGTGGAAAGGAAGGGCCTATAAATTGTGGGTGAATAGGTGCATAGACTCGTGGAACGGAAGGGCCTATTAATTGTTGGTGAATGGGTGTGAATGGGCAACACTTGATCGTGGAAAGGAAGGGCCTATAAATTGTGGGTGAATCGGTGTGACTGGGCAACACAGGCTCTTGGACAAGAAGGGCCTATTAATTGTGGGTGAATGTGTGTGACTGGCCAGCACAGACTCGTGGAAAGGAAGGGCCTATTAATTGTGGGTGAATGAGTGTGATTGGGCAATGGGCTCGTGGAAAAGAAGGTCCTATAAATTGTGGGTGAAAGGTGTGACTGGGCAGCACAGACTCGTGGAAAGGAAGGGACTAATAATTGTGGGTGAATGGGTGTGACTGGGCAGCACAGACTCGTGGAATGGACGGGCCTATTAATTGTGGGTTAATGGGTGTGACTGGGCAGCACAGACTCGTCGAAAGGAAGGGCCTATTAATTGTGGGTGAATGGGTGTGATTGGGTAACAGGCTCGTGGAAAGGAAGGGCCTATTAATTGTGGGTGAAAGCGTGTTATTGGTCAACACAGACTCGTGGAAAGGAAGGGCCTATTAATGGTGGGTGAATGGGTGTGATTGCGCAGCACAGACTCGTCGAAAGGAAGGGCCTATTAATTGTGGGTAAATGGGTGTGATTGGGCAACACCGGCTCGTGGAAAGGAAGGGCCTATTAATTGTGGGAGAATGGGTGTGACTGGCCACACAGGCTCGCGGAATGGACGGGCCTATAAATTGTGGGTTAATGGGTGTTACTGGTCAGTACACACTCGTGGAAAGGAAGGGCCTATTATTTGCGGGTGAATGTGTGTGACTGGGTAGCACAGACTTGTGGAAAGGAATGGCCTATTAATAGTGGGTGAATGGGTGTGATTGGGGAACACAGGCTCGTGGAAAGGAAGGGCCTATTAATTGTGGGTGAATGGGTGTGATTGGGCAACAGGCTCGTGGAAAGGAAGGGCCGATTAATTGTGGGTGAAAGCGTGTGATTGGGGAACACAGGCTCGTGGAAAGGAAGGGCATATTAATTGTGGGTGAAAGCGTGTGATTGGGGAACACAGGCTCGTGGAAAGGAAGGGCCTATTAATTGTTTGTGAATGGGTGTGATTGGGCAACACAGGCTCGCGGAATGGACGGGCCTATTAATTGTGGGTTAATTGGTGTGACTGGGCAGTACAGACTCATGGAAAGGAAGGGCCTATTAATTGTGGGTGAAAGCGTGTGATTGGTCAACACAGACTCTTGGAAAGGAAGGGCCTATTAATCGTGCGTGAATATGTATATTTGGGCAGCACAGAGTCGTGGAATGGAAGGGACTATTAATTGTGGATGAATGGGTGTGATTCGGCAACACAGGCTCGCTGAATGGACGGGCCTATTAATTGTGGGTTAATGGGTGTGATTGGGCAATGGGCTCGTGGAATGGAAGGGCCTATAAATCGTGGGTGAATAGGTGTGATTGCGCAGCATAGACTCGTGGAATGGAAGGGCCTATTCATTGTTGGTGAATGGGTGTGAATGTGCAACACTGGCTCGTGGAAAGGAAGGGCCTGTAAATTGTGTGTGAATCGGTGAGACTGGGCAACACAGGCTCTTGGAAAAGAAGGGCCTATTAATTGTGGGTGAATGTGTGTGACTTGCCAGCACTGACTGTTGGAAAGGAAGGGCCTATTAATGGTGGGTGAAAAAGTGTGATTGGGCAGCACAGAGTCGTGGAATGGAAGAGCCTATTAATTTGGGAGAATGGGTGTGATTTGGCAACACCCGCTCGTGGAAAGGAAGGGCCTATTAATTGTGGGAGAATGGGTGTGACTGGGCAGCACAGGCTCGCGGAATGGACGGGCCTATTAATTGTGGGTTAATCGGTGTTACTCGTCAGTACAGACTCGTGGAAAGGACGGGCCTATTGTTTGCGGTTGAATGTGTGTGACTGGGTAGCACAGACTCGTGGAAAGGAAGGGCCTATTAATTGTGGGTGAATGGGTGTGATTGGGCAACAGACTTGTGGAAAGGAAGGGCCCATTAATTGTGGGTTAATGGGTGTGATTGGGCAACAAAGTCTCGAAGAAAAGAAGGACCTATTTATTGTGGGTGAATGGGTGTCACTGGGCAACACAGGCTAGTGGAAAGGACGGGTATATTAATTGTGGGTGAATGTGTGTGACTGGGCAACAGGCTCATGGAAAGGAAGGGCCGATTAATTGTGGGTGAAAGCGTGTGATTGGGGAACACAGGCTCGTGGAAAGGAAGGGCATATTAATTGTGGGTGAAAGCGTGTGATTGGGGAACACAGGCTCGTGGAAAGGAAGGGCCTATTAATTGTGTGTGAATGGGTGTGATTGGGCAACAGGCTCATGGAAAGGAAGGGCCGATTAATTGTGGGTGAAAGCGTGTGATTGGGGAACACAGGCTCGTGGAAAGGAAGGGCCTATTAATTGTGTGTGAATGGGTGTGATTGGGCAACACAGGCTCGCGGAATGGACGGGCCTATTAATTGTGTGTTAATTGGTGTGACTGGGCAGTATAGACTCATGGAAAGGAAGGGCCTATTAATTGTGGGTGAATCGGTGTGATTGGGCAATGGGCTCGTGGAAAGGAAGGGCCTATAAATTGTGGGTGAATAGGTGCATAGACTTGTGGAATGGAAGGGCCTATTAATTGTTGGTGAATGGGTGTGAATGGGCAACACTTGATCGTGGAAAGGAAGGGCCTATAAATTGTGGGTGAATCGGTGTGACTGGGCAACACAGGCTCTTGGACAAGAAGGGCCTATTAATTGTGGGTGAATGTGTGTGACTGGCCAGCACAGACTCGTGGAAAGGAAGGGCCTATTAATTGTGGGTGAATGAGTGTGATTGGGCAATGGGCTCGTGGAAAAGAAGGTCCTATAAATTGTGGGTGAATAGGTGTGATTGCGCAGCACAGACTCGTGGAATGGAAGGGCCTGTTAATTGTGGGTGAATGGGTGTGATTTGGCAGCACAGGCTCGTGGAATGGAAGGGCCTATTAATTGTGGGTGAAAGGTGTGACTGAGCAACACAGACTCGTGGAAAGGAACGGCCTATTAATTGTGGGTGAATGGCTGTGATTGGGCAATACAGACTCATGGAAAGGAAGGGCCCATTAATTGTGGGGTAAAGGGTGTGATTGGGCAACAAAGGCTCGGGGAACAGAAGGACCTATTAATTGTGGGTGAATGGGTGTGACTGGGCAACACAGGCAAGTGGAAAGGTAGGGTCAATTAATTGTGGGTGAATGGGTTTGATTGGGCAACACCGGCTCGTGGAAATGAAGGGTCTATTAATTGTGGGTGAATGAGTGTGATTGTGCCACACAGGTTCGTGGAAAGGAACTTCCTATTAATCATAGCTGAATGAGTGTGATTGGGAAGCACAGACTCGTGGAAAGGAAGGGCCTATTAATTATGGGTGAATGGGTGTGTTTGGGCAGCAGGTTCGTGGAAAGGAAGGGCCTATTAATTGAGGGTGAATGGGTGTGACTGGGCAGCACAGGCTCGCGGAATGGACAGGCCTATTAATTGTGGGTGAATGTGTGTGACTGGGCAGCACAGACTCGTGGAAAGGAAGCGCCTATTATTTGTGGGTGAATGTGTGTGACTGGGCAGCACAGAATCGTGGAAAGGAAGGGCCTATTAATTGTGGGTGAATGGGTGTGATTGGGCAGCACAGACTCGCGGAATGGACAGGCCTATTAATTGTGGGTGAATGTGTGTGACTGGGCAGCACAGACTCGTGGAAAGGAAGCGCCTATTATTTGTGGGTGAATGTGTGTGACTGGGCAGCACAGAATCATGGAAAGGAAGGGCCTATTAATTGTGGGTGAATGGGTGTGATTGCGCAGCACAGACTCGTGGAAATGAAGGGCCTATTAATTGTCGGTGAATGGATGTGATTTGGCAGCACAGACTCGTGGAAAGGAAGGATCTAATAATTGTGGGTGAATGGGTGTGACTGGGCAGCACAGACCCGTGGAATGGACCGGCCTATTAATTGTGGGTTAATGGGTGTGACTGGGCTGCACAGACTCGTCGAAAGGAAGGATCTATTAATTGTGGGTGAATGAGTGTGATTGTGCCACACAGGTTCGTGGAAAGGAACTTCCTATTAATTATAGCTGAATGAGTGTGATTGGGAAGCACAGACTCGTGGAAAGGAAGGGCCTATTGATTATGGGTTAATGGGTGTGATTGGGCAGCAGGTTCGTGGAAAGGAAGGGCCTATTAATTGTGGGTGAATGGGTGTGACTTGGCAGCACAGGCTCGCGGAATGGACAGGCCTATTAATTGTGGGTGAATGTGTGTGACTGGGCAGCACAGACACGTGGAAAGGAAGCGCCTATTATTTGTGGGTGAATGTGTGTGACTGGGCAGCACAGAATCGTGGAAAGGAAGGGCCTATTAATTGAGGGTGAATGGGTGTGATTGGGCAGCACAGACTCGCGGAATGGACAGGCCTATTAATTGTGGGTGAATGTGTGTGACTGGGCAGCACAGACTCGTGGAAAGGAAGCGCCTATTATTTGTGGGTGAATGTGTGTGACTGGGCAGCACAGAATCGTGGAAAGGAAGGGCCTATTAATTGTGGGTGAATGGGTGTGATTGCGCAGTACAGACTCGTGGAAAGGAAGGGCCTATTAAGTGTGGGTGAATGGGTTTGATTGGGCAAATGGCTCGTGGAAAGGAAGGGCCTATTAATTGTGGGTGAATAGGTGCGATTGGGCAGCACAGACTCGTGGAAAGGAAGGGCCTGTAAATTATGTGTGAATGGGTGTGATTGGGCAGCACAGACTCGTGGAAAGGAAGGGCCCAAAAATTGTGGGAGAATAGGTGTGATTGGGCAGCACAGACCCGTGGAATGGAAATGCCTATTAATTGTTGGTGATGGGTGTGATTGGGCAACACAGACTCGTGGAACGGAAGGGCCTATAAATTGTGGTTGAATGGTATGATTGGGCAGCACAGACTCGTGGAATAGAAGGGCCTATTAATTGTGGGTGAATCGGTGTGATTGGGCAATGGTCTCGTGGAAAGGAAGGGCCTATAAATTTTGGGTGAAAAGGTGTGATTGCGCAGCACAGACTCTTGGAATGGAAGGGCCAATTAATTGTAGGTGAATGGGTGTGATTGGGCAACACAGGCTCCTGGAAAGGAAGGGCCTATTAATTGTGGGTGAATGTTTGTGACTGGGCAGCTCAGACTCATGGAAAGGAAGGGCCTATTAATTATTGGTGAATGGGTGTGACTGAGCAACACAGACTCGTGTAAACGAAGGGCCGATTAATTGTTGGTGAATGGGTGTGACAGGGCAACACAGGCTCGTGGAATGGAACGGCCTATTAATTGTGGGTGAAAAAGTGTGATTGGGAAGCACAGGGTCGTGGAATGGAAGGGCGTATTAATTGTGGGTGAATGGGTGTGATTGGGCGACACAGGCTCGTCGAGTGCAAGCGCCTATTAATTGTGGGTGAATGGGTGTGATTGGGCAGCACAGGCTCGTGGAATGGAAGGGCCTATTAATTGTGGGTGAAAGGTGTGACTGGGCAACACAGACTCGTGGAAAGGAAGGGCCTATTAATTGTGGGTGAATGGCTGTGATTGGGCAACACAGACTCATGGAAAGGAAGGGCCCATTAATTGTGGGGTAATGGGTGTGATTGGGCAACAAAGGCTCGGGGAACAGAAGGACCTATTAATTGTGGGTGAATGGGTGTGACTGGTCAACACAGGCTAGTGGAAAGGAAGGGTCAATTAATTGTGGGTGAATGTTTGTTTCAGGGCATCACAGACTGGTGGAAAGGAAGGTCTTATTAATTGTGGGTGAATGGGTGTCATTGCGCAGCACAGATTCGTGGAAAGGAAGGGCCTATTAATTGTGGGTGAATGGGTTTGATTGGGCAACACCGGCTCGTGGAAATGAAGGGCCTATTAATTGTGGGTGAATGGATGTGATTGGGCAGCACAGACTCGTGGAAAGGAAGGGCCTAATAATTGTGGGTGAATGGGTGTGACTGGGCAGCACAGACTCGTGGAATGGACGGGCCTATTAATTGTGGGTTAATGGGTGTGACTGGGCAGCACAGACTCGTCGAAAGGAAGGGTCTATTAATTGTGGGTGAATGAGTGTGATTGTGCCACACAGGTTCGTGGAAAGGAACTTCCTATTAATCATAGCTGAATGAGTGAGATTGGGAAGCACAGACTCGTGGAAAGGAAGGGCCTATTAATTATGGGTGAATGGGTGTGTTTGGGCAGCAGGTTCGTGGAAAGGAAGGGCCTATTAATTGAGGGTGAATGGGTGTGACTGGGCAGCACAGGCTCGCGGAATGGACAGGCCTATTAATTGTGGGTGAATGTGTGTGACTGGGCAGCACAGACTCGTGGAAAGGAAGCGCCTATTATTTGTGGGTGAATGTGTGTGACTGGGCAGCACAGAATCGTGGAAAGGAAGGGCCTATTAATTGTGGGTGAATGGGTGTGATTGGGCAGCACAGACTCGCGGAATGGACAGGCCTATTAATTGTGGGTGAATGTGTGTGACTGGTCAGCACAGACTCGTGGAAAGGAAGCGCCTATTATTTGTGGGTGAATGTGTGTGACTGGGCAGCACAGAATCGTGGAAAGGAAGGGCCTATTAATTGTGGGTGAATGGGTGTGATTGCGCAGCACAGACTCGTGGAAATGAAGGGCCTATTAATTGTCGGTGAATGGATGTGATTAGGCAGCACAGACTCGTGGAAAGGAAGGATCTAATAATTGTGGGTCAATGGGTGTGACTGGGCAGCACAGACCCGTGGAATGGACGGGCATATTAATTGTGGGTTAATGGGTGTGACTGGGCTGCACAGACTCGTCGAAAAGAAGGATCTATTAATTGTGGGTGAATGAGTGTGATTGTGCCACACAGGTTCGTGGAAAGGAACTTCCTATTAATTATAGCTGAATGAGTGTGATTGGGAAGCACAGACTCGTGGAAAGGAAGGGCCTATTGATTATGGGTTAATGGGTGTGATTGGGCAGCAGGTTCGTGGAAAGGAAGGGCCTATTAATTGTGGGTGAATGGGTGTGACTTGGCAGCACAGGCTCGCGGAATGGACAGGCCTATTAATTGTGGGTGAATGTGTGTGACTGGGCAGCACAGACTCGTGGAAAGGAAGCGCCTATTATTTGTGGGTGAATGTGTGTGACTGGGCAGCACAGAATCGTGGAAAGGAAGGGCCTATTAATTGAGGGTGAATGGGTGTGATTGGGCAGCACAGACTCGCGGAATGGACAGGCCTATTAATTGTGGGTGAATGTGTGTGACTGGGCAGCACAGACTCGTGGAAAGGAAGCGCCTATTATTTGTGGGTGAATGTGTGTGACTGGGCAGCACAGAATCGTGGAAAGGAAGGGCCTATTAATTGTGGGTGAATGGGTGTGATTGCGCAGTACAGACTCGTGGAAAGGAAGGGCCTATTAAGTGTGGGTGAATGGGTTTGATTGGGCAAATGGCTCGTGGAAAGGAAGGGCCTATTAATTGTGGGTGAATAGGTGCGATTGGGCAGCACAGACTCGTGGAAAGGAAGGGCCTGTAAATTATGTGTGAATGGGTGTGATTGGGCAGCACAGACTCGTGGAAAGGAAGGGCCCAAAAATTGTGGGTGAATAGGTGTGATTGGGCAGCACAGACCCGTGGAATGGAAATGCCTATTAATTGTTGGTGATGGGTGTGATTGGGCAACACAGACTCGTGGAACGGAAGGGCCTATAAATTGTGGTTGAATGGTATGATTGGGCAGCACAGACTCGTGGAATAGAAGGGCCTATTAATTGTGGGTGAATCGGTGTGATTGGGCAATGGTCTCGTGGAAAGGAAGGGCCTATAAATTTTGGGTGAAAAGGTGTGATTGCGCAGCACAGACTCTTGGAATGGAAGGGCCAATTAATTGTAGGTGAATGGGTGTGATTGGGCAACACAGGCTCCTGGAAAGGAAGGGCCTATTAATTGTGGGTGAATGTTTGTGACTGGGCAGCTCAGACTCATGGAAAGGAAGGGCCTATTAATTATTGGTGAATGGGTGTGACTGAGCAACACAGACTCGTGTAAACGAAGGGCCGATTAATTGTTGGTGAATGGGTGTGACAGGGCAACACAGGCTCGTGGAATGGAACGGCCTATTAATTGTGGGTGAAAAAGTGTGATTGGGAAGCACAGGGTCGTGGAATGGAAGGGCGTATTAATTGTGGGTGAATGGGTGTGATTGGGCGACACAGGCTCGTCGAGTGCAAGCGCCTATTAATTGTGGGTGAATGGGTGTGATTGGGCAGCACAGGCTCGTGGAATGGAAGGGCCTATTAATTGTGGGTGAAAGATGTGACTGGGCAACACAGACTCGTGGAAAGGAAGGGCCTATTAATTGTGGGTGAATGGCTGTGATTGGGCAACACAGACTCATGGAAAGGAAGGGCCCATTAATTGTGGGGTAATGGGTGTGATTGGGCAACAAAGGCTCGGGGAACAGAAGGACCTATTAATTGTGGGTGAATGGGTGTGACTGGTCAACACAGGCTAGTGGAAAGGAAGGGTCAATTAATTGTGGGTGAATGTTTGTTTCAGGGCATCACAGACTCGTGGAAAGGAAGGTCTTATTAATTGTGGGTGAATGGGTGTGATTGCGCAGCACAGATTCGTGGAAAGGAAGGGCCTATTAATTGCGGGTGAATGGGTTTGATTGGGCAACACCGGCTCGTGGAAATGAAGGGCCTATTAATTGTGGGTGAATGGATGTGATTGGGCAGCACAGACTCGTGGAAAGGAAGGGCCTAATAATTGTGGGTGAATGGGTGTGACTGGGCAGCACAGACTCGTGGAATGGACGGGCCTATTAATTGTGGGTTAATGGGTGTGACTGGGCAGCACAGACTCGTCGAAAGGAAGGGTCTATTAATTGTGGGTGAATGAGTGTGATTGTGCCACACAGGTTCGTGGAAAGGAACTTCCTATTAATCATAGCTGAATGAGTGTGATTGGGAAGCACAGACTCGTGGAAAGGAAGGGCCTATTAATTATGGGTGAATGGGTGTGTTTGGGCAGCAGGTTCGTGGAAAGGAAGGGCCTATTAATTGAGGGTGAATGGGTGTGACTGGGCAGCACAGGCTCGCGGAATGGACAGGCCTATTAATTGTGGGTGAATGTGTGTGACTGGGCAGCACAGACTCGTGGAAAGGAAGCGCCTATTATTTGTGGGTGAATGTGTGTGACTGGGCAGCACAGAATCGTGGAAAGGAAGGGCCTATTAATTGTGGGTGAATGGGTGTGATTGGGCAGCACAGACTCGCGGAATGGACAGGCCTATTAATTGTGGGTGAATGTGTGTGACTGGTCAGCACAGACTCGTGGAAAGGAAGCGCCTATTATTTGTGGGTGAATGTGTGTGATTGGGAAGCACAGGGTCGTGGAATGGAAGGGCGTATTAATTGTGGGTGAATGGGTGTGATTGGGCGACACAGGCTCGTCGAGTGCAAGCGCCTATTAATTGTGGGTGAATGGGTGTGATTGGGCAGCACAGGCTCGTGGAATGGAAGGGCCTATTAATTGTGGGTGAAAGATGTGACTGGGCAACACAGACTCGTGGAAAGGAAGGGCCTATTAATTGTGGGTGAATGGCTGTGATTGGGCAACACAGACTCATGGAAAGGAAGGGCCCATTAATTGTGGGGTAATGGGTGTGATTGGGCAACAAAGGCTCGGGGAACAGAAGGACCTATTAATTGTGGGTGAATGGGTGTGACTGGTCAACACAGGCTAGTGGAAAGGAAGGGTCAATTAATTGTGGGTGAATGTTTGTTTCAGGGCATCACAGACTCGTGGAAAGGAAGGTCTTATTAATTGTGGGTGAATGGGTGTGATTGCGCAGCACAGATTCGTGGAAAGGAAGGGCCTATTAATTGCGGGTGAATGGGTTTGATTGGGCAACACCGGCTCGTGGAAATGAAGGGCCTATTAATTGTGGGTGAATGGATGTGATTGGGCAGCACAGACTCGTGGAAAGGAAGGGCCTAATAATTGTGGGTGAATGGGTGTGACTGGGCAGCACAGACTCGTGGAATGGACGGGCCTATTAATTGTGGGTTAATGGGTGTGACTGGGCAGCACAGACTCGTCGAAAGGAAGGGTCTATTAATTGTGGGTGAATGAGTGTGATTGTGCCACACAGGTTCGTGGAAAGGAACTTCCTATTAATCATAGCTGAATGAGTGTGATTGGGAAGCACAGACTCGTGGAAAGGAAGGGCCTATTAATTATGGGTGAATGGGTGTGTTTGGGCAGCAGGTTCGTGGAAAGGAAGGGCCTATTAATTGAGGGTGAATGGGTGTGACTGGGCAGCACAGGCTCGCGGAATGGACAGGCCTATTAATTGTGGGTGAATGTGTGTGACTGGGCAGCACAGACTCGTGGAAAGGAAGCGCCTATTATTTGTGGGTGAATGTGTGTGACTGGGCAGCACAGAATCGTGGAAAGGAAGGGCCTATTAATTGTGGGTGAATGGGTGTGATTGGGCAGCACAGACTCGCGGAATGGACAGGCCTATTAATTGTGGGTGAATGTGTGTGACTGGTCAGCACAGACTCGTGGAAAGGAAGCGCCTATTATTTGTGGGTGAATGTGTGTGACTGGGCAGCACAGAATCGTGGAAAGGAAGGGCCTATTAATTGTGGGTGAATGGGTGTGATTGCGCAGCACAGACTCGTGGAAATGAAGGGCCTATTAATTGTCGGTGAATGGATGTGATTAGGCAGCACAGACTCGTGGAAAGGAAGGATCTAATAATTGTGGGTGAATGGGTGTGACTGGGCAGCACAGACCCGTGGAATGGACGGGCCTATTAATTGTGGGTTAATGGGTGTGACTGGGCTGCACAGACTCTTGGAATGGAAGGGCCAATTAATTGTAGGGGAATGGGTGTGATTGGGCAACACAGGCTCCTGGAAAGGAAGGGCCTATTAATTGTGGGTGAATGTTTGTTACTGGGCAGCTCAGACTCATGGAAAGGAAGGGCCTATTAATTATTGGTGAATGGGTGTGACTGAGCAACACAGACTCGTGTAAACGAAGGGCCGATTAATTGTTGGTGAATGGGTGTGACAGGGCAACACAGGCTCGTGGAATGGAACGGCCTATTAATTGTGGGTGAAAAAGTGTGATTGGGAAGCACAGGGTCGTGGAATGGAAGGGCGTATTAATTGTGGGTGAATGGGTGTGATTGGGCGACACAGGCTCGTCGAGTGCAAGCGCCTATTAATTGTGGGTGAATGGGTGTGATTGGGCAGCACAGGCTCGTGGAATGGAAGGGCCTATTAATTGTGGGTGAAAGGTGTGACTGGGCAACACAGACTCGTGGAAAGGAAGGGCCTATTAATTGTGGGTGAATGGCTGTGATTGGGCAACACAGACTCATGGAAAGGAAGGGCCCATTAATTGTGGGGTAATGGGTGTGATTGGGCAACAAAGGCTCGGGGAACAGAAGGACATATTAATTGTGGGTGAATGGGTGTGACTGGTCAACACAGGCTAGTGGAAAGGAAGGGTCAATTAATTGTGGGTGAATGTTTGTTTCAGGGCATCACGGACTCGTGGAAAGGAAGGTCTTATTAATTGTGGGTGAATGGGTGTGATTGCGCAGCACAGATTCGTGGAAAGGAAGGGCCTATTAATTGTGGGTGAATGGGTTTGATTGGGCAACACCGGCTCGTGGAAATGAAGGGCCTATTAATTGTGGGTGAATGGATGTGATTGGGCAGCACAGACTCGTGGAAAGGAAGGGCCTAATAATTGTGGGTGAATGGGTGTGACTGGGCAGCACAGACTCGTGGAATGGACGGGCCTATTAATTGTGGGTTAATGGGTGTGACTGGGCAGCACAGACTCGTCGAAAGGAAGGGTCTATTAATTGTGGGTGAATGAGTGTGATTGTGCCACACAGGTTCGTGGAAAGGAACTTCCTATTAATCATAGCTGAATGAGTGTGATTGGGAAGCACAGACTCGTGGAAAGGAAGGGCCTATTAATTATGGGTGAATGGGTGTGTTTGGGCAGCAGGTTCGTGGAAAGGAAGGGCCTATTAATTGAGGGTGAATGGGTGTGACTGGGCAGCACAGGCTCGCGGAATGGACAGGCCTATTAATTGTGGGTGAATGTGTGTGACTGGGCAGCACAGACTCGTGGAAAGGAAGCGCCTATTATTTGTGGGTGAATGTGTGTGACTGGGCAGCACAGAATCGTGGAAAGGAAGGGCCTATTAATTGTGGGTGAATGGGTGTGATTGGGCAGCACAGACTCGCGGAATGGACAGGCCTATTAATTGTGGGTGAATGTGTGTGACTGGTCAGCACAGACTCGTGGAAAGGAAGCGCCTATTATTTGTGGGTGAATGTGTGTGACTGGGCAGCACAGAATCGTGGAAAGGAAGGGCCTATTAATTGTGGGTGAATGGGTGTGATTGCGCAGCACAGACTCGTGGAAATGAAGGGCCTATTAATTGTCGGTGAATGGATGTGATTAGGCAGCACAGACTCGTGGAAAGGAAGGATCTAATAATTGTGGGTGAATGGGTGTGACTGGGCAGCACAGACCCGTGGAATGGACGGGCCTATTAATTGTGGGTTAATGGGTGTGACTGGGCTGCACAGACTCGTCGAAAGGAAGGATCTATTAATTGTGGGTGAATGAGTGTGATTGTGCCACACAGGTTCGTGGAAAGGAACTTCCTATTAATTATAGCTGAATGAGTGTGATTGGGAAGCACAGACTCGTGGAAAGGAAGGGCCTATTGATTATGGGTTAATGGGTGTGATTGGGCAGCAGGTTCGTGGAAAGGAAGGGCCTATTAATTGTGGGTGAATGGGTGTGACTTGGCAGCACAGGCTCGCGGAATGGACAGGCCTATTAATTGTGGGTGAATGTGTGTGACTGGGCAGCACAGACTCGTGGAAAGGAAGCGCCTATTATTTGTGGGTGAATGTGTGTGACTGGGCAGCACAGAATCGTGGAAAGGAAGGGCCTATTAATTGAGGGTGAATGGGTGTGATTGGGCAGCACAGACTCGCGGAATGGACAGGCCTATTAAATGTGGGTGAATGTGTGTGACTGGGCAGCACAGACTCGTGGAAAGGAAGCGCCTATTATTTGTGGGTGAATGTGTGTGACTGGGCAGCACAGAATCGTGGAAAGGAAGGGCCTATTAATTGTGGGTGAATGGGTGTGATTGCGCAGTACAGACTCGTGGAAAGGAAGGGCCTATTAAGTGTGGGTGAATGGGTTTGATTGGGCAAATGGCTCGTGGAAAGGAAGGGCCTATTAATTGTGGGTGAATAGGTGCGATTGGGCAGCACAGACTCGTGGAAAGGAAGGGCCTGTAAATTATGTGTGAATGGGTGTGATTGGGCAGCACAGACTCGTGGAAAGGAAGGGCCCAAAAATTGTGGGTGAATAGGTGTGATTGGGCAGCACAGACCCGTGGAATGGAAATGCCTATTAATTGTTGGTGATGGGTGTGATTGGGCAACACAGACTCGTGGAACGGAAGGGCCTATAAATTGTGGTTGAATGGTATGATTGGGCAGCACAGACTCGTGGAATAGAAGGGCCTATTAATTGTGGGTGAATCGGTGTGATTGGGCAATGGTCTCGTGGAAAGGAAGGGCCTATAAATTTTGGGTGAAAAGGTGTGATTGCGCAGCACAGACTCTTGGAATGGAAGGGCCAATTAATTGTAGGTGAATGGGTGTGATTGGGCAACACAGGCTCCTGGAAAGGAAGGGCCTATTAATTGTGGGTGAATGTTTGTGACTGGGCAGCTCAGACTCATGGAGAGGAAGGGCCTATTAATTATTGGTGAATGGGTGTGACTGAGCAACACAAACTCGTGTAAACGAAGGGCCGATTAATTGTTGGTGAATGTGTGTGACAGGGCAACACAGGCTCGTGGAATGGAACGGCCTATTAATTGTGGGTGAAAAAGTGTGATTGGGAAGCACAGGGTCGTGGAATGGAAGGGCGTATTAATTGTGGGTGAATGGGTGTGATTGGGCGACACAGGCTCGTCGAGTGCAAGCGCCTATTAATTGTGGGTGAATGGGTGTGATTGGGCAGCACAGGCTCGTGGAATGGAAGGGCCTATTAATTGTGGGTGAAAGGTGTGACTGGGCAACACAGACTCGTGGAAAGGAAGGGCCTATTAATTGTGGGTGAATGGCTGTGATTGGGCAACACAGACTCATGGAAAGGAAGGGCCCATTAATTGTGGGGTAATGGGTGTGATTGGGCAACAAAGGCTCGGGGAACAGAAGGACCTATTAATTGTGGGTGAATGGGTGTGACTGGGCAACACAGGCTTGTGGAAAGGAAGGGTCAATTAATTGTGGGTGAATGTTTGTGACAGGGCATCACAGACTCTTGGAAAGGAAGGACTTATTAATTGTGGGTGAATGGGTGTGATTGCGCAGCACAGACTCGTGGACAGGAAGGGCCTATTAATTGTGGGTGAATGGCTTTGATTGGGCAACACCGGTTCGTGGAAATGAAGGGCCTATTAATTGTGGGTGAATGGGTCTGATTGGGGAACACAGGCTCGTGGAAAGGAAGGGCCTATTAATTGTGGGTGAATGGGTGTGATTGGGCAACAGGCTCGTGGAAAGTAAGGTCCTATTAATTGTGGGTGAAAGCGTGTGATTGGTCAACACAGACTCGTGGAAAGGAAGTGCCTATTAATGGTGGGTGAATAAATATATTTGGGCAGCACAGAGTCGTTGAATGGAAGGGCCTATTAATTGTGGGTGAATGTGTGTGATTTGGCAATGGGCTCGTGGAAAGGAAGGGCCTATAAATTGTGGGTGAATAGGTGTGATTGCGGAGCACAGACTCGTGGAATGGAAGGGCCTAATAATTGTTGGTGAATGGGTGTGAATGGGCAACACTGGCTCGTGGAAAGGAAGGGCCTGTAAATTGTGGGTGAATCAGTGTGACTGGGCAACACAGGCTCTTCGAAAAGATGGGCCTATTAATTGTGGGTGAAAGTGTGAGACTGGCCAGCACAGACTCGTGGAAAGGAACGGCCTATTAATTGTGGGTGAATGGGTGTGATTGGGCAGCACAGGCTCGTGGAATGGAAGGGCCTATTAATTGTGGGTGAAAGGTGTGACTGGGCAACACAGACTCATGGAAAGGAAGGGCCCATTAATTGTGGGGTAATGGGTGTGATTGGGCAACAAAGGCTCGGGGAACAGAAGGACCTATTAATTGTGGGTGAATGGGTGTGACTGGTCAACACAGGCTAGTGGAAAGGAAGGGTCAATTAATTGTGGGTGAATGTTTGTTTCAGGGCATCACAGACTCGTGGAAAGGAAGGACTTATTAATTGTGGGTGAATGGGTGTGATTGGGCAGCACAGGCTCGTGGAATGGAAGGGCCTATTAATTGTGGGTGAATGGGTGTGATTGGGCAGCACAGGCTCGTGGAATGGAAGGGCCTATTAATTGTGGGTGAAAGGTGTGACTGGGCAACACAGACTCGTGGAAAGGAAGGGCCTATTAATTGTGGGTGAATGGCTGTGATTGGGCAACACAAACTCATGGAAAGGAAGGGCCTATTAATTGTGGGTGAATCGGTGTGATTGGGCAATGGTCTCGTGGAAAGGAAGGGCCTATAAATTTTGGGTGAAAAGGTGTGATTGCGCAGCACAGACTCTTGGAATGGAAGGGCCAATTAATTGTAGGTGAATGGGTGTGATTGGGCAACACAGGCTCCTGGAAAGGAAGGGCCTATTAATTGTGGGTGAATGTTTGTGACTGGGCAGCTCAGACTCATGGAAAGGAAGGGCCTATTAATTATTGGTGAATGGGTGTGACTGAGCAACACAGACTCGTGTAAACGAAGGGCCGATTAATTGTTGGTGAATGGGTGTGACAGGGCAACACAGGCTCGTGGAATGGAACGGCCTATTAATTGTGGGTGAAAAAGTGTGATTGGGAAGCACAGGGTCGTGGAATGGAAGGGCGTATTAATTGTGGGTGAATGGGTGTGATTGGGCGACACAGGCTCGTCGAGTGCAAGCGCCTATTAATTGTGGGTGAATGGGTGTGATTGGGCAGCACAGGCTCGTGGAATGGAAGGGCCTATTAATTGTGGGTGAAAGGTGTGACTGGGCAACACAGACTCGTGGAAAGGAAGGGCCTATTAATTGTGGGTGAATGGCTGTGATTGGGCAACACAGACTCATGGAAAGGAAGGGCCCATTAATTGTGGGGTAATGGGTGTGATTGGGCAACAAAGGCTCGGGGAACAGAAGGACCTATTAATTGTGGGTGAATGGGTGTGACTGGTCAACACAGGCTAGTGGAAAGGAAGGGTCAATTAATTGTGGGTGAATGTTTGTTTCAGGGCATCACGGACTCGTGGAAAGGAAGGTCTTATTAATTGTGGGTGAATGGGTGTGATTGCGCAGCACAGATTCGTGGAAAGGAAGGGCCTATTAATTGTGGGTGAATGGGTTTGATTGGGCAACACCGGCTCGTGGAAATGAAGGGCCTATTAATTGTGGGTGAATGGATGTGATTGGGCAGCACAGACTCGTGGAAAGGAAGGGCCTAATAATTGTGGGTGAATGGGTGTGACTGGGCAGCACAGACTCGTGGAATGGACGGGCCTATTAATTGTGGGTTAATGGGTGTGACTGGGCAGCACAGACTCGTCGAAAGGAAGGGTCTATTAATTGTGGGTGAATGAGTGTGATTGTGCCACACAGGTTCGTGGAAAGGAACTTCCTATTAATCATAGCTGAATGAGTGTGATTGGGAAGCACAGACTCGTGGAAAGGAAGGGCCTATTAATTATGGGTGAATGGGTGTGTTTGGGCAGCAGGTTCGTGGAAAGGAAGGGCCTATTAATTGAGGGTGAATGGGTGTGACTGGGCAGCACAGGCTCGCGGAATGGACAGGCCTATTAATTGTGGGTGAATGTGTGTGACTGGGCAGCACAGACTCGTGGAAAGGAAGCGCCTATTATTTGTGGGTGAATGTGTGTGACTGGGCAGCACAGAATCGTGGAAAGGAAGGGCCTATTAATTGTGGGTGAATGGGTGTGATTGGGCAGCACAGACTCGCGGAATGGACAGGCCTATTAATTGTGGGTGAATGTGTGTGACTGGTCAGCACAGACTCGTGGAAAGGAAGCGCCTATTATTTGTGGGTGAATGTGTGTGACTGGGCAGCACAGAATCGTGGAAAGGAAGGGCCTATTAATTGTGGGTGAATGGGTGTGATTGCGCAGCACAGACTCGTGGAAATGAAGGGCCTATTAATTGTCGGTGAATGGATGTGATTAGGCAGCACAGACTCGTGGAAAGGAAGGATCTAATAATTGTGGGTGAATGGGTGTGACTGGGCAGCACAGACCCGTGGAATGGACGGGCCTATTAATTGTGGGTTAATGGGTGTGACTGGGCTGCACAGACTCGTCGAAAGGAAGGATCTATTAATTGTGGGTGAATGAGTGTGATTGTGCCACACAGGTTCGTGGAAAGGAACTTCCTATTAATTATAGCTGAATGAGTGTGATTGGGAAGCACAGACTCGTGGAAAGGAAGGGCCTATTGATTATGGGTTAATGGGTGTGATTGGGCAGCAGGTTCGTGGAAAGGAAGGGCCTATTAATTGTGGGTGAATGGGTGTGACTTGGCAGCACAGGCTCGCGGAATGGACAGGCCTATTAATTGTGGGTGAATGTGTGTGACTGGGCAGCACAGACTCGTGGAAAGGAAGCGCCTATTATTTGTGGGTGAATGTGTGTGACTGGGCAGCACAGAATCGTGGAAAGGAAGGGCCTATTAATTGAGGGTGAATGGGTGTGATTGGGCAGCACAGACTCGCGGAATGGACAGGCCTATTAATTGTGGGTGAATGTGTGTGACTGGGCAGCACAGACTCGTGGAAAGGAAGCGCCTATTATTTGTGGGTGAATGTGTGTGACTGGGCAGCACAGAATCGTGGAAAGGAAGGGCCTATTAATTGTGGGTGAATGGGTGTGATTGCGCAGTACAGACTCGTGGAAAGGAAGGGCCTATTAAGTGTGGGTGAATGGGTTTGATTGGGCAAATGGCTCGTGGAAAGGAAGGGCCTATTAATTGTGGGTGAATAGGTGCGATTGGGCAGCACAGACTCGTGGAAAGGAAGGGCCTGTAAATTATGTGTGAATGGGTGTGATTGGGCAGCACAGACTCGTGGAAAGGAAGGGCCCAAAAATTGTGGGTGAATAGGTGTGATTGGGCAGCACAGACCCGTGGAATGGAAATGCCTATTAATTGTTGGTGATGGGTGTGATTGGGCAACACAGACTCGTGGAACGGAAGGGCCTATAAATTGTGGTTGAATGGTATGATTGGGCAGCACAGACTCGTGGAATAGAAGGGCCTATTAATTGTGGGTGAATCGGTGTGATTGGCCAATGGTCTCGTGGAAAGGAAGGGCCTATAAATTTTGGGTGAAAAGGTGTGATTGCGCAGCACAGACTCTTGGAATGGAAGGGCCAATTAATTGTAGGTGAATGGGTGTGATTGGGCAACACAGGCTCCTGGAAAGGAAGGGCCTATTAATTGTGGGTGAATGTTTGTGACTGGGCAGCTCAGACTCATGGAGAGGAAGGGCCTATTAATTATTGGTGAATGGGTGTGACTGAGCAACACAGACTCGTGTAAACGAAGGGCCGATTAATTGTTGGTGAATGTGTGTGACAGGGCAACACAGGCTCGTGGAATGGAACGGCCTATTAATTGTGGGTGAAAAAGTGTGATTGGGAAGCACAGGGTCGTGGAATGGAAGGGCGTATTAATTGTGGGTGAATGGGTGTGATTGGGCGACACAGGCTCGTCGAGTGCAAGCGCCTATTAATTGTGGGTGAATGGGTGTGATTGGGCAGCACAGGCTCGTGGAATGGAAGGGCCTATTAATTGTGGGTGAAAGGTGTGACTGGGCAACACAGACTCGTGGAAAGGAAGGGCCTATTAATTGTGGGTGAATGGCTGTGATTGGGCAACACAGACTCATGGAAAGGAAGGGCCCATTAATTGTGGGGTAATGGGTGTGATTGGGCAACAAAGGCTCGGGGAACAGAAGGACCTATTAATTGTGGGTGAATGGGTGTGACTGGGCAACACAGGCTTGTGGAAAGGAAGGGTCAATTAATTGTGGGTGAATGTTTGTGACAGGGCATCACAGACTCTTGGAAAGGAAGGACTTATTAATTGTGGGTGAATGGGTGTGATTGCGCAGCACAGACTCGTGGACAGGAAGGGCCTATTAATTGTGGGTGAATGGCTTTGATTGGGCAACACCGGTTCGTGGAAATGAAGGGCCTATTAATTGTGGGTGAATGGGTCTGATTGGGGAACACAGGCTCGTGGAAAGGAAGGGCCTATTAATTGTGGGTGAATGGGTGTGATTGGGCAACAGGCTCGTGGAAAGTAAGGTCCTATTAATTGTGGGTGAAAGCGTGTGATTGGTCAACACAGACTCGTGGAAAGGAAGTGCCTATTAATGGTGGGTGAATAAATATATTTGGGCAGCACAGAGTCGTGGAATGGAAGGGCCTATTAATTGTGGGTGAATGTGTGTGATTTGGCAATGGGCTCGTGGAAAGGAAGGGCCTATAAATTGTGGGTGAATAGGTGTGATTGCGGAGCACAGACTCGTGGAATGGAAGGGCCTAATAATTGTTGGTGAATGGGTGTGAATGGGCAACACTGGCTCGTGGAAAGGAAGGGCCTGTAAATTGTGGGTGAATCAGTGTGACTGGGCAACACAGGCTCTTCGAAAAGATGGGCCTATTAATTGTGGGTGAAAGTGTGAGACTGGCCAGCACAGACTCGTGGAAAGGAACGGCCTATTAATTGTGGGTGAATGGGTGTGATTGGGCAGCACAGGCTCGTGGAATGGAAGGGCCTATTAATTGTGGGTGAAAGGTGTGACTGGGCAACACAGACTCATGGAAAGGAAGGGCCCATTAATTGTGGGGTAATGGGTGTGATTGGGCAACAAAGGCTCGGGGAACAGAAGGACCTATTAATTGTGGGTGAATGGGTGTGACTGGTCAACACAGGCTAGTGGAAAGGAAGGGTCAATTAATTGTGGGTGAATGTTTGTTTCAGGGCATCACAGACTCGTGGAAAGGAAGGACTTATTAATTGTGGGTGAATGGGTGTGATTGGGCAGCACAGGCTCGTGGAATGGAAGGGCCTATTAATTGTGGGTGAATGGGTGTGATTGGGCAGCACAGGCTCGTGGAATGGAAGGGCCTATTAATTGTGGGTGAAAGGTGTGACTGGGCAACACAGACTCGTGGAAAGGAAGGGCCTATTAATTGTGGGTGAATGGCTGTGATTGGGCAACACAAACTCATGGAAAGGAAGGGCCTATTAATTGTGGGTGAATCGGTGTGATTGGGCAATGGTCTCGTGGAAAGGAAGGGCCTATAAATTTTGGGTGAAAAGGTGTGATTGCGCAGCACAGACTCTTGGAATGGAAGGGCCAATTAATTGTAGGTGAATGGGTGTGATTGGGCAACACAGGCTCCTGGAAAGGAAGGGCCTATTAATTGTGGGTGAATGTTTGTGACTGGGCAGCTCAGACTCATGGAAAGGAAGGGCCTATTAATTATTGGTGAATGGGTGTGACTGAGCAACACAGACTCGTGTAAACGAAGGGCCGATTAATTGTTGGTGAATGGGTGTGACAGGGCAACACAGGCTCGTGGAATGGAACGGCCTATTAATTGTGGGTGAAAAAGTGTGATTGGGAAGCACAGGGTCGTGGAATGGAAGGGCGTATTAATTGTGGGTGAATGGGTGTGATTGGGCGACACAGGCTCGTCGAGTGCAAGCGCCTATTAATTGTGGGTGAATGGGTGTGATTGGGCAGCACAGGCTCGTGGAATGGAAGGGCCTATTAATTGTGGGTGAAAGGTGTGACTGGGCAACACAGACTCGTGGAAAGGAAGGGCCTATTAATTGTGGGTGAATGGCTGTGATTGGGCAACACAGACTCATGGAAAGGAAGGGCCCATTAATTGTGGGGTAATGGGTGTGATTGGGCAACAAAGGCTCGGGGAACAGAAGGACCTATTAATTGTGGGTGAATGGGTGTGACTGGTCAACACAGGCTAGTGGAAAGGAAGGGTCAATTAATTGTGGGTGAATGTTTGTTTCAGGGCATCACGGACTCGTGGAAAGGAAGGTCTTATTAATTGTGGGTGAATGGGTGTGATTGCGCAGCACAGATTCGTGGAAAGGAAGGGCCTATTAATTGTGGGTGAATGGGTTTGATTGGGCAACACCGGCTCGTGGAAATGAAGGGCCTATTAATTGTGGGTGAATGGATGTGATTGGGCAGCACAGACTCGTGGAAAGGAAGGGCCTAATAATTGTGGGTGAATGGGTGTGACTGGGCAGCACAGACTCGTGGAATGGACGGGCCTATTAATTGTGGGTTAATGGGTGTGACTGGGCAGCACAGACTCGTCGAAAGGAAGGGTCTATTAATTGTGGGTGAATGAGTGTGATTGTGCCACACAGGTTCGTGGAAAGGAACTTCCTATTAATCATAGCTGAATGAGTGTGATTGGGAAGCACAGACTCGTGGAAAGGAAGGGCCTATTAATTATGGGTGAATGGGTGTGTTTGGGCAGCAGGTTCGTGGAAAGGAAGGGCCTATTAATTGAGGGTGAATGGGTGTGACTGGGCAGCACAGGCTCGCGGAATGGACAGGCCTATTAATTGTGGGTGAATGTGTGTGACTGGGCAGCACAGACTCGTGGAAAGGAAGCGCCTATTATTTGTGGGTGAATGTGTGTGACTGGGCAGCACAGAATCGTGGAAAGGAAGGGCCTATTAATTGTGGGTGAATGGGTGTGATTGGGCAGCACAGACTCGCGGAATGGACAGGCCTATTAATTGTGGGTGAATGTGTGTGACTGGTCAGCACAGACTCGTGGAAAGGAAGCGCCTATTATTTGTGGGTGAATGTGTGTGACTGGGCAGCACAGAATCGTGGAAAGGAAGGGCCTATTAATTGTGGGTGAATGGGTGTGATTGCGCAGCACAGACTCGTGGAAATGAAGGGCCTATTAATTGTC
Organism: Narcine bancroftii; assembly: GCF_036971445.1. Taxonomy (NCBI): domain Eukaryota; kingdom Metazoa; phylum Chordata; class Chondrichthyes; order Torpediniformes; family Narcinidae; genus Narcine; species Narcine bancroftii. The sequence goes on from NC_091469.1 coordinate 155,274,981, forward strand.
GGTGAATGGATGTGATTAGGCAGCACAGACTCGTGGAAAGGAAGGATCTAATAATTGTGGGTGAATGGGTGTGACTGGGCAGCACAGACCCGTGGAATGGACGGGCCTATTAATTGTGGGTTAATGGGTGTGACTGGGCTGCACAGACTCGTCGAAAGGAAGGATCTATTAATTGTGGGTGAATGAGTGTGATTGTGCCACACAGGTTCGTGGAAAGGAACTTCCTATTAATTATAGCTGAATGAGTGTGATTGGGAAGCACAGACTCGTGGAAAGGAAGGGCCTATTGATTATGGGTTAATGGGTGTGATTGGGCAGCAGGTTCGTGGAAAGGAAGGGCCTATTAATTGTGGGTGAATGGGTGTGACTTGGCAGCACAGGCTCGCGGAATGGACAGGCCTATTAATTGTGGGTGAATGTGTGTGACTGGGCAGCACAGACTCGTGGAAAGGAAGCGCCTATTATTTGTGGGTGAATGTGTGTGACTGGGCAGCACAGAATCGTGGAAAGGAAGGGCCTATTAATTGAGGGTGAATGGGTGTGATTGGGCAGCACAGACTCGCGGAATGGACAGGCCTATTAATTGTGGGTGAATGTGTGTGACTGGGCAGCACAGACTCGTGGAAAGGAAGCGCCTATTATTTGTGGGTGAATGTGTGTGACTGGGCAGCACAGAATCGTGGAAAGGAAGGGCCTATTAATTGTGGGTGAATGGGTGTGATTGCGCAGTACAGACTCGTGGAAAGGAAGGGCCTATTAAGTGTGGGTGAATGGGTTTGATTGGGCAAATGGCTCGTGGAAAGGAAGGGCCTATTAATTGTGGGTGAATAGGTGCGATTGGGCAGCACAGACTCGTGGAAAGGAAGGGCCTGTAAATTATGTGTGAATGGGTGTGATTGGGCAGCACAGACTCGTGGAAAGGAAGGGCCCAAAAATTGTGGGTGAATAGGTGTGATTGGGCAGCACAGACCCGTGGAATGGAAATGCCTATTAATTGTTGGTGATGGGTGTGATTGGGCAACACAGACTCGTGGAACGGAAGGGCCTATAAATTGTGGTTGAATGGTATGATTGGGCAGCACAGACTCGTGGAATAGAAGGGCCTATTAATTGTGGGTGAATCGGTGTGATTGGCCAATGGTCTCGTGGAAAGGAAGGGCCTATAAATTTTGGGTGAAAAGGTGTGATTGCGCAGCACAGACTCTTGGAATGGAAGGGCCAATTAATTGTAGGTGAATGGGTGTGATTGGGCAACACAGGCTCCTGGAAAGGAAGGGCCTATTAATTGTGGGTGAATGTTTGTGACTGGGCAGCTCAGACTCATGGAGAGGAAGGGCCTATTAATTATTGGTGAATGGGTGTGACTGAGCAACACAGACTCGTGTAAACGAAGGGCCGATTAATTGTTGGTGAATGTGTGTGACAGGGCAACACAGGCTCGTGGAATGGAACGGCCTATTAATTGTGGGTGAAAAAGTGTGATTGGGAAGCACAAGGTCGTGGAATGGAAGGGCGTATTAATTGTGGGTGAATGGGTGTGATTGGGCGACACAGGCTCGTCGAGTGCAAGCGCCTATTAATTGTGGGTGAATGGGTGTGATTGGGCAGCACAGGCTCGTGGAATGGAAGGGCCTATTAATTGTGGGTGAAAGGTGTGACTGGGCAACACAGACTCGTGGAAAGGAAGGGCCTATTAATTGTGGGTGAATGGCTGTGATTGGGCAACACAGACTCATGGAAAGGAAGGGCCCATTAATTGTGGGGTAATGGGTGTGATTGGGCAACAAAGGCTCGGGGAACAGAAGGACCTATTAATTGTGGGTGAATGGGTGTGACTGGGCAACACAGGCTTGTGGAAAGGAAGGGTCAATTAATTGTGGGTGAATGTTTGTGACAGGGCATCACAGACTCTTGGAAAGGAAGGACTTATTAATTGTGGGTGAATGGGTGTGATTGCGCAGCACAGACTCGTGGACAGGAAGGGCCTATTAATTGTGGGTGAATGGCTTTGATTGGGCAACACCGGCTCGTGGAAATGAAGGGCCTATTAATTGTGGGTGAATGGGTCTGATTGGGGAACACAGGCTCGTGGAAAGGAAGGGCCTATTAATTGTGGGTGAATGGGTGTGATTGGGCAACAGGCTCGTGGAAAGTAAGGTCCTATTAATTGTGGGTGAAAGCGTGTGATTGGTCAACACAGACTCGTGGAAAGGAAGGGCCTATTAATGGTGGGTGAATAAATATATTTGGGCAGCACAGAGTCGTGGAATGGAAGGGCCTATTAATTGTGGGTGAATGTGTGTGATTTGGCAATGGGCTCGTGGAAAGGAAGGGCCTATAAATTGTGGGTGAATAGGTGTGATTGCGGAGCACAGACTCGTGGAATGGAAGGGCCTAATAATTGTTGGTGAATGGGTGTGAATGGGCAACACTGGCTCGTGGAAAGGAAGGGCCTGTAAATTGTGGGTGAATCAGTGTGACTGGGCAACACAGGCTCTTCGAAAAGATGGGCCTATTAATTGTGGGTGAATGTGTGAGACTGGCCAGCACAGACTCGTGGAAAGGAAGGGCCTAATAATTGTGGGTGAAAGGTGTGACTGGGCAACACAGACTCATGGAAAGGAACGGCCTATTAATTGTGGGTGAATGGGTGTGATTGGGCAGCACAGGCTCGTGGAATGGAAGGGCCTATTAATTGTGGGTGAAAGGTGTGACTGGGCAACACAGACTCATGGAAAGGAAGGGCCCATTAATTGTGGGGTAATGGGTGTGATTGGGCAACAAAGGCTCGGGGAACAGAAGGACCTATTAATTGTGGGTGAATGGGTGTGACTGGTCAACACAGGCTAGTGGAAAGGAAGGGTCAATTAATTGTGGGTGAATGTTTGTTTCAGGGCATCACAGACTCGTGGAAAGGAAGGACTTATTAATTGTGGGTGAATGGGTGTGATTGCGCAGCACAGATTCGTGGAAAGGAAGGGCCTATTAATTGTGGGTGAATGGGTTTGATTGGGCAACACCGGCTCGTGGAAATGAAGGGCCTATTAATTGTGGGTGAATGGATGTGATTGGGCAGCACAGACTCGTGGAAAGGAAGCGCCTATTATTTGTGGGTGAATGTGTGTGACTGGGCAGCACAGAATCGTGGAAAGGAAGGGCCTATTAATTGTGGGTGAATGGGTGTGATTGGGCAGCACATACTCGCGGAATGGAGAGGCCTATTAATTGTGGGTGAATGTGTGTGACTGGGCAGCACAGAATCGTGGAAAGGAAGGGCCTATTAATTGTGGGTGAATGGGTGTGATTGGGCAACATGCTCGTGGAAAGGAAGCGCCTATTAATTGTGGGTGAATGGGTGTGATTGCGCAGCACAGACTCGTGGAAATGAAGGGCCTATTAATTGTCGGTGAATGGATGTGATTCGGCAGCACAGACTCGTGGAAAGGAAGGATCTAATAATTGTGGGTGAATGGGTGTGACTGGGCAGCACAGACCCGTGGAATGGACGGGCCTATTAATTGTGGGTTAATGGGTGTGACTGGGCTGCACAGACTCGTCGAAAGGAAGGATCTATTAATTGTGGGTGAATGAGTGTGATTGTGCCACACAGGTTCGTGGAAAGGAACTTCCTATTAATTATAGCTGAATGAGTGTGATTGGGAAGCACAGACTCGTGGAAAGGAAGGGCCTATTGATTATGGGTTAATGGGTGTGATTGGGCAGCAGGTTCGTGGAAAGGAAGGGCCTATTAATTGTGGGTGAATGGGTGTGACTTGGCAGCACAGGCTCGCGGAATGGACAGGCCTATTAATTGTGGGTGAATGTGTGTGACTGGGCAGCACAGACTCGTGGAAAGGAAGCGCCTATTATTTGTGGGTGAATGTGTGTGACTGGGCAGCACAGAATCGTGGAAAGGAAGGGCCTATTAATTGAGGGTGAATGGGTGTGATTGGGCAGCACAGACTCGCGGAATGGACAGGCCTATTAATTGTGGGTGAATGTGTGTGACTGGGCAGCACAGACTCGTGGAAAGGAAGCGCCTATTATTTGTGGGTGAATGTGTGTGACTGGGCAGCACAGAATCGTGGAAAGGAAGGGCCTATTAATTGTGGGTGAATGGGTGTGATTGCGCAGTACAGACTCGTGGAAAGGAAGGGCCTATTAAGTGTGGGTGAATAGGTTTGATTGGGCAAATGGCTCGTGGAAAGGAAGGGCCTATTAATTGTGGGTGAATAGGTGCGATTGGGCAGCACAGACTTGTGGAAAGGAAGGGCCTTTTAATTGTGGGTGAATCGGTGTGATTGGGCAATGGTCTCGTGGAAAGGAAGGGCCTATTAATTGTGGGTGAATAGGTGTGATTGCGCAGCACAGACTCGTGGAATGGAAGGGCCTAATAATTGTTGGTGAATGGGTGTGAATGGGCAACACTGGCTCGTGGAAAGGAAGGGCCTGTAAATTGTGGGTGAATCGGTGTGACTGGGCAACACAGGCTCTTGGAAAAGAAGGGCCTATTAATTGTGGGTGAATGTGTGTGACTGGCCAGCACAGACTCGTGGAAAGGAAGGGCCTATTAATGGTGGGTGAAAAAATGTGATTGGGCAGCACAGTGTTTTGGAATGGAAGGGCCTATTAATGGTGAGTGAATGGGTTTGATTGGGCAACACCGGCTCGTGGAAATGAAGGGCCTATTAATCGTGGGTGAATGGGTGTGATTGGGCAGCACAGACTCGTGGAAAGGAAGTGCCTATTAATTGTGGGTGAATGGGTGTGACTGGGCAGCACAGACTCGTGGAATGGACGGGCCTATTAATTATGGGTTAATGGGTGTGACTGGGCAGCACAGACTCGTCGAAAGGAAGGGTCTATTAATTGTGGGTGAATGAGTGTGATTGGGCCACACAGGTTCGTGGAAAGGAACTTCCTATTAATTATAGCTGAATGAGTGTGATTGGGAAGCACAGACTCGTGGAAAGGAAGGGCCTATTAATTGTGGGTGAATGGGTGTGACTGGGCAGCACATGCTCGCGGAATGGACAGGCCTATCAATTGTGGGTGAATGTGTGTGACTGGGCAGCACAGACTCGTGGAAAGGAAGCGCCTATTATTTGTGGGTGAATGTGTGTGGCTGGGCAGCACAGAATCGTGGAAAGGAAGGGCCTATTATTTGTGGGTGAATGGGTGTGATTGGGCAACATGCTCGTGGAAAGGAAGGGCCTATTAATTGTGGGTGAATGGGTGTGATTGCGCAGTATAGACTCGTGGAAAGGAAGGGCCTATTAATTGTGGGTGAATGGGTGTGACTGGGCAGCACATGCTCGCGGAATGGACAGGCCTATTAATTGTGGGTGAATGTGTGTGACTGGGCAGCACAGACTCGTGGAAAGGAAGCGCCTATTATTTGTGGGTGAATGTGTGTGGCTGGGCAGCACAGAATCGTGGAAAGGAAGGGCCTATTAATTGTGGGTGAATGGGTGTGATTGGGCAAATGGCTCGTGGAAAGGAAGGGCCTATAAATTGTGGGTGAATAGGTGCGATTGGGCAGCTCTGACTCGTTGAAAGGAAGGGCCTGTAAATTATGTGTGAATGGGTGTGATTGGTCAGCACAGACTCGTGGAAAGGAAGGGCCTAAAAATTGTGGGTGAATAGGTGTGATTGGGCAGCACAGACCCGTGGAATGGAAGGGCCTATTAATTGTTGGTGATGGGTGTGATTGGGCAACACAGACTCGTGGAACGGAAGGGCCTATAAATTGTGGGTGAATAGTATGATTGGGCAGCACAGACTCGTGGAATGGAAGGGCCGATTAATTGTAGGTGAATGGGTGTGATTGGGCAACACAGGCTCCTGGAAAGGAAGGGGCTATTAATTGTGGGTGAACGTGTGTCACTGGGCAGCACAGACTCGTGGAAAGGAAGTGCTTATTAATTGTGGGTGAACGTGTGTGACTTGGCAGCAGAGATTCGTGGAAAGGAAGGGCCTCTTAATTGTGGGTGAATGTTTGTGACTGGGCAGCTCTGACTCATGGAAAGGAAGGGCCTATTCTTTCTTTGGCTTGGCTTCACGGACGACGATTTATGGAGGGGGTAAAAAGTGCACGTCAGCTGCAGGCTCGTTTGTGGCTGACAAGTCCGATGCGGGACAGGCAGACACGATTGCAGCGGTTGCAGGGGAAAATTGGTTGGTTGGGGTTGGGTGTTGGGTTTTTCCTCCTTTGCCTTTTGTCAGTGAGGTGGGCTCTGCGGTCTTCTTCAAAGGAGGTTGCTGCCCGCCAAACTGTGAGGCGCCAAGATGCACGGTTTGAGGCGTTATCAGCCCACTGGCGGTGGTCAATGTGGCAGGCACCAAGAGATTTCTTTAGGCAGTCCTTGTACCTTTTCTTTGGTGCACCTCTGTCACGGTGGCCAGTGGAGAGCTCGCCATATAACACGATCTTGGGAAGGCGATGGTCCTCCATTCTGGAGACGTGACCCATCCAGCGCAGCTGGATCTTCAGCAGCGTGGACTCGATGCTGTCGACTTCTGCCATCTCGAGTACTTCGACGTTAGGGATGTAAGCGCTCCAATGGATGTTGAGGATGGAGCGGAGACAACGCAGGTGGAAGCGTTCTAGGAGCCGTAGGTGGTGCCGGTAGAGGACCCATGATTCGGAGCCGAACAGGAGTGTGGGTATGACAACGGCTCTGTATACGCTTATCTTTGTGAGGTTTTTCAGTTGGTTGTTTTTCCAGACTCTTTTGTGTAGTCTTCCAAAGGCGCTATTTGCCTTGGCGAGTCTGTTGTCTATCTCATTGTCGATTCTTGCATCTGATGAAATGGTGCAGCCGAGATAGGTAAACTGGTTGACCGTTTTGAGTTTTGTGTGCCCGATGGAGATGTGGGGGGGCTGGTAATCATGGTGGGGAGCTGGCTGATGGAGGACCTCAGTTTTCTTCAGGCTGACTTCCAGGCCAAACATTTTGGCAGTTTCCGCAAAGCAGGACGTCAAGCGCTGAAGAGCTGGCTCTGAATGGGCAACTAAAGCGGCATTGTCTGCAAAGAGTAGTTCACGGACAAGTTTCTCTTGTGTCTTGGTGTGAGCTTGCAGGCGCCTCAGATTGAAGAGACTGCCATCCGTGCGGTACCGGATGTAAACAGCGTCTTCATTGTTGGGGTCTTTCATGGCTTGGTTCAGCATCATGCTGAAGAAGATTGAAAAGAGGGTTGGTGCCAGAACACAGCCTTGCTTCACGCCATTGTTAATGGAGAAGTGTTCA